>NC_140802.1:25605931-26205931 GCF_037176805.1 Vigna unguiculata
TGAAATACTATAAAAAAAAATAAACAAAAACTAACCACAAATAAAACAATTTTATAATGCAAATAGGTCCCACAAATTTAAATGCGCACAAAATTTTAAATAAATAAACTAAACTGCGTAACAATTTAAATGAAAAATATTAAACTATCTAAAAATAGGTAATGAATACACAGAAATTTAAATATTATCATATCTTTAAGTCATCAATTCCATAAACTTTGAGTGAACACAAATATAATTTCATAGGTGATTAAACTATAACAATAATATATATGAAACAGAACAATAATAATACTAAAAACTTTTAATATTAACATAAATTTTTTGCTCATCAATTTTAAATACTCAACTTGACAGGTTAATCATTACTGTTTGCTAACTAAGAAATGTAAGCATATACCACAAAGTGATACAAGGAAACTGAAAAACCATTTCTAGAAAAAAAAAAATTCTACAACGTTCAACGTAAAATAGAGTAAGACATATTTGGATAGAGCAAGTAGTTTGTACACCAACATTCCATGCCATCATTACCCAAATTTCATGTGAAATATTAAATGAAAAACTAAAAAAAACATAAACAAAAACTAACTTCAAATAAAACAATTTAAGAATGCAAATAGCTCCCAGAAATTTAAATGCGTACAAAGTAGTAAATAAATAAACTAAAGTGCGTAAAAATTTAAATGAAAAATATTAAAGGATCTAAAGATAGGTAATGAATGCAAAGAAATTTAAATATTACCGTACCTTTAAGTCATAAATTCGAGAGCTTTGAGTGAACACAAATATAATCTCATAGGTAGTTTGAAAAATCACAAAGACAAACCAAAGATCACTTATGGAAGACTCCCAAACTGTTCATAAAAACTATGATTAAACCATACCAATAATATATGTGAATCAGAAAAATTATAATAATAGAAACATTAATATTAACATAATTTTTTTGCTCATCAATTTTAAATTCTCAACTTGACAGGTTAATTATTATTGTTAGCTAACTATGAATTGGAAGCATATACCAAAAAGAGAAGCAAACTGAAAACAATGTCTAGAAAAAAAAATTCTACAACATTCAATTTTGAAGTGAATAAGACATATTTGGATATTTGTAGGCAAACATTCCACGCCATCTTAACCCATATTTCGTGTTAAATATAAAATTATATACTAAAAAAAATATCAACAAAAACTAACTGCAAATAAAAAAAATTTAGAATGCAAATAGGTCCCACAAATTTAAATGCGTACAAAATTTTAAATAAATAAAATAAAGTGCGTAAAAATTTAAATGAAAAATATTAAACGATCTAAAGATAGGTAACGAATGCACAGAAATTTAAATATTATCATATCTTTAAGTCATCAATTCTTAGAGCTTTGAGTGAACACAAATAAAATCTCGTAGGTGATTAAACTATACCAATAATATATGTGAAACAGAACAATAATAATAATAAAAAACTTTAATATCAACATCATTCTTTTGACCATCAATTTTAAATACTCAACTTGACAAGTTAATCATTATTGTTAGCTAACTAAGAAATGGAAGCATATACCACAAAGAGATAGAAACAAACTAAAAACAATTTATGAAAAACAAAATTCTACAATATTCAACATAAAAGTGAGTAGGATATATTTGGATAGAGCATGTATTTTGTAGGCCAACATTCCACGCCATCTTTAGCCATATTTCATGTCAAATATAAAATGAAAAACTAAAAAAAACATAAACAAAAACTAACTACAAATAAAACAATTTAGAATCCAAATAGCTCCCACAAATTTAAATGCATACAAATTTTTAAATAAGTAAACTAAAGTGCGTAAAAATTTAAATGAAAAATATTAAAGGATATAAAGATAGGTAATGAATGCAAAGAAATTTAAATATAACCATATCTTTTAGTCATCAATTCCTAGAGCTTTGAGTGGATACAAATATATTTTCATAGGTGATTAAACCATACTAATAATATATATGAAACAGAACAATAATAATAATAATAATAATAAAATTTAATATTAACATATTTTGTTTTGCTATCAATTTTAAATACTCAACTTGACAGGTTAATTATTATCGTTAGCTAACTAAGAAATGGAAGAATATACCACAAAGAGATTGAAGGAAACTAAAAAAAATTCTGAGAAAGATATCTACTATATTCAACTTAAAAGATTGTAAAATATATTTGGATAGAGCATGTATTTTGTAGGCCAACATTCCACGCCATCTTTACTCATATTTCATGTCAAAAAAACATAAACAAAAACTAACTACAAATAAAACAATGTAGAATCCAAATAGCTCCCACAAATTTAAAATGCATACAAAATTTTAAATAAATAAACTACAGTGTGTAAGAATTTATATGAAAAATAATAAAGGATCTAAAGATAGGTAAAGAATGCAAAGAACTTTAAATATTACCATATTATTATGTCATCAATACGTGGAGCATTGAGTGAACACAAAAATATTGTCATAGCTAGCTTGAAAACTAAGAAAGACAAACCAAAGATAATTTATACAAAAACTATGATTTAACCATACCAATAATATATGTTAAACAGAAAAATAATAATAACAAACTTTAATATTAACATAATTTTCTGCTCATCAATTTTAAATACTCAACTTGACAGGTTAATTATTATTGATAGCTAACTAAGAAATGGAAGCATATACCACAAAGAGATAGAAGCAAACTGAAAACCATTTCTAGAAAAAACAATTCTACAACATTCAACTTAAAATAGAGTAAGACATATTTGGATAGAGCAAGTAGTTTGTACACCAACATTCCAGGCCATATTTACCCAGATTTCACGTGAAATATAAAATGAAAAACAAAAAAAAACATAAACAAAAACTAACTACAAATAAAACAATTTAGAATCCAAATAGCTCCCACAAATTTAAATGCATACAAATTTTTAAATAAGTAAACTAAAGTGCGTAAAAATTTAAATGAAAAATATTAAAGGATATAAAGATAGGTAATGAATGCAAAGAAATTTAAATATAACCATATCTTTTAGTCATCAATTCCTAGAGCTTTGAGTGGATACAAATATATTTTCATAGGTTATTAAACCGTACTAATAATATATATGAAACAGAACAATAATAATAATAATAATAATAATAATAATAAAATTTAATATTAAAATATTTTTTTTGCTATCAATTTTAAATACTCAACTTGACAGGTTAATTATTATCGTTAGCTAACTAAGAAATGGAAGAATATACCACAAAGAGATAGAAGCAAACTAAAAAAAATTCTGAAAAAGATATCTACTATATTCAACTTAAAAGATTGTAAAATATATTTGGATAGAGCATGTATTTTGTAGGCCAAGATTTCACGCCATCTTTATTCATATCTCATGTCAAAAAAACATAAACAAAAACTAACTACAAATAAAACAATGTAGAATCCAAATAGCCCACAAATTTAAAATGCGTACAAAATTTTAAATAAATAAACTAAAGTGCGTAAGAATTTATATGAAAAATAATAAAGGATCTAATGATAGGTAAAGAATGCAAAGAACTTTAAATATTACCATATTATTATGTCATCGATACGTGGAGCTTTGAGTGAACACAAATATAATCTCATAGGTAGCTTGAAAACTAAGAAAGTCAAACCAAAGATAATTTATGGAAGACTCCCCAAACAACGGTTCATACAAAAACTATGATTTAACCACACCAATGATATATGTTAAACAGAAAAATAATAATAATAAACTTTAATATTAACATAATTTTTTTGCTCATCAATTTTAAATACTCAACTTGACAGGTTAATTATTATTGTTAGCTAACTAAGAAATGGAAGCATATACCACAAAGATATAGAAGCAAACTGAAAATATGTCTAGAAAACAAAAATTCTATAACATTCAACTTTGAAGACAGTAACACATACTTGGCTAGAGCAAGTAGTTTGTAGGCCAACATTCCACTCCACCTTAACCCATATTTCATGTCAAATATAGAATGAAATACTATAAAAAAAACGTAAACAAAAACTAACCACAAATAAAACAATTTTATAATGCAAATAGGTCCCACAAACTTAAATGCGTACAAAATTTTATTGCGTAACAATTTAAATGAAAATTATTAAATGATCTAAAAATAGGTAATGAATGCACAGAAATTTAAATATTATCATATCTTTAAGTCATCAATTCCATGAACTTTGAGTGAACACAAATATAATTTCATAGGTGATTAAACTATACCAATAATATATGTGAAACAGAACAATAATAATACTAAAAACTTTTAATATTAACATAAATTTTTTGCTCATCAATTTTAAATACTCAACTTGACAGGTTACTTATTATTGTTTGCTAACTAAGAAATGTAAGCATATACCACAAAGAGATACAAGGAAACTGAAAACCATTTCTAGAAAAAACAAAATTCTATAACATTCAACTTAAAATAGAGTAAGACATATTTGGATAGAGCAAGTAGTTTGTAAGCCAACATTCCACGCCATCTTAACCCATATTTCGTGTCAAATATAAAATGATATACTATAAAAAACATAAACAAAAACTAACTACAAATAAAAAAAAATTAGAATGCAAATAGGTCCCACAAATTTAAATGCGTACAAAATTTTAAATAAATAAAATAGAGTGCGTAAAAATTTAAATGAAAAATATTAAACGATCTAAAGATAGGTAACGAATACACAAAAATTTAAATATTATCGTATCTTTAAGTCATCAATTCCTAAAACTTTGAGTGAACACAAATAAAATCTCATAGGTGATTAAACTATACCAATAATATATGTGAAACAGAACAATAATAATAATAAAAAACTTTAATATCAACATCATTCTTTTGCCCATCAGTTTTAAAATACTCAACTTGACAGATTAATCATTATTGTTAGCTAACTAAGAAATGGAAGCATATACGACAAAGAGATAAAAGAAAACTGAAAACAATTTCTGAAAAACAAAATTCTACAAGATTCAACATAAAAGAGAGTAGGATATATTTGGATAGAGCATGTATTTTGTAGGCCAACTTTCCACGCCATCTTTAGCCATATTTCATGTCAAATATAAAATGGGTAATGAATGCAAAGATATTTAAATATAACCATATCTTTTAGTCATCAATTCGTAGAGCTTTGAGTGGATACAAATATATTTTCATAGGTGATTAAACCATACTAATAATATATATGAAACAGAACAATAATAATAATAATAATAATAAAATTTAATATTAACATATTTTGTTTTGCTATCAATTTTAAATACTCAACTTGACAGGTTAATTATTATCGTTAGCTAACTAAGAAATGGAAGAATATACCACAAAGAGATTGAAGGAAACTAAAAAAAATTCTGAGAAAGATATCTACTATATTCAACTTAAAAGATTGTAAAATATATTTGGATAGAGCATGTATTTTGTAGGCCAACATTCCACGCCATCTTTACTCATATTTCATGTCAAAAAAACATAAACAAAAACTAACTACAAATAAAACAATGTAGAATCCAAATAGCTCCCACAAATTTAAAATGCATACAAAATTTTAAATAAATAAACTACAGTGTGTAAGAATTTATATGAAAAATAATAAAGGATCTAAAGATAGGTAAAGAATGCAAAGAACTTTAAATATTACCATATTATTATGTCATCAATACGTGGAGCATTGAGTGAACACAAAAATATTGTCATAGCTAGCTTGAAAACTAAGAAAGACAAACCAAAGATAATTTATACAAAAACTATGATTTAACCATACCAATAATATATGTTAAACAGAAAAATAATAATAACAAACTTTAATATTAACATAATTTTCTGCTCATCAATTTTAAATACTCAACTTGACAGGTTAATTATTATTGATAGCTAACTAAGAAATGGAAGCATATACCACAAAGAGATAGAAGCAAACTGAAAACCATTTCTAGAAAAAACAATTCTACAACATTCAACTTAAAATAGAGTAAGACATATTTGGATAGAGCAAGTAGTTTGTACACCAACATTCCAGGCCATATTTACCCAGATTTCACGTGAAATATAAAATGAAAAACTAAAAAAAACATAAACAAAAACTAACTACAAATAAAACAATTTAGAATCCAAATAGCTCCCACAAATTTAAATGCATACAAATTTTTAAATAAGTAAACTAAAGTGCGTAAAAATTTAAATGAAAAATATTAAAGGATATAAAGATAGGTAATGAATGCAAAGAAATTTAAATATAACCATATCTTTTAGTCATCAATTCCTAGAGCTTTGAGTGTATACAAATATATTTTCATAGGTACTTAAACCGTACTAATAATATATATGAAACAGAATAATAATAATAATAATAATAATAATAATAATAATAATAATAAAATTTAATATTAACATATTTTTTTTGCTATCAATTTTAAATACTCAACTTGACAGTTAATTATTATCGTTAGCTAACTAAGAAATGGAAGAATATACCACAATGAGATAGAAGCAAACAAAAAAAAATTCTGAAAAAGATATCTACTATATTCAACTTAAAAGATTGTAAAATATATTTGGATAGAACATGTATTTTGTAGGCCAAGATTTCACGCCATCTTTATTCATATCTCATGTCAAAAAAACATAAACAAAAACTAACTACAAATAAAACAATGTAGAATCCAAATAGCCCCACAAATTTAAAATGCGTACAAAATTTTAAATAAATAAACTAAAGAGCGTAAGAATTTATATGAAAAATAATAAAGATAATTTATGGAAGACTCCCAAAAAACGGTTCATACAAAAACTATGATTAACCATACCAATAATATATGTTAAACAAAATAATAATAATAATAATAAACTTTAATATTAACATAATTTTTTTGCTCATCAATTTTAAATACTCAACTTGATAGGTTAATTATTATTGTTAGCTAACTAAGAAATGGAAGCATATACCACAAAGAGATAGAAGCAAACTGAAAATCATGTCTAGAAAAAAAATTCTATAACATTCAACTTTGAAGACAGTAACACATACTTGGATAGAGCAAGTAGTTTGTAGGCCAACATTCCACTCCACCTTAACCCATATTTCATGTCAAATATAGAATGAAATACTATAAAAAAAAAACGTAAACAAAAACTAACTACAAATAAAACAATTTTATAATGCAAATAGGTCCCACAAATTTAAATGCGTACAAAATTTTAAAAAAATAAACTAAACTGCGTAACAATTTAAATGAAAAATATTAAATTATTTAAAAATAGGTAATGAATGCACAGAAATTTAAATATTATCATATTTTAAGTCATCAATTCCTAGAGCCTACTTGTTCTATCCAAATATGTCTTACTGTATTTTAAGTTGAATGTGGTAGAATTTTTTTTTTCTAGATATGGTTTTCAGTTTGCTTCTATCTCTTTCTGGTATATGCTTCCATTTGTTAGTTAGCTAACAATAATGATTAACCTGTCAAGTTGAGTATTTAAAATTGATGAGCAGAAAAATTTTGTTGATATTAAAGTTTTTTTTATTATTATTATTGTTCTGTTTCACATATATTATTGGTATGGTTTAATCATAGTTTTTTCTATGAACAGTTTGGGGAATCTTCCATCAGTTATCTTTGGTTTGTCTTTCTGATTTTTCAGGCAAACTATGAAATTATATTTGTGTTCACTCAAAGCTCTAGGCATTGATGACATAAAGATATGGTAATATTTAAATTTCTTTTCATTCATTACATATATTTAGATCCCTTAATATTTTTCATTTAAATCTTTATGCACTTTAGTTTATTTATTTAAAATTTTGTACGTATTTAAATTTGTTGGAGCTATTTGCATTCTAAAATTGTTTTATTTGTAGTTTGTGTTTGTTTATGTTTTTTTTAGTTTTTCGTTTTATATTTGACATGAAATCTGGCTAAAGATGGCGCGGAATGTTGGCTACAAACTACTTGCTCTATCCAAATATTTCTTACTCTATTTTAAGTTGAATGTTGTAGAATTTTTTTTTTCTAGAAATGGTTTTATGTTTGCTTCGATCTCTTTTTGGTATATGCTTGCATTTCTTAGTTAGCTAAGATTAATGATTAACCTGTCAAATTGAGTATTTAAAATTGATGAGCAAAAAAATTATGTTAATGTTAAAGTTGATTATTAATATTATTGTTCTTTTTCACATATATTATTGGTATGGTTTAATCATAGTTTTTTGATGAACAGTTTGGGGAATCTTCCATAAGTTATCTTTGGTTTGTCTTTCTAATTTTTCAAGCTACCTATGAGATTATATTTGTGCTCACTCAAAGCTCTAGGAATGGATGACAAAAAGATATGGTAATATTTAAACTTCTGTGCATTCAATACCTATCTTTAGATCCTATAATATATTTCATTTAAATTTTTACGCACTTTAGTTTATTTAAGTAAAATTTTGTACGCATTTAAATTTGTGGGAGCTATTTGTATTCTTAAATTGTTTTATTTGAAGTTAGTTTTTGTTTATGTTTTTTTTTAGTTTTTCATTTTATATTTCACATGAAATCTGGGTAAAGATGGCCTGGAATGTTGGTGTACAAACTACTTGCTCTATCCAAATATGTCTTACTCTATTTTAAGTTGAATGTTGTAGAATTTTTTTTTCTAGAAATGGTTTTCCGTTTCCTTCTATCTCTTTGATGGGGAAAACAACAACAAACAATATACCAGAGAATGCAGCGGATATAATTTCCCTAACTTGCAAGAATCTATGAGGAGCAATAATCAAAGAGCAGCAATAATAAATCACCAAAAACACAAATAAAGGCACCAAGATTTTTAACATGGAAAACCCCTCAAATCAAGGGTAAAAAACTCGAGTCGTCCAGACCAAAGAAATAGCTCCACTATGATCAACAAGAGTACAATAGAGTCTCAATCAATAGCACAAATTAGTGCCAACATCCAACCAAATAACAAAGCAACAAAGCTTTCAGATAGAGAAGAACAAGAGAGGAAAACCTATAATATCACTGCTGCAGTGCGAAATTAATATCTCCCATCTGCAGTGCAACCGAATTAGGTTTGAAAGAAATTTGGCACCAGTCGATATTGTAGACATGTTGGGGAATACAGTGATGTGGAAGGCAGAATTGCCAACATATCTAAATACAATTTGATGTATATGTCGCAATTTATAAAAAAACCCGTAGGCTATACCAACCATCCGTGAGGACGGGATGATTCACATCCATATTAAAGGTTAATTGATGTTGATTCCCTTCAATATCTTCCAAGTGCCAAACGGGTCCTAATTCCTCACCAAAACTAGCGAAAAATATTGGATCAACATGTCCAAACTCCTAATGAGACAAAAAACAGATAGAGAAGTCAAAAAGATGAATAAGACAAATATGAAACTGATGATGAAAGCATAAATATTAAAATCCAGGAATAAAAACATGCATGGGTGATGTAAAACTGATAAAAACAAAAAACAGAAAAGTAGTGAATTTGAATGGTTAATGAAAAAAGTTGACATCTTTAGAAGAAACCAATAGTAAGTAAGAGTTCAAACAAAGTAAAAATAGAAGTTGACTTATGAAAGAGAAAAAAGGTTGATATAGATGACAAATGCATCAAAAACAGAAGTTTTAACTGATTTCAACGATTATTGAAAAAAGATGACATTTTGATAACAACAAATGAAATGAAGTAAGATTTGGAGAATAGATGATGAAGGAAAATATAGATTAACATACATGAAGCATGGGAAACAAACAGAAAAAAACGACCTTTGAACGATTATTGCATAAAGTTTGAATTTTTAGAAAGAAAATCGAGAATAAGTAATATTGTGTAAAAAGTGAAAACAGAAATACATGTTTTTGAACGATTAAGATGGATGAAGAAGCAATGTAGTACGGTCTAACCTTAAAAAAAATAGCAAAGCACATTTTTTTTTTTAAGTTTTTGTGAAGTAGACGTACCTGATTATGAACAAAATGATACGTGGTGAACCTTCCTAAAGTTTTTCTGGCAGTGACACTCAAAGAGGAATCCATGGAAGCAAGTGTACGGGAGTGACCTTTCTTTTTCAGTGATTTTGTAAAAACATAAAACTTGATAGTAAATAAGGAAAACATACGATTATATAGATATGAAAAGACTTGTAATTAAAGAGAAATTAAAGAAGGCTTTTTGAAAATTGAATCATATTTAATAATATTTTTAAATTAATTTTGAGAAAGTAAAAATAACTTTAAAAATAATATACATTTTTGAAATAAATAAAAACAAATAAGAATTTGAAAGAGTAATAACAGATAAAAATAATATAATAAAATATTCAAAAAAAATATAACTAATTAATAAAAGAATAAAAGATAATATTAAAAGTTAATATATAGATATGAAAAGACTTGTAATTAAAGAGAAATTAAAGAAGGGTTTTTCAAAATGCAATGATACTTAATAAAATTTTTAAATTAATTTGGTGAAAGTAAAAATAACTTTAAAAAAATTATAAAGGAATAAACATTTTTTTAATAAATAAAAACAAATAAGAAGTTGAAAGAGTAATAACACATAAAAGAATAGAAGATAACATTTAAATAATTGTACAATTATGATTAAGAAAATCAAAATCAACTTTTATCCTTTAAATGCAAAGTTACAAATGTTTTTTGATTTGTTAATCAATCTGTTTGATGAAGGAATAATGGTTTTCAAAACATGAAATAAATTTTATATGTTACGAAAACAATAATGTAGTTGAAAAATATACATAGATAAAAATTTAATGACTTTGATGTAGGTAGCATCATAATGTAGTTGACATTAAAACTAATATCAAAACTTTGACATTAGGCTAGTAATATATACTAAATTTAAAAAATAAGCATATACAACAAAAGGTATATAAATTTATAGAAATCTATTTAAAAAAGGTAAAAAAAATAGTGAAAATAAACAATTTTTTATAAACCAAAACAAAAGGAAAAACCTATGCTGAAATTAATTAAATTAATGTAGCTAGCATGATTATGGTGTTGACAATGTCAAATTATATCAACACACTTTGATTCAGCTAGCAAATTTTGAATGTAAAGATAGAGTACAAAATTAAAAATAAGCATGAAATCTATTCATAATTAAATTAAAACATAGTTGAAGTAATATTGTTTTCAAAATAACAGCCAAAGACAAACAGAAAATAATGGTCATGAGTACAAATACATAACAGCAGCAAATGTTTTTCAAAAAATAACATAATAAACATAAAAATCCAAATAAAGTATATCACTTTTCAATCTTTATATTCTTCTTCAACATCTTCACTGGAATCTTCTTGTTTTCTTGAACCATAGATCGACTTTGTCTTTTAAGTGCTGGAAGAGGTGGTTGAGTAGCCAAATCAAGATTGTCCAGATGAGATGATTCTTTGCGGGTTAACTCATGAATTTGAACATCAATTACATTTTTATTTTTCAAGGATTCTTTGGGAGGAACATGGCTTGATACTATATTGTTCAAATCATCACTTAGAGTCTCAACATCATTTGATTCTTCTGTGAATTTGATCAACAAATCCTAAAAAAAAAACAGATTAGCATATACAAAGCTTTACAAAATAAGTTAAATTGTAATCTTCAACTACCTCTGCAATGGAATCAGATGAGATTTGATTTGTTCGCTCATTTAATTTGCTTTCTTCTTCATTTGCAGAGTATAGATCCTAAAAATTGTATACAATATTAATAATAAAAAAGTTAAAGAAAAAAATAGGCTAACACTTGAAAAAAAATAAAAAAAAATCTTACCGAAGACTTAATTTCAACATCAGAAAAGCTTTCAATTACTTTTTCATCCATGCAAACTTTTTTAACTCTGAATGATTGTTCAAATTTGGTATTATAATCATTCTTGCACTCAACTTTGAACAGATAGGTCTTATCAATTAGGACTTCAAACTCTTTAGGCAAGTCTCCAACAGTAGTGTTCTATTAAAAAAAGGATTAATATAAATGATGTAAATTAATGTAAAAAAATTACTGTACAACAATAATGAGTAAAATAAGTGGAAACGAAGTACCCAATATAGAATAGGAAATAATTGATTGTGAATTCATTTGAAAATCAAACAAAACATTTAAGTTAAATGTCAACAATATAAGCAGAAATGATTAGATTAAAAACTTAACCTTGTCTTGCAAGTCAAGAATGTCAAAGCATGATTTCTTCAACATTACACTTGCATCACGATCAAATATAACAAAAGTTGTAGAATCCGTAGCATTAATTACACGAAGTTTCAGTTTATACCTAAAAAAAACAATAAAGACATTATGAACATTATTAAGTTTTCTCAATATTATATTAATAAAATCATGTTCTGAATATTGAAAATATTACCTAGGTGTAACCTTAATGACATGCTTGTTACACTTTTCACAAAAAAACATTTTGGAATCAGGATAAACTGCTTTGTTGCAGATACATGTTGTATACCACCAATCATCATGATCTAGCACATGTTTGATAGTAGCTTTTACTACAAAAGTACTTTCCTGTAAAATAAAGAATATCAAATCATGAAAAAAAAAAGTCATTAAATAAAAAAATTTATGTGCAACATAGAGACAAATATTTGAACCTGCTTAAAATCTTTTAAACCTTCAATTGAACTCCTAGGATGCAGCTTAATGAAATCATCTTCTAAGCTAACTTTAGAAGAAGCACAAAGTTGGGTAAGAGCTTGAGAAGGAGATTCAGTATTATCCCACATCCTACGTTAAAAAATGTTATATTACAAAGATATACATATATCTATCTATAAACAAAGATATATGTTATGTATATAAACTTACATTTTTTTCAACTTGGTTGCATCTTCTCCATCACAATTAAAAATTATCTTGGTACAGTTCATACAGTTTTGAATAGAAACTTTATCTACAAAAGAGAAAAGGTCAAAAAGATTTTTATTCATTAATACAACTGTAATAATGTAGTTTATGTTAGTTACCTTGGAAGGTCTTCACTTTGCAATAATGCAAAGCAATGACAACATGTTGATCCTCTCCAGAGGCCAGAAATGCATTTAACATATCAACATATTGACCAAATAAAGTACACTCCAGTTGCAAACTATTGAATGTTAAAAATCACATAAAAAGATAAGCAGATGAAATACATGAGCAAAAATAAAAAACAATAAAGAACAAAAACAAATGAAATCTGCTTACCCATCAGCTTCAATAAGGATGACATTCATTTTGGTTTTCTTACCAGCTTTCTCTAGCTCCCTCTCTATTCCAACACTAGTAAACATCCCAATCACATCTACAGAAAGAGGAAAAAGAGAAAAAAAATTAACAAAAATTTATACAAAGAAATGAAGAAAAATAAGCAAAACATATTTACTAACTAAGTAATCTGTGTCAAAACCAGTAACTATGATTGTTGAAAAAGGGGTGTATGAAGTTGTAGTTTTCGGAACTAAGGTACTTTGCACCATATTGACATTGGTTCCAAATTGGAAGTTGATCTTATAGGCATGTTTTGTGGTTCTATAAGAACCACCATTACATGAAACACTGAAAGATTGGATGGTGTAAACCTTATCCTCTTTGATTTATGACTGGAATTTGTATATCAAGGTGCGTCTAACAGATGCATGGATTAGTACACCCTGAAAAAATAGATTCATAAATGAAAAAATAGAAGCAGATTTAAACTTACAAAAACATATCTAAACTTTTGGGTAAAAAAAAAAATTAGGAAAACACAAAAAATAAAAGGCGTTTATAGTTTAAGGAAGATACCTCTTGGTCTTGAAGAACAATTTCCATGGAAAATGGAGTTTTTCCTTTTGTGTAATCTTCAACAAACCATAACCTTACAACTCTTGCAAGGATATTCCAACTCTCCGTCTCAGGGTTGAGTTCTTGTAAAGAGTGAGTGTGTTTTTGGATAACAGACATGGTTGAAGGAATGAGGGAAATGAGGGAAATTATAGTATAGTAAGGAATGAAGAAAGGTCTGCAGAAATGTATTTGTACAAAACATAAAAACATAAAAAAAAAATATATTGGAAGATCATAAATACAAAACAACACCATACGCATGCTCTGGTTTTCATTTCAGAAATTTAGAAACAATCTGCAAAAGCAAAAGCAGATTTTGACATGAGTAAAGATATTTACTAAAACAACACACAAACTGTGGTTTAGGTTAAACAAATGGAGTAAAAACTGGGAAAAGTGACTGACGAAAATACGAAGATCACAGAAAAAAACAAAAGTTGTTTTTCACATGGCTCAATGTTGTGCAATAAAAGGAAATATGGCAGAAAGCAGTACAAAAAGAAAACAAAAAGTAACTTTAAATTTTGGAAAAGGTTGACAAATCAACGAAAATAGGAAATAAAGATCTGATTTCAAATAAAGATGTAATTTGAACATTTGAAAGTAATGAAAAAAGTAAGAAAAATGTTGTAACGTAAATGAGAAAGGAAAGAACTCAATTGATGTATGCATATCCAAAGACATAAGAATTAAATAAACCTGAAATGTTGGGGTTTCTTTTAAGTTGAGGTAGAATTAGATCAAATCTCAACAAACATTAAGAATAAAAGGTCAAATTACATCCGGCTAATATTATAAATGAACTATCTCATGTAATTGAAAACAATAAAATATGCAATAGGTCAATAAAAATAAATTTTGAAACGGTAGTATGGACTTTCTTTGAATCAACAATAAAACAATACAAAAAAAAATGTTAAAGCGATTACATTATATCAATATTATTGACTTACATTTAAAAGTTAGTTACCATTACAAAATACTCCTTGGTCTCTACTTACATGAATGCAATATTCATAACTAATCAACAACATATTTGCTTATGACTTCAGATGGCAACAGTTTCTGCATTCCAACAAAATTATACCTGAAATCTTGGCGTGTCGTGAAAGTTAAGGTGAACGGAAAGTAAGAGAAAATATAAAAAAGATTAAGAATAAAAAAGATTAAGTCAAGAGTCAATACAACAAATTCATAAATAATCAACAACAAATTTGCTTATGACATAAGATGGTAACAGTTTCTGCATTAAAAGTTGAGGGACAATAAGATCAAGCTCAAACTTCTTCATAGACATCAAAAAATCAATAACAATGAAAGACATGTTTAAGCAAAACATATGAATTAAACAATTAAACAATACAACTTATTAAAGGAATTCAATTATAAATTTAATTATAATGGAGAAAAAGAAATTTGATCAGCAACTGGAATCCGTAGTGCACGTCAGGATGAAGTTATCTTATTAGAGTTAATGAAGGAATGAACCCAAAAACAATCTACATAAACAAAAAAAAACAAAAAAATGAGTTAGAACAACATATCAGATTGATGAAGTAAGAGAAAATATAAAAATAACATAAAAATGAAATAAACATCAATTGTTGGGTTTCGAATTAAGCAAAACTGAAATGGTGGGATTTCTTGAAAGTTGATGTACAATCACATCAAATTTGAGCAAACATTAAGAATAAAAAAGATTAAGAAGTGAAGCAACTTTCTCAGTTAATAGAAACCAATAAAACATGCAATAGGCCACAAAAATAGATTTTTAAAACTGTACTATGGAAAATCTTTGAATGAAAGATACAACAACAAAAGAAATCAATACAACAAATTCATAAATAATTCATAAAGAATCAACAACAAATTATCTTATGACATAAGATGGCAACAGATTCTGCATTTAAAGTTGAGGGACAATAAGATCAAGCTCAAACTTCTTCATTAGACATCAGAAAATCAATAACAAAGAAAGACATGTTTAATCAAACCACATGAATTAAACAATTAAACAATACAACATATTAAAGGAATTCATTTCATTACAACATATTCTCATTAGAAGTGGAGAAAAAGAAATTTGATCAACAACTGGAATACGTAGTGCACATCAGGATGAAATTATCTTATTAGAGTTAATCAAGTTAGAACAAACTACATAAACCAAAAAAACAAAAACATGAGTTAGAACAACATATCAGATTGAAATGGTAGGGTTTGAGTCTACATCCACAAAGAAGTGGAGAGTGTTTGATTCAGCAGAGACATCGAGAGGGTTTCAAAAGGTACAGAACACCAAAAAAAATCTACACAAAGAAAAACATGAGTAAGAAATGAAAAATTAGGGTTTCAAAATTAAAAGTGAAGAGATCAAAGTTATTACCCAAGAGCGATGGAGAGCGTTTGAGGCAGCGTTAGAGAGATGGGCGCACAAAAGCACAAAAACAATCTACACAAACAAAACAAACCAAAAAATGAGTTAGAAGACAAAAAAATTTATGTTAACGAAGTTGGATTCACTGAGACTAAGAACAAAAAATTAGGGTTTGAGGATCGCGTTTCAGGTGGCGTAAGAGAAGTGGATAGGGTTTGATGAGGCAGAAAGGGGGAGAGTGCGATTCCAATGGAGAGGGTTTCATGCGGCACAAAAGTGGAGAGGGTTTCAGTAAAGACAATCGTGGAGATGGTTTGACAGGGCAAAAATGTCGAATGAAGTAGAGAAGGAAGAGAGATGGATCGCGTTTGTGGAGGAAGAGCGAGACAGAACGTCTAAAGCACAAAAACCATCTACACAAACAAAACAAACCAAAAAATGAGTTAGAAGCAAAAAAAAAAATTGATGTTAAAAAAGTTGGAATGAATGAGATTAAGAAAAAAAATTAGGGTTCGAGGATAGCGTTTCAGGCGGCGTCAGAGAGGTAGCTAGGGTTTGAGGAGGCAGAAAGGGGGAGAGTGCGATTCGAATGGAGAGGGTTTGAATGGAGAGAATCGTGGAGATGGTTGGACGCGACAAAAAGGTCGAATGAAGTTGAGAAGGAAGGGAAGTGGATCGCATTTGTGGAGGAAGACCGAGAGAGACCGTCTGAGGCGACGGCAGAGAGGTGGCTAGGGTTTGAGGACGCACAGAAGTGGAGAATGCGTAAAACAGGGTAGGCTTGGAGAGAGGGAAAGTGAAGAGAGGTGGAGAACGTTATTTAGTGTCGCGTTTGTGGAGGAAGAGCGAAACAGAGCGACTGAGGTGGAGGCGGAGGCAGAGAGGTGACTAGGGTTTGAGGAAGGAGAGAAGTGGAGAGTGTGTAAACGACCTGAAAGAGAAAGTGAAGAGAGAGACGAAGTGAAGAGAGAGAGGAAGTAAAGAGAGAGGAAAAACGTGAGTGTGGTGAAAAGCGAGAAAGATGCTTGAGACTTCCTTAGAAGATGACACGTGTCCAAATTACTTTAAGAGGTAAAAAATTTTAAAAGTTTGAAATTGAACAAATTCTAAAAAAATTACACGTGTAATTTTTTGCTTTTTGTGATTCTTTGAATTGTATTATAAATATATATATATATATATATATATATATATATATATATATATATATATATATATATATATTCATGCCCCAATTCATTTTAATACTTACTTTTGCATTAAATAGAAAAGTGATAAGCATAAAATGAAAGTGCATGTAGAATATTTACATCAATAATCTTATAGACTAAAAAAGTAAAGCCAAGTTATTCTATTTATAGGACTATAATACTAGAAACAGAAAAGAAACTTTACATACACATCTCACTAAGATTAACTACCCTAACTATTTATTACTCCAATTGCAAGTCAGCAATTCAATTGACTTTTCCGGTTCCAATGAATTAATGTGTAGTTGATAGGCTGTCTTAAGTTGCAATGGACTAGGCTATGTTGCTTCTTTCACTTCTAACTTGGCAGCAAGAAGTAGTCTTCACTGGTTCAACAGGTACACGTTCCAAGTGCAACTCCTTTCAATTGGCAATTTCAGCTCTTCAATAATGAATGACTCAACTTACATCTTGAACAAATTATTTCAAGTTAACTACACCATAGAAAAAGGAAAAATAATGGAAGTTGAGTTCTAAGTTCTAAGCTTCCAAATTGAATCTATCTTAACCTGATAATAAACACCACCTAAACTACTCCAATTGCTCTCTTTTACAATTCTTCACCAATTTAGAATACTTAATAGCAGAAAATATCATTTAATATTTCAAAAACCCAAAGCAAACAGTGAAAGAAGAAAACCTGTTGTGTGAATGTTTGTAACTTTAAACTACTTTCCTCCTCTAAGATGCCACACCCTGATTATTTACAACCAAGTCACATAATCAAACCAATGACGACTAAGTAATGACTAAGGAAAACAAAATTAACTAGAAAGAAAACCATAACTGTAACTTAGAGTTAATAAATATTCGCCCCTCCTAATATTCCTTGATATAAAATGCAATTCCGATAACACTTGTATCGTTGTACAAATAGAAAACCTTAGGAACTGAAACTTTGGTATGAGCACTCAATGACTGGAGAACCTATGAATTATAAGGGCACACAATCAATCATTTTCTAATTAATATATTATCCATTGCCCAAACTTCATACACTTAAGTGGGAGCTTGGATGAACATTTACAAAGTTCATTTTGAATTAAAAATAATTTTGAAGTTAAGATAATCTATATTTGAATCTTTTTATTCTAAAAATTAGATTGTAGTAACTAAGTGCCGAATCTCTTATTCATAACAAAAGATATCCAAAGTTGTTGCAATTCAATCATTTGTTGATCGAAAATCAATTTATCATATATGAAATAAAACATATAAGTATTTTCCTAACATCATCTTATTACTACGGTAAATAAAATTTATATATAATGATAATTTTAATAAATGTAACAAAAAAAATGTTTACTAAAACTAATAAATTTGGTAAGGAATGTTATTATATAATTATTAATATAAATTAATAATTTATAATAAATCTAACTAACCAAATGTCATTGTAACTACATTTATTATAGATTATTAACTTATTTTAATAATTATATATATGAAACCAGTGGTCTATATAGTATTTAGTAAGATAAAATAGTAAATCGCATTAAAACTAAAGTAGGAAAATAAACTTATTTAAACTTGATAATGGTTGACAACAAAAACGAGGAATTCATATTTAACAACTATGCATAAATAAAACCATTTGTTTCTTAAATGACATAAATCAATTGAAAGAATGAGATAAAAAGGGTTTCAAAATTCATATACCAAATCAAAACCTTTTGCTTTACCTCTAAAAGCTGCTACCAATTACAGAACTAACACGGGATCATACCTTTCCACATCTTCGAATTTTAATTCCAATTTAAGTTCTGATTCAAGTCCTTTCCAACTCTCAACATTTTCTCCTCCAATTGGTGGAGTGAAGAGAACACCAAGTTCTTTCTGAGACAATAAAGAGAAACCCTCATTCAATATGCATAAACTTACAATTCAGCAGAAAATTTCATAGTCTACTGCAACTCTACATGTACACAACTAGTAGTAGTTATAAATTCCACCTAAGTATGTTAACGCAATCTATATAACATTATAGAATTGATATAGCTTATTCACTTCTAATACTCTAATAATTAGACAAAACACATGAAAATATAGTGGCAGTAGTAGCATCAAAATTTGTTCTTTTGTTCAGGAATAATGTTCAAGTAAACAGAAGCAGAAGCTACAAATTGGTAGCAATAAATCAATATCACAACTCAAATTCTCAATTTTTTTATAACACCACAAAAACTGAAGCAACACTATTTTTCCAATCATTCTTAGGATTGAACATACACTTAGTTGCCCAAATTTGGAAGCATAAACAAGTCATGCATTTCACGAATTATAAGTCCAAATGTAAGCAACAGTGTTGAGTTAAATCTCTAATGGTTTCTCAAAACACATTGAACCACGATACCTGATAAAACTCATCTGCTTACTCTGTGCGAACCATATGAATATGTAGTCCCTTGGGCCCATAAAATGTGAAACAAGTTTTTGGGAGACCCTGAAATTATGAGGACTGCTGAAATTATTTAGAAAAGGAAAGGGAGTAAATTGAAAATTAAATAGTTGTATGGCAAGATGTAAAAGTTGTAAGTGTATAATCAAAACCTTCAATACATCAATTCAAACAAGACCTCCCTAGAAAACTGAAAATGCATTCAAGCCATTCTCCATGGAAGCTACTCGCTCTACGATGTCCGCAGATACAGGGGACCTTTAGCAATAAAAAAAAGGATGAATATTTCTCTTTAGGCTATTAGACATCAAGTTAATAACTAAAGAAAATAAAATAAAATAAACTGATAGAGCTTCATTGATCCCTCTGGGTTGTAGAGAACATAAATGAGCTACAAAAAGGAAGAAAATGAAGTTTCTTAATAAATTTTATTAACAACATGTGGTATTTACTCCGAAAGGAAAACTCCACTATTTCAAACTTCAATGATTCATTACCATTAAAAGAAAACACAGAAAAAACTGGAATTTTTATACACAGTCAATGATAGGTATAATCCTATTAAGTGTAATGCAAATTCTAGAAGAATCTAGAAAATCCTAAGATAAAAGTATTGAAATGTAATGAAAGTTCTAGAACAAAGTAGAAAAGCCTAAGATATGAAGAAAATATCAAGAACATTCTACATAGGAAAAAATCTAGAACATTTCACACAAGTTGTGACTAGCACTTTCTAGAATACTCTATAGGTCTATAAATACCTGTACTCAATCATTTGATGAATGATAAGAACTAAGACCACTTCTAGCACAGCACTCACCGCTACAACTACTACATACTCCTTCCAACTACAACTTCCACATTCTACTATCTCCACAATTTTTTTAGGTTCAACTAAAAAGCAGAGTGGACAAAATGTAAATCATGCTCCCAATTGTTGTAGTAAAGATTCAACCACTAACACAATGATAACATTTTCTTAATGGATCAAATAATACTTGTAGAAATTTTCTAATTGGGCAACATCACAAAAGAATTGGCATTGGACTTGTATATTAGTAATGATAGGTCATAATACATACACAGACCTAAGCTGGAAATTATTGATTATGTAAAAAATCCAAAAATCAAGGAAAAAGAAAAAGAAAGTGAGCAAGATTTACTTAAAGTAGCTAAGAATTGCACTTTGATCGGATATGCTTAGAAGTTGCTCTAGATAGTCAACTCCCAAATCTTCTAACCCTACTACACTTGCTTTGATTTCTCTTACCCTTTACACTTTTTGGATTTTGATAAGTGTTTTTGCTTGTAGTGCCTCACTTTGAGTGCAAGTGTAGGAGAATGAAGCATTGTTTGAAGATCGAAAATGAACTAACAAACTAAAAATGTCGCTGCAATAGTTGCCCCAACCGATCCTCTGGTACCCGAATCACAAAAACTAAATAAATAAACATCTAAAATCATGAAATTTAATAATCTCGCTTTCGAATTCTTTACTTGAGAAACTAGTTAAAACAGAAACTCGAACCTCACTCAATAAATTAAATCAATGAAAAATAGTTGTGTATTCCAATAGTTCAAGAGGAACTTGTTGCCTGACCCTAGAAGAAGATGGAACGAGAAACCCCAAGTGTGGTGGCAACAACGATGATTGTTGCGACGACGATGTCACCTTTTTCCAACGGCATTACAAGGTTAACGACGACAACACATGGAGGCTCGTCAGAGATGAAGAACTCGCCACGGCGACTGTTGAAATGGTGGCTACTGGAGGTCAAGGAAGCTTCTCACGATGGTTGTTGCCACTTGTTCTACGTTTGGATTTTTGAAGAAAGTGAAAAAGGGAACATCGCGGGGCGGTCGGCGAAGGCTTTGATGGTGATCGATGTCGTCAGCGACGGACTTGGTCATGTAGAATCAAAACCTTTTTGATCGGAAGTTGAATAACTTCGGTTGGGGGTTTGAGACCGAGAGAAGAGAAATATAAAACCTAAACCTAGGCTGAAATGAAAATATGCAGAAATAGTATTTTTAATTAAAAAATGATATAAATTTTACGTACGAACTTTTGTCGTAGGTAATTTTTTTTAAAATATTTTATATATATATATATATATATATATATATATATATATATTTTATTATATTTACTTTTTTACATCTATTTTCATAAATAATTTTTTATATCAAAGATTTTGATCATGTTTATTTACAAAATTTTCGTATATAATTTATTTTTATTTTATCAACGAATTTTAATTTTATTTATGACCAATTTTCGTAGATAAAATAAAATTATTTATGAAAAATATTTCGTAGATAATAACCACTTTTTTTATAAAAAGAAACTTTCACAAATATTTGCAAAAAGTAAAAACACATGAAAAACTCACTAGTTTCCAACTAGTATATTTAGTGCTTCCTTCAAGCAAAAAAGTTATTATACATGGAATCTTCAATGTGAGTAATATGTTTATATCGTTGACAACCAAACCAAATCTATGCTTTGTTGATGACCCATACCAAATATAAAGGAGTTTAGGCTGCCATTTGCCATGTATTCATAAACTAGCATTTTTTTCTTGTCCTTGAATGTAAACAACCAAAAAGTTTAACAAGATTTCGATGTTGAAGCTTTGCAATCAATTTGACTTCATTTATGAACTCTATCACTCCTTGCGATGAGCTCTTTACGGAGTCTTTACAACAATCTCTTGCTTATCTACTAATATTTCCTATATATATATATATATATATATATAGGGTTAATTATGATTTTAGTCCCTCAAGTATGGGTAATTTTTGGTTTTAGTACCCCACGTAACGTTTGGTAATATTCAGTCCTCCACGTTTTAAATTTAATGGAATTGGTCCCCAATTTTAAACTCCGTTAATTTTAATTCAGACGTGTCTAACGGATGGCCACGTAAGGATCCCGTTTTCAGCTGAGAGGAATTGATGATGCACGTTTAGTTACTCGTTAACAAGGCACATGTCATTAATGTGATTAAAAGAACTTAGCTGAATTGGGGTTAATAAGGAATTTTTTTGCACGTTTAGTTACTCGTTAATAGTTAGCATTAAAATGTCATTAACTTCACTAAACTAACTTAGGTGCTGAATTGGGGTTATGTTAGAAAGTCATTAAGCTTTATTCATTTGTAAAAAATCTCAGCTGAGGAGATTTGGAAGAACCCTAGGCACGACGAAGAAGACAGACCCTAGGCACGACGGAAGAAGACAGACCCTAGGCACCACGAAGCAAGCTTTGAACGACGAAGAAGGTGGTGGTAACTGCTCGCATTTGGTGGACGAAGAAGTGAGGTTAGTCGTTTATGCATTTTGAATTTCTTTGGTTTAACGTTCACTTTTCTCTTCACCGTTTATGTGGTTGAATATTGGATTGGGTTGGTTTGTGATGCGATTTCAAATGTAGGGCTGGAAATGGGGTTCGCGGTTGCGTTCCATCACATGGGTAGGTTTGAACGCAATAGGGGATTGAAGTATGTGGGGGGTGAAATCCATGTAGTATCGGGTATCGACCCAGATATGTGGTCATTTTTTGAAGCATTGGGCATCGTCAAGGAGTTCAAATACGCTGGAGATGTTAGACTTTGGTGGAAGGGCTCGAAGGAAACGTTGTTGAACAACCTAAGATTGTTGAGTGACGATAAGGAGGCATTGGCGTTGGCTAAGTATGCGGAGGATAGGAATGAAGAAGTAGATATATATGTCCAACACATTCCTTGTCAGCCTGAGGAGGTTCATTTTATTATTGGTCCTGGAATGGATGAAGAAGTTGGTGAGGAAGAAGTTGGGGTTGAGGCACAGAGGTGTGATACCGAAATAGGAGTTGATGGTGGTCCGGTTGGTGAGACAGACATAGGAGTTGAGGGTGTTGAGGGTGATGAAGAGGTTCAGGTAGAACAGCAGGTTGAGGCACAAAGGTGTGAGACAGACATAGGAGTTGAGGGTGATCAAGAGGTTCATGTACAACAAGAGGAGGTTGAGGTAGAACAAGGGGTTGAGCAAGAAGATGGTGAGCCAAAACAGAGGGTTGAGGCACAACAAGGGGTTGAGGCAGAACAAGAGGTTGAGATACCACAAGTGGGGGGTGATGAGGATGTGATAGTTGAGGATGTGTCTGATAAGGATGAAGGTTCTGTTGCAGATAAACTAGATGAGAGTGAAGAAGAAAGGGTGGCAGATGATGATGACGGTTTTGGGATGCAGACTGAGTCTGAGGTCAGAAAAATTGGGCCTGTTTTGGATAGGTGGAGAGCAATGAAACGAAATCCAAGCACTGTGAGGAGTAAAAAAGATGTGGGACCTGGTTCATTTGTGACTAATGAGGAAGTTGGACAACATGACATGAGTGATGAATATGATACTGATGAGTTGGATTCAGATGCTGATAGTGAGGATGGTGTTCGTCGTGATGGACCAAAATTTTCCAGATATAGGGCTGAAGATATGACAAAGGACTTCAAGTTCAAATTAGGAATGGAATTTTCGTCTTTGAAAGATTTCAAGCAAGCATTAATGGAGCATAGTGTTTTAAATGGTAAAGAAGTACAATTTGTAAAAAATGATCATAAGAGAGTCAGGGCTGTATGTAAAAAAAAATGTGGTTTCTTAATGATGGCTAGCAAAGTTGGTGGCATGGAAACTTTTCAGATCAAGACCTTGGTTGGGCGTCATAGATGTGGCAGGGTATTTGGGAACAAAAATGCTAACTGTGATTGGATTGCACAAGTCTTAGTAGACAGGTTTATGAATGTGGGTGTAATGACAGTGAGTCAAATTATTGAGGAGATGAAGAAGGCATACAGTGTGGGTATAACCCCTTGGAGGGCTGGAAAAGCTAAGCAAATAGCAATGGACTATTTGGTTGGGGATGGAGAAAAACAGTACAGTCGCTTACATGATTATGTAGCTGAATTGGTTAGAGTAAAGGCTGGAACATTCAAAATTAAGATCAATCAGCCTCAACCAAGTCTGCCACCAGGGTTTGGTTGTTTCTACATGTGCTTAGAAGGCTGTAAGAATGGGTTTTTGGCTGGGTGCAGGCCCTTTATAGGGGTTGATGGATGCCACTTGAAAACAGCTTATGGTGGTCAACTTTTGGTTGCAGTGGGAAGGGACCCTAATGATCAATACTTTCCACTTGCATTTGCTGTTGTAGAAAACGAATGTAAGGAGACATGGAGGTGGTTTCTTTCACTACTGCTAGAAGATATTGGGGACATTGAAAACCATCGTTGGGTTTTCATCTCAGATCAACAAAAGGTAAACAACTTACTTCCATTCAATTTATATAGCATTCATTCAGACTATTTTCTAACACACAACAATTAACTTTTGCAGGAACTTATGACAGTATTTGATGAAATTCTGAATGGGGTGGAGCATCGTTTCTGCTTGAGGCATCTTTATAGTAATTTCAAGAAGAAATTTGGTGGTGTGATAGTTATCAGAGATCTCATGATGGGGGCAGTCAAGTCAACATTCTACGCAGGTTGGGAAAAAAAAATGGGTGAGTTAAGAACCATTAACCCTGAAGCCTATAACTGGTTAATTGGCATACCTAGAAGCTCATGGTGTAAGCATGCATTCAGCATATATCCTAGATGTGATGTATTAATGAATAACTTGTCTGATGAAGGATTGACCCCAACCAAGGATGAAGGTACATGCTTAAGAAGACTAAGCATGTTTAAAAAGGAAGTTCACTAATCCTTCATCCCTTTCATTTGTGTTTGTTATTTTTGATTCCCTAAGTTGACTTAGTTGAATCAACTTTAGTTGACTTGTTGACCTTTGACTAGGTTTGACTTGTTCACTATAGTTGACTTGACTTAAGCCAACATGCTAATCTATGTTTATTTGCTTTGTAGGTTAATTAGGAGTAAGAAAGCAATGCTAGGTGGCGCATGGTGATTGGGGAGCATAAATGATGTGGAGGAGAGAGTAAAGCAAAGGCATAAAGCATAAAGTAAAAGGCATGAAGCAAGTGTACCTATGTACCTTTGGTCTCCTTTGTTTTTAGCACACTTTGACCACTTTTTGGAGACATATGAGACACATTCTTTGTCTCCTTTTGTGCTAGAACGAAATTAGCCTTGCACACACCATAGTTAGCTCTTTTATCTCTCATTTTTGTAACCTTATTTGACCTAGTTTCTAGAAGCTAGGGTTAGGTTTTTGTAGAGACATCCTTAGGTATCTTTTATTTGCTTAGAGGCCCCTAAACTCTTCCATATAAGGGGTGCTTCTAGACATGTAAAAGGGTTGAACATTTTGAAGTAAAAACACTCTTGTGTCTCAACCATTTGTGAGAGTTTCCTCCCTTGGGAGTGAAACTTTTAAGCCTTATCTTGCATAGCAAGTGGCGGCACACATCCACACATCTTCAAGGTTTCCATGGCTTCTAGCCTAGCCTTGTAGTGGCGTGCTTCTCACATTTTTACCATTCCTTTCCTTTTCATTTTATGTTTTCTTCTTCCTTTAATTGTTCTTGGTTTTCTATGGTTTATGTGCCTTCCATTTCCTTTTTGTTTTGAATCAATCCATCATCTTCTTCTCTTGAGCTTTGTGAAAGGAACCTTCACATCTAGATAGCTTGCTATCTTAATGTTCAGTGGGGATTTCGCTTAGCTTTCTTAATCAACTCGCACCATATTCAATATTCTTAAAAAGGAACAAGATAATCCTTCATCATTGTCTGAGTCATTCAATAGTACTATCTTATTAGCTAGGGATAAACCAATAATTAGTATGATGGAATGGATTAGGTCATACACAATGAGTAGATTTGCAACACTAAGAGAAAAATTAAATGCATATCTTGGTAATGTTATGCCTAAGCCACAAAAAAGGCTTGATAGGGAAGTGGACAAAAGTGGCAATTGGCTTCCAGTGTGGGCAGGGGGTGCAAAGTTTGAAGTCACACAAGGGTTCACCATGGAGAAGTTTGTGGTAGATCTGAGTAACCATACTTGCACGTGTTACTTTTGGGATTTGATAGGCATACCTTGTAGACATGCTGTAGCAGCAATTAATTATAAGGTGGAAAACCCTGAAGCATATGTGCATCCATATTACAAAAGAGTTGCATATGAGGCATGCTATAGCCCAGAAATAACCCCAATCAATGGACAACAATTATGGCCTAAAAGCACTCAACCTGAACTACTCCCACCAATTTATAAAACACCACCAGGGAGACCCAAAAAACTAAGAAGAAGGGAAGCTGATGAACATGTCAGTCATTCCAAGCTATCAAAGAAAAATCTTATCATGAAGTGCAGCAGGTGTAAGCAGATGGGACACAACATTAGGAGCTGCAGAAGGGGAATCAGGCACAGAAAGGTAAGAACACAAACTGGACCTATCATTTAATTTTTTTTTTCATTGAAACGAACAAAATCTGGAGCTGTAAAACATACCCAATTCACAAGCACAATCGCAAGGAACTCCAAGTGCTAGTGCACCTAGCAGCGTTGCAGGACCATCTACCCAAAGCTGCAGTAGTAGAAGAAGACCCAGACTGAGAGTTGCTGCAAACGTGAACCAGGGAGAAAGACCACCAACAACCCAAACTAGAAGCATGACTGCACAAGTGATAGGGTCTCAAGCAAGTACTGCAACCTCTGCTCAACCCACGTGAAATACAAGGAGGAATCAAACTGTTTTGGTTGCTTTTAATGGTGGACGACTTTTTGTAGCAGTGGGCAATATCATACTGGACAACTTTTTGGATTAAAGCAAAATTGTATTCAGATGTATGGACCACATGTCTGGTGTCCAATACTTTATTGAATGTAGTTAAACTTATTTTATTCAGATTGTGGACCACATGTCTGGTGTCCATTAAAACCTGTGTATGAATTACTTCTGTTTTGTGAATGAAGTAAAAATTCGTGTATGGATTACTTGTGTTTTGTGATAATGCAGTGAAACTTTGTGTATGGAGTACTTGTGTATTGTGATAATGCAGTAAAAATTTGTGTATGGAATAATTTGATGAAATCAATTAAATGTATATCCTGTTAACATCAAAGGGAACCTTACAGGATAAAAGTCACACCATATAACCACTGCTATTTAATTACAGCACAGTTGTTAAACACAATTGAATTACAGGATAAAACACAACCATGTAAAACACAATTGAACTTCTCATTTCATTCATTACTGGCATATTACAAATACAAAACACTTCCCCAACAGAAGTTACCTCAAACTTACTTAACTATTAAAGTTCCATACATAACTAATCACAGCTAAATAAAAGTTACTAAATAACTAGTTGCAATTCAACTTGAACAGCAACATAAAAACAAAGATAATTGTTAATGTCCACGACAAAAGGAAAAAAACTTGCATGAATCTCCCAAACTTTTTCTCTTCTTGCAATTTCGCCTTCAATTTCTCATTTTTCTTAATCAACTCCACTATAACTTTCTCCTTCTCCAAACACACTTCATCTTCTTCAGTTCGTCTTCTACCACTGTCTTCAAAGTCCGGTGCGTTCCCTTCATATTTCGAATCCTCTTCATTAAACCACTCGAAGAAATTGCAGTGAGAATTGGACTGCATAAATAAAACAAAACCATTAACACATCAAACGAAATCAAGTTCGCCCAATCATTAAACCATTGTCACTTACAGCCCAATTTCTACATCTCCAAAATAATCTCCCGTTGTTCTTCACAGTCGTTGCCTTTAGGAGCAGTAATCTTTCCCCACACCCACACAGTTTGGAAGTCATATCCGACGACGATGAACATGTCTGTGAAATTTTCGAACCACTACTCCTCTGCGTACAATGAATCCCTCTGCTCCCACTTTTCATCACCCTAAAACGATCTTCAAACTTCAATTTTGGTTGCCAATGGTTTCGAACCACTGCTCTTCTGCGTACAACACGCACACTCCAATTTTAGGGTTTTAGAATGACCCCTAAATCCCTCTTTTAAAACGCTTCTCATAATATCAAGACCACGTGTTGTTCATCAATTCCACTCAACTGAAAACGGGATCCTTACGTGGCCATCCGTTAGACACGTCTGAATTAAAATTAACGGAGTTTAAAATTGGGGACCAATTCTATTAGATTTAAAACGTGGAGGACTGAATATTACCAAACGTTACGTGGGGGACTAAAACCAAAAATTATCCATACTTGAGGGACTAAAATCATAATTAACCCATATATATATATATATATATATATATATATATATATATATATATATATATATATATATATATATATATATATATATATATATATATATATATATATATATATATATATATATATATATATATATATATATATATATATATATATATATATATATATATATATATATATATATATATATATATCAATGTTCTTTTATTTAGTTACTAGGCTCAAAACTATTACCTTGTATACAAGTCCAAAACCACCTTGGCCAATTTTATTTTCATCGAAAAAGTTGTTAGTGGCTGTAGTAATGGTGAATAGATCAAACATTTGGACGTCCAAATTGTCTTCGCATTGTTCTGTCAATGATTTTTCTAAAAACCAATGAAGGCCTTTAGAATAATGTTATAAAATATGAGTAGCAAATTAAAGATACTTAGAATAGAAAAAATACAGTTTACTCAGCTAATTATTAAAAATCTAGAAGTCCAAAGATTGTGATAATATAAAATTTAAGTCCGATGATAATTTATTATTGTCCATGCAAAAAGAGTTTTCATTTGGGATAAAATTGTGAAATTTTGGAGGGAACCAAAGATTAGGGGGAAATAAAAAAAAATAAAACTAAAATTAAAATAAAACAAATAGTATAATTAATAATTATTTAGTAATCAATTTAGTGAGTAATTTATTGTAACTAAAAATTTGATACTATTTCGGTTACTAAATTATAAAAGTAACTTTTGGTCACTAACTGTAATTGAATTTTTCAATTATTGATTTCAGTTACTATTTAGCAAATTTCTATTTGTGTGTTTGTCTCCATTATGCAAACGACTTTTGCATATAGGTAATAGACGTAGTCCATGTTGTCGTTGAACCACACTCTCATCCAATTATCATTGTTTTTTGGTAGTGACATCCGTTTTTATTCGAAGAAAAGACAGTAAATTCTTGTAGTGAATAAAATCACGTCCGCATGTAACGTTACACAAAACAGTATAAAATACAGCAACAAATTAAAACACGACTACAAAAATAATGTTAAGAGTAATTTAAACATTTTTGCTTGGTAATTTGGTGTTAGTTTTTCAATATCAAAGTAATTGTATAAGCTAAAAGCCCTGACTTACATAGTCTGGTTTCACGTTTACCAAACATTTGAATGAAATCAAAGTGTAAAATGATTACCATTTAAAAGTCTTCATGGTTCGATTGAATTTTTATTTTTAACAGTCTCCTGCGGTTAAATTATTTTTAACTAATTCATGCTATAGTTATAGAAATCTCCATGCTAATTAATTTTAACTAAATCCATGCTAGTTATTTTTAACTAACAGTTTCCTCTCTGTGAATGATTGTCATTATCAATATTTAAAAGTTTCATTCTCTAAGCTTTAAGTTCATTGAACAATTTGTATAGTAAAATTTGTGTTACATATGGTATGTACTTTTCCTCTATTTTCTTTACACTCAATCAGTCGTGCCTCATACTCATCGAGTTACGAATTGTATCTTACCTCTGCCCTTGTAAAGATCCATTCAATTCAAAATGTTAGCCAATAGAAAATTTTAAGAACTAAATTAGAAGTACTTTTGTAAGGCCCAGTTAATTCTACCCCAATGTTTAAGGATCTCCACAAATCAGTTGGACCTAAGACTGACTCATAGGGTGTCCAAAACCCCTAAACCATTCCTAACTCCCTGATTCTGTACTTTTCAGAAAAATAGCTCTCCAAATATTGATATAAAAAATGGTGTTGTTATATACACTTGGTGATCCTGTAAAACGTAGGCCATTCCAAGGTCCAAACCTGAACCACTTTTGTGTTCCCTTCATTATATAAAATTCAGGATAGTTGTAGAGTTTTAAAACCCGAGAAAAGTCTCCTGGAGATGGATCATCTGGACTCTTCCAACAAGTATATTTCCATTCAAAACCTGTTCGAAATCTGTTTGATAGATAATCACGATGATTCTGACAGTGAGGTAAATTCTACTTGCTATGAAAATGACTATGATGATCTGTATGATGCACATTTCAACAATTACTTGTTAAATCTAGTAAATTGGATACTACTCATAGAAAGTTAAAATCTGATTTTAAAGATTTGCAACGTAACTTTGAAAAATCTCTTGAAGAAGAAGAAATTTTGAAAAATAAAATTTCAATATTAGAAAATAAAGAAAAAGAAACGGTTGAATGTGCTTGCTGTAAAAGTTACATGTTTGATATATGTATTTTGGAGAAACATCTTGAAGATGCTTTGGAAAATAAAAACTGTGAAAAATTTGATCTCAAGAAAAATCCAAATAAGATCAAACATGCTCATACTCATAATAAGAAAAAAAAACTAATAGAACTCGTAAGGTTTAAGTAGAAAAGGAACTTCTTATACTTTGAATACATATGCACATACTGCTACTTGTTTGTATTGCATGAAAAAGGGTCATACTTCAAATAAATGCAATATTAAACATTTTGGTGTTCCAAATCGGAAGTATCATTGGGTGCCTATTCATAAGTAGATATTTTTCTTCTAACCCCAAGGACCCAAACAAGTTGTTGGGGACCTAAATGAATTGTTTCCTTATTTTGCATATGACTTCTAAATCAAGAAGATCAATGTGGTATCTTGACAATGGTTGTTCAAGACACATGACTAGAGACAAAACGAAGTTTAAGAACTTTAAAAGAAAGGAACAAGGATTTATTACATATGAGGATAACAACAAAGGAAAAAATACTTGGAACGAGTGATGTAGGTGGAGGAAATACTTTGGAGATCAAGGATGCACTATTTGTGGAAGGATGAAAGCACAATCTTCTCAGCATAAGCCAATTATGTGATAAAGGACTCAAAGTAATATTTGAGAGTGACTACTGCACTATTCATCAAAAGGACTCCAAAGAAGTAGCCTTGAAAGGTATGAGACACAATAACATTTACTTCTTGATACTGCATCATCTAGTGATATAACTTGTTTGGTTGTTAAAGAAGAAAAAAATCCTTGGTTATGGCATAAACGAGCTGCTCATATTCACATGCAACAATTAAACAAACTAATTTCTAAAGAATTAGTAATTGGATTGCCAAAAATAAAGTTTGAAAAAGATAAACTATGTGATGCATGTCAAAAAGGAAAACAAGTAAAATCATCATTTCATTCAAAAAATGTGATTTTTACATGAAAGCCTTTAGAACTTTTGCATATGGATTTGTTTGGTCCTTCAAGGACAAAAGGTTTTGGGGGAAATTACTATGCTCTTGTTATTGTTGATGATTACTCAAGATATACATGGACTTTCTTTCTCACACTAAAAAGTGAGGCCTATAAAGCTTTTAAGAAATTTGCAAAAGTGATTCAAAATGAAAAAGATTTGAAAATTAAAGTTTTGAGAAGTGATCATGGAGGAGAATTTCAAAATGAATCGTTTGAAAACTTTTGTGAAGAAAACAAAATTATGCATAATTTTTTTGCACCTAGAACTCCTCAACCAAATGGAGTTGTAGAAAGGAAAAATAGATCCTTAGAGGAATTAGCTCGCACAATGTTGAACGAATATGAAGTGCCCAAATATTTTTGGGTTGATGTTGTGAGCACGGGATGTTATGTACTAAATAGAATGCTTATTAGACCAATATTGAAAAATACCCCTTATGAATTGTTTAAAGGAAGAAAGCCTAATGTAGCACATTTAAAAATATTTGGATGTAAATGTTTTGTCCTAAACAATGGAAAAGAAAACTTGGGTAAATTTGATTCTAAAGCAGATGAAGCTATTTTCTTAGGATATTCATTTACTAGTAAAGCCTATAGAGTTTTTAATAGAAGAACCTTGAATGTAGAAGAATCTATGCATGTTGTTTTTGATGAAACTGTGGACCTTGAGGAGAACCCTTTTGAGTCAAATAAAACAAATGCAGGTGATGAAGAATATTTTAAAGAAGCTCTTGATCGATGTACCTAAATGAGAACCCATTGGCTGAACCTGAAGATCTTGCCAAAAGCTGGAAATCACCTAGAGGATTGTCTTTGGAAAATGTCATTGCACTACAAGAAATTTGCTAATTTGCGAGGAAAAATTGTGCTCGCTAATTAGCGAAGGATTAGCGACAAACTAAAATTGTAGCTAATGAGCGAGGGACTATACACAACATAATATGGTAGCTAAGTTGTACCTAATTAGTTAGAGATTAAATACAACACAAATATGGTAGCTAAGTTGCAGCTAATTAGCAAGGGACTAGACACAACATAATATGGTAACTAAGTTGTAGCTAATTAGTTAGGGATTAAACACAACACAAATATGGTAGCTAAGTTATAGCTAATTAGTTAGGGATTATACACAACATGATATGGTAGCTAAGTTGTAGCTAATTAGTTAGGGATTAAATACAACATAAATATTGTAGCTAAGTTATAGCTAATTAGTTAGGAATTATACACAACATAATATAGTAGTTAAATTATAGCTAATTAGTTAGGGATTAAACACAACATAATATGGTAGCTAAATTGTAGCTATAATTAATTAGAGATTAGATACAACATAGTATGGTAGCTAATTAATTATGATTAATGATTTTGTTGGAAATCCAAAGCTAATAAATAGAATTTGTAATTAAAAATAATAATATACAAACTATTCTATAAAATATGAATTTATTAAGTAAATTTATAAAAACTATCAATATATTAACAAATTATCAAAACATATTTTATTTTTATATAAATTAATCTTTTATTTGTTAATTATATTTATTATATATATATATATATATATATATATATATATATATATATTAAAATAATAACTAAAATTTAACTAATACAATATATTTCTTTCCGTTAAATATTATTATAAAAGGTATTAAAACAATTCTTATTAATTATATTTAAAATCAAATGATTAATTATTATTTTGATTAAAAATTTATTATCTTTACGCTGCTTTTTTATATTTTTTATATTAATTTATTCAAATAAAAGGATTATTAATTAATTTATATTGTTACATGTTATTATATATATTATTATATTTATGGTATAATTTGTTTTATATTATTTAATTTTTTAAACATTTTAAATATGAAATAAATTGTTTATGATATATTATAAATAAAAACAAATTGTATGTATGTATTTTATTTATAAAATACGAATATTTAACTTAATTTAATTATACACTTAAAAATTCATTTAAAATTTAAATATTTATATTAGAAGAATTAATAAAAACACTATTATTTTGTTTAGTTTCCTTGCACTTTCGCAAGCAGCACTGAACAATAGTAATTAATTACATAGTTTAAAATGAAATAAAAAAAATGCTGATGGGAGCTCTGTTCGTTCCTTCGTTCGTAAGCAGCACTGTACACTTCCGTCGTTCCTTCGCTTTTTTATTTGTTTTCCTCTCAACCACAACCGCGTCGCTTCTCCTTCTAGGGTTTCGCATCCATAGGAGCTCCGCAATAACTGCCTCCTCAAAATTCGTCATCCTTTCGTTGCTGCCGTCGAGGTTCTTGCATTTTTATCCTCTTCTTACTTTCAACTTTCTCCTTCCTTTGCTTGTTTCTCTTTCTTTTTCTCTCTCACTCACACACACACACACTTATTCCTTACATGCACAAACACATTCTCTTTGTTTTAGGAGTTTTATCCTTTGCTTAATTTGAAAGATTTCCCGCGTTTAGTTGCTTGTGCGTGATGATGTTTGCTTGATTTTCTGACATTTATTGGTTTTTTTAACAATTGACTTGTTTTTAGCTGTGATTGTTGATTATTTTTTCGGTTATGAAATGCAATGTTTCTTGTACCATACGCCCCATCGGGCCATCGGCCATGTGCAGTCCTCCGGTCCATCGAACAAGGCTGGGAGGGCTCGTATATAAAACATGTCCACCGGTTGAACGATCCCACAGATGAACTATATAGGACCATCGGTCGATCGGTCCTACATATGAATTACATGGTACTCCGTAAGAGACCATCGGTCAATCGGTCTCGCAAACGAACCATTCATTACCTCGTAAGGGACCATCGGTCGATCGGCCCTACGTATGAATTACGCATCACTGTAAAGGACCATCGGTCGCTCGGTCCCACACGAACAACACTTTAACTTGTAAAGGACAATCGTTTGATCGGCCCCCAAGTCGATCGCGCATCAACCCATAGAGATCCATCGGTCGATCAGTCTCCTAGGTGGTTCGCATAGCGGCCTTATATGTGACAATCGGTCGATCGGCTGTATAGATTAATTATTCACTAAGTTGTTAAAATCAAAAGATAACCAGTCTAGTCAAGCGGCCATCGGTCGAACGACCAAATGAGACTAGTCAACTAGATTATTTAACGTTAAACAAGTCAGTAATTTTGATTAGAGGATCATTAGGCCATGATTAAGGAACCCTAATCATAGGCCCACACCGGAAACTATAAATAGGGCCCAAAGGTAGGTTGGTGAGGATCTTAATTTCGCATTTATTACTGCAGTTACACTCATATACCAATCGGCCCATCAACTGACTTAAACATCGGAGCCTTTTAGACAGGTACCCCGATCGTCTATTCAACCGATCGAGCGAGGAGATAGATTTCTTAGAGAAGAAGTTACCGCAGTTGTGAAGAAAGGAGATTTCGAGAAGGAAGGAGTAAAATTGAAGAGGTTCTTAGTAGGCTCTTGGTCCCTACACCTGAAACATTTTGGCGCCCACCGGGGGGCCGAGCAGTCTTCTTTACACCATACACCCTTATGGTGACCACAAGAAACCGAAATAGCAACGTGGACGGAGGAAGAATGGCGGATGATCAAGCAGATACAAGGGAAATGATCAGGGCGATGCAACAGAGGATGGATGAAATGCAGAGGAACTACGAGGTGCAGATGCAAGTTCTGCGAGAGGAGAACGCCGCCCTTCGGCGAAAGGAGGAAGGTATCCCTTCGACCCCCACTGTGCCCGATCCGCTCAGACTGAGCAGTGTGCAGCAGCATCGGGAAGTCGAGCGGATGGAAAGTCGCTTGCCTCCCACAGGACAGGAGCAATCGCAGCCCCTGAGGGTGGAAAAGACGCACGCATCGAGGGGAAACATCTCTCACATGATGGCCAAGAGTTTTGGGGCCAACGAGGGAGGTCACCCTTCCCTACAACAGATCCACGCGTCGGGGAATTTCCCCTTCACCCAATTCATATTGGAGACCCCGTTGTCGTAGAGATGGAAGATGCCGACGTTCGACAAGTATGACGGGACGACAAACCCTGACAACCACATGCGGGTCTTCACCCACCAGATGATGTTCCATGCCGTGAGTGACCTGATCTGGTGTCGCGTTTTCTCGACTTCCCTGACCGGAGAGGCGTTGGAGTGGTTCTCTGAGCTGTCGGCCAACAGCATCGACTCCTTCGCCACTCTGAAGGCCATGTTCAGCACGCAGTTTGCTCCCCTGAGGCCGGCTATCCTAACGGTAGATAACTTGGTAAATATTCGCCAATAGGATGGGGAGTCGCTGAGGAGTTACCTCGATCGATATAACCGCATGTCGGTCAAGATAAAAGACCTCAGCAACGAAATCGCTCGACATCACTTTTCATACGAACTGCAGCCGGACGTGTTTGCAGATAAGATAAGCTGCAAGAAGCCAAAGACAATGGAGGAGATGAGGGAGCGAGCGGCCAAGTTCATACAGATGGAAGACGTGCAAGAGTTTACGGTGAAGAAGAGGGAAAAGGAAGATGCAGCATCCCAGAAGAGCGCCCCTCGACCGAGCAAACCCCTTGCTCGGCCCAACGAGAAGAAAATGCCCAAGTTCACAACGTACACCCCCTTGGTCGTCCCCTGGGCGAAGATCTTGTTGGAGGCCTTCAGCACCGATTCACTTCCAGCATCCAGAAAGAAGCCTCCACCTCCAGACGTCGATAGCAACAAGCACTGTCAGTATCATCGGACGATCGACCACACCACGGAGGAATGTCATACACTCCGCAAAAAGATTGAGGAGCTTATTCGACAAGGGCATTTGAAGAAGTACATTTAGCAGGATCGCCCCCAGCGAAGCCCGGTTAGGAACAGAAGCCCAGCATGAAGGCAGGCACCGGCCAAGTGGGAGAAATGGAGAGAGCAGGAGCCTGACAGGCGAAGGAGGGAGTCGTCCAGAGTCCACCGAACCCGAGGAGGAGTCGTAGCCGGAGCAGGGATAAGCCCATAAGGGGTTGCATCAATACCATTTCGGGAGGATTCGCTGGAGAAGGATCGAGCTCATGTACTCGAAAGAGGCACGTCCGGGCGCTTAAGTTGGTCCATCTGGTAGAAAAGAAGGTGTGGTCAATGCCCCATATCACCTTCACCGATGAGGATTTCAAGGCTCCCGATCTTGATCATGACGATCCTATGGTCATCTCCATCGAGGTAGCAAAATATGGAATCGGGAAGGTTCTGGTGGATCAAGGGAGCTCCGTCAATATCTTATATTGGAAAAATTTTCGGAAGATGAACTTGTTTGAGGACCTGATCGTCCCTTACAACGAACAGATCGTTGGGTTCTCGGGCGAGCGGGTAGACACGAGGGGTTACCTGGACCTCCACACCCGGATCGGCTCGAGGAGAGACGGCCGAGAGGTAAGGGTTAGATTCCTGTTAGTTGAAGCTAACACTTCCTACAATGTCTTGCTAGGAAGACCTTGCCTGAATGCCTTTGGAGCGATCGTCTCAACCTTACACTTGGCCATGAAGTTCCCGTCGGATAAGGGGACGATATGCACCGTGCATGCGGACCAGCAGATCGCCAGGCAGTGTTACGCAGCTGGGTTAAAGATTACCCCCTACAGCCGCCTTAGAAAACAACACCGATCGGAGGTTGCCATGACTGATTTGGATCCCCGAACGAATACGGAGGATCAGATTCAACCTAGGGGAGATACCAAGGAGATCTCGATCGGGATGCAACCAGGCCAAGTCACGAAGATAGGGGGAGCTCTGAAGCCGGACGAGGAGGAACTCCTGGGCGCGGTCATCCTGGAAAACCAGGACCTCTTTGCATGGTCATCAGCTGATATGCCGAGCATCCATCCTGACGTAATGTCCCAAAAGTTGGCAATCTTTTATTTGCTTAGAAGCTCCTAAACTCTTCTATATAAGGGGTGCTCCTAGACATGTAAAAGGGTTGAACATTTTGAAGTAAAAACACTCTTGTGTCTTAACCATTTGTGAGAGTTTCCTGCCTAGGGAGTGAATACTTTTAAGCCTTATCTTGCATAGCAAGTGGCCGCACACATCCACTCATCTTCAAGGTTGCCATGGCTTCTAGCCTAGCCTTGTAGTGGCGTGCTTCTCACATTTTTACCATTTCTTTCCTTTCCATTTTGTGTTTTCTTCTTCCTTTAATTGTTCTTGGTTTTCTATGGTTTATGTGCTTTCGATTTCCTTTTCGTTTTGAATCAATCCATCATCTTCTTCTCTTGAGTTTTGTGAAAGGAACCTTCACATCTAGATAGCTTGCTATCTTAATGTCCAGTGGGGATTTCACTTAGCTTTCTTAATCAACTCACACCATATTCAATAATCTTAAAAAGGAACAAGATAATCCTTCATCATATACCCTTTGCCCAGCATCGATCGACTTATGGATGGAGCTTCGGGGCACAATTTCCTAAGCTTTCTGGACGCATACTTAGGGTATAATTAGATCCCTATGTATGGTCCAAACAGATCTAAAACGGCGTTCATCACCGATCAAGCCAACTTCTGCTACGAAGTCATGTCGTTCGATTTCAAGAATGCGGGGGCGACCTACCAAAGGCTTATGGATCGGGTCTTCAGAGGGCAGATCGGTCGATCCATGGAGGTATATGTAGACGACATGGTCGTAAAGTCACAGACGGTCGAGGGTCACGTTCGCGACCTAAAGGAGGTCTTCCACTAAGTGCGCAAGTACAACATGCGTCTCAACCCGGAGAAATGTGTGTTCAGAGTGCCGACCGGCAAATTCTTGGGGTTCATGTTGACTGACCGAGGGATCGAAGCCAACCCTGACAAGTGTGCCGCCATCGCTGAGATGAGGAGCCCTAGAAATCTGAAGGAGATCCAACGGTTGGTCGGGCGTCTGACATCCCTTGCGCGCTTCCTGCCCAAGCTAACAGAGAAGATCAAGCTGATCCTGATGATCATGAAGAAGCAGACCGTAGATAAATGCGACGACCAATGCGAGGAGGCATTTCAGTAGATAAAGGTGATACTCAGGAAGCCCGATCTAGCCGGGAGGATGATTGCGTGGTCGGTCGAGCTCTCCGAGTTCGGCCTTAAATTTCAGCCGAGAGGATCCGTCAAGGGGCAACACTTGGCAGATTTCGCAGTAGAACTCCACGGGCCGATCTCCCCGACGGAACAAACATGGGTCCTCTTCGTCGATGGCTCGTCGGACAAACGCAATGCAGGAGCAAGGATTGTCATCGAAGGACCGAGTGGCTTTACGGTCGACCACTACTTGCAATTCAAGTTCAGAGCGTCGAATAACCAGGCAGAGTATGAAGCATTGATCGTCAGACTGAGGCTAGCAAAGGATCTAGGCGCCAGAAGGTTAAAATGTAACACTGATTCGCGACTCGTGGTCGGGCAAGTGCAAGGGGAGTATCAAGTTAAAGACGATCTGCTGCTGCAATATTATCATAAGATGGTTGAAGCCATGAAAGAGTTCGAAGAAGTAACTATCCACCATATACCCCGAGCGGAGAATGCCAGAGTCGATAGGCTATCCAAGCTGGCAGAGGGAAAAGAGAAAGGTCAGCTGAAAACCATCATCAGGAAAACCCTGATGAGACCCTCGGTAGGAGAATGCGCAGTAGTCGATCGGCCAGCGGACTGGATAAGTGATGTGCGGGAACTTCTGAGAAGAAGCGATGCCAGAAAAGACCTGAAGTCGATCGAGCAGCGTCGGGCGCTCCGATTTGTCACTATCGGAGAGGATCTATACAAACGAGGTTTCACCGCGCCGCTCCTCAAATGCCTGTCGGAGGAAGAAGCAGGATACGTCATGAACGAGGTCCACAATGGCATTTGCGGGACGCACACCGGACGGAGGACGATGAAAGCACGAATACTCCGGGTAAGGTACTACTGGCCGACCATGGAGCAGGACTGTGAGGCTATGATACGAAAATGCAAAGGTTGCCAAGCCCATGGAAACAATGTCAAGAGAGCTCTGACCGAACTACACAGCCTAACGGCCCCATGGCCGTTCGCACAGTGGGGCATGGACATCGTCAGTCCATTCCCTATCGGCAGAGCACAAAAGAAGTTCATACTAGTCACCGTAGATTACTTCACCAAGTGGGTCGAAGCAGAAGCCCTGACTAACATCATCGCTCGGCAAGTCCACTCGTTTGTGTGGCGAAACATAGTCTGCCGCTTCGGCCTGCCCCATACCATCATCACCGACAACGGCCGGCAGTTCATCGATAAGAAGTTAAGGGATTTTTATAAGCAAGTGGGGATACGCCATCTAACCAGCTCGGTCGAGCATCCCTAGACTAATGGTCAAGCCGAAGCCATGAACAAGGTCATAGTGGCGGAGCTGAAGAAAAGATTGGGAGAAGCCAAGGGAGCGTGGGTGGACGAACTTCCGCAGGTCCTTTGGGCCTATCGGTGCACTCCGCATGGGACGACCGTAGAATCCCCTTTCAATCTGACGTACGAAACAGATGTTATGCTACCAATTGAAGTAGGAGAATAGACCCTTCGGCGGGAGATGCAAAACTTTGATGTGAATTGCGGACGCATGCGAGAGGAATTGAACTGGACGACCGAGCAGAGAGAAAGAGCAGCCGTGCGAGCCGAAACATGCAAGAGGATAGTGGCAAGAAGGTACAACGCAAAGGTGAAACCGAGGAGCTTCATCCGAGGAGACCTGGTATGAAGGAAGATGAACGAAGCGCGCAAGAAATCAACACAAGGGAAGTTGGCACCGAACTGGGAAGGACCGTTCTGCGTGACCGAAAGCTTGTAGAACGGAGCATATCGGCTTGAATACCTGAGCGACAAGGAAATATCGAATACATGGAACGCTTCACATTTAAAAATGTATTACTGTTGATAACACTATCAATAAAACAAGTGTTTAACGCCACTCCAGCTAACCGATCGATGGGGCTCCCTATGGGACCCGAGCAAAGCCTGACCGATCAAGGTGCGGGCTTCCACGAGGAAGCTCCGCTCGGTCAACAGCGATCCGAGCGATCTAATTAACCCTACGGGTAAATAAGTGACACGAGCTGTCGGCTACGATCAAGGCACGACGCCAACGATCTAAAGGAATTAAAAAATGAATGCGTAATAAAGTCGGACCGTTTGTGTCGTAAGCGTAACAATCAAACCAAGTCAACAACACAATTGATAGAAGAAATAAGACTAAGTAAGAAGTCATGGGTCGATCGCCCGATTGAAGTCAAACACAAAATAGCGGCCAATCGTCACACTTGTTCAAACATTAAGTTTACAAAATGGGTCGATGGCCCCGCGCGTTAACATCAAACTATTAAAGGATAGGCCGACCGCCCCAAACATAAAATGATAAATAAAGATCAAATGGTCGATCGCCAGCAACGACGATAAATAAAGATCGAATGGTCGATCGCCAGCAACAACGATAAATAAAGATCAAACGGCCGATAGCCAGTAACAACGATAAATAAAGATCAAACGGCCGATCGCCAGCAACAACGATAAAAGAAGATCGAACCAACAGATAGAAAGGAAAAAGTTACTTGCCATATACATGTAAATGTTTGTCAAAAAATGGCCTAATAATCGATCGAGCGCGATCGACCACAAGGCCGATCGAACTCGATCGGTTATATCAAAATATACACAAAATTAAATTAAACTAAGAGTCATCAGTAGGAGGAGCGGTCGCTTCATCAAGCCGGTCGAAAAATCTTTCCAGTTTCCCTTCAACCAACCCTAAGTGAACATTGAACCGATCGGGGGAGCAGTGGTAGAAGAAGACGGCTTAATCGACAACGTTCTGGAAGCCCGTCTCGTATTGAGCAAAGACTTGCTCATCGGCAATACGCAACTCAGCCTGATACTCTTTAGCTTTCTTCTGCTAGTCAGCAGCCGATCCAACGACGACCAAATGCTCCAATGACAAGTCATCAAAGCGCCTTTGAAGTTTTCGCAGCTCATCGACCGCCTCCTTGGCCTTCAGCTACTCCTTCGTCAGAAGCTTTAAGTAGGCCGACGCACTTAGCATGCTCGGCCTTCATGACACTTATCCGATCGAACTGGGTCTTCAAGTCCGATGTGGAAGCCTTCACCTCTTGTCGCCGCGAGCTTCTTCTCTAGGCTGTCGATCCTGCTCCGATCGGCCCGGGGAAACTTGGTATATATTGCAGGCAACCTAAGGGTCAATTCCTCGGCCCTCCGCAAAGCCTCCTCTTTAGATACGTCTTTCAGCATGTCCTTGACGCGATGACCCAGGTGGAAGAAGGCCTCCTCCTCAAGCCGAACCTCGCTACTGAGGAAGGCGGTGGCCAAGGACTCGGAAGCCTCGGCCTTCTTACTCCTCTTCGACGATCGGCCAGCGGGGGAGTCATCCCTCTTAGTCTTTTTTCCATTATTCACCGCAGCGACAAGAATAGTAGAGTTGGGGTGGATGACGAAAAATCGAGGCCGGGTGACAACAGTTGAGGCACCGGTCGACGCATTAGTTGCAGGAGAAGGAGCCGTCGAGGGACCACCGGGAACACTCTGAAGGGGCGCGGGCCATGAACTCAGCATTGGAGATCGTCGTTCGGGCCATGATATCTACAAACAAGAAAAAACGCGTAAGTTAATAGCAACTCCTACAACGATCGGAAAGATCAGAACAACTAACCATAAACCGCCCTCGACAAGTCCAGAGAGCGGAGGCATTGGAGCAGCGGCCTCGGTGGGATCTTATCGGGGAGGGTCTTGAGGACGGCTAGGTCAGCCCGCTCGGCGGGGGTTAAACGGTCCTCCGTCCAAGGATCAGTAGGCGGAGGAAACGCCGTCCAGTACAGGGGGAACTTCGACCGACCATCCACATCGAATATGTACTTTCTGCCCCGGCCGGGAATGCAACCTTGAGAAAGTTGGTCTTGAAACCCTTGTACGAGGCAAGGTAGAGGGTGAACAAACTCTTGTTCACCCCAAGAAAGGAAACCCAGCCTTTGGACGTGGTGGGTCGGGTTTTATAGAAGTGCAGGAACAGAGGCATGGTGGCTGTCAGACCAGCCATTCGGCAGAGAACCTCAAAGGCCTGCATTGACGCCCAGGCGTTCGGGTGTATCTGGATCGGTGCGTATTGAATTTCTGGTAGAACCGCCATTTGCCAATCGGCGAACGGCACGGTCAGACCCAGATCGTGGAATAGGCAAGCATAGACATAGAAAAACTCTAGCTTCGCCGCTCCCTTGCCATGGCAGACCCTCTCGTTACTGGCACACACCTTTACCCGGAGAAACCCGTCCTCCACCTCGTCACTAAAAACCTTAGTTCGCTCCACCAGGTCCCCGAGATCATTACCCCATCGGAACCTCGTCGCCCCCGGACACCTCGACCACCCCACCCGAGGATCCGTCTGAACTCGATGCGCTGGAAGACATTATTACCTGTAGAAAGAAGAAGACGATCGGTGGCTCGGGTAGAAAGAGAGAAGAAAGGCCACACACACCTATTTATAGAAAGGCCTAGGAACACGTGGCAGCACCAGGACCACACGATCACGCGTAGATCAACGGCCCGTACTTCACAACGCTTCGCATCCTAACTGACAGGCACGATCTACGAAGCAAGATAACTGTCAAGAAACCCCTTCGGCCCATCGGCACTACAGTCTTTGCAAACCTTCTCGCTCCACCTTCATCATCGCTCAAGGCTGGGGGGCTTGTGTACCGTATGCCCCATCGGGCCATCGGCCATGTGTAGTCCTCCGGTCCATCGAACAAGGCTGGGAGGGCTCGTATATAAAACATGTCCACCGGTCGAACGACCCCACAGATGAACTATATAGGACCACCGGTCGATCGGTCCTACGTATGAATTACATGGTACTCCGTAAGGGACCATCGATCAATCGGTCTCGCAAACGAACCATTCATTACCTCGTAAGGGACCATTGGTCGATCGGCCCTACGTATGAATTACGCATCGCTATAAAGGACCATCGGTTGCTCGGTCCCACACGAACAACGCTTTAACTTGTAAAGGACAATCGTTTGATTGGCCCCCAAGTCGATCGCGCATCAACCCATAGAGATCCATCGATCGATCAGTCTCCTAGCTGGTTCGCGTAGCGTCTTATATGTGACAATCGGTCGATCGGCTGTATAGATTAATTATTCACTAAGTTGTTAAAATCAAAAGATAACCAGTCTAATCAAGCGGCCATCGGTCGAACGGCCAAATGAGACCAGTCAACTGGATTAATTAACGTTAAACAAGTCAGTAATTTTGATTAGAGGATCATTGGGCCATGATTAAGAAACCCTAATCACAGACCCACATTGGAAACTATAAATAGGGCCCAAAGGTAGGTTGGTGAGGATCTTAATTTCGCATTGGAGAAGAAGTTACCGCAGTTGTGAAGAAAGGAGATTTCGAGAAGGAGGGAGTAAAATTGAAGAGGTTCTTAGTAGGCTCTTGGTCCCTACACCCGAAACATTTCTTTTATGGTATTTATATGCATTTACGTGTTGTTTTAAAGATGTATTTAGGATTTAGTGTGCGTGTTTTTGTCGGTTTTTCTTCCAAGTGCATTTTAACTTAATGAATACCTGAATTCTTATACATATCGCTCAATCCATGGAAGATTTTGCTCCCTACGATTGTATTGTTGCTATTAGTAGTTGTAAGGGCAAAAGAGGATACACACTGATCTTGCTCAACTGTGAGTGTTTTTTTTTCATTGCTTAGTTTTATCTTGTGAATGTGTTTTAATTATTTCTCTGTCCCGTGTTGTATAAAGGATCGTAGAAGGTTTTAATTTGTTTTTCTTATACGCATTTTTTATTTTGTTTTGAATATTCGTTTATTTATAAAGTAAAAGTGAATGAAAATGACTTCCAACTAGTTTTGCTATCGTTGTTGGATAAGGGAGAGTATTTAGCTTTTTTTCATTGCTTCTTTTCTAAATGGAACCAACCTTTCGCTTGACACTCCTCAGATAATGATAGATAAATTAGAGCGAACAACACAGTTATTCCAGTTTGCTGAAAAGTACAGGGGGTCCTACAACAATGCCTTGAAACCCTTTGTGTGCCCCTTTTACTGCTCTTACTTTGGTTATCAGGTAAGCTTTCAACTTTTAAGGGATGTTCAGTTTAGCAAGAGGATACATACTTATTACTCAAAATTTGTTGGTGAATAATATGGTAGGATGAGCTGTTGTGGGGTGCTGCCTCGCTGCACAAGGCTACCAAGAATCCAATGTACCTAAACTTAAAGTTAATGGCCAGATCCTTGGAGCTGCAGAGTTTGACAACACCTTTGCGTGAGATAACAAGCATTCTGGAGCAAGAATACTTGTTTCCAAGGTTTCTATCCTTCACTGTACTGTAAACAAAACTATAAACATAATGTTTTCTAATTTATAGTTTTTGTTTTCCTGGTTCAAAGGGTACAATCCCTCCATGACTACAAGGGCCATGCGGACAATTTCGTTTGTTCCATAATTCCTGGGACCTCTTTCTCTTCCACCCAGTATACCCCAGGTGAAGTTCATTTGAGACACCAGTACCAGTACCACTAAGCCTTAGAAACCTTATTGCTACCACACTTATGTATGTGTATGTATGTTATGTCCAATGATAGTGTGTTCAACTTCTGAAGAATTTGAAACCAACTTCTGAAGAGAAAAAGATACGTGCCGAGAGCGTTCAAGTTGCTCAACCCTTCCTTATAGGATCAAGGACATGTACATCCAAAGTCTTAACTTAGGTATTATTAATTAATCTTTCAATTTTCAGGATGAATTTCTTAATAAACATTTATACAAAATTTAAGAACATGATCAATTAGGTTTTTTTAGCAGACTAAGCCGAAAGTTGACTGTGATTCTTCATAGGCTTGTTTTTAATTTGTTTATATGCAATCTGAATTCTGTTGATTTGTTTGTGCAGGATTTTTTCTTTGACAAAATCTATGGAATGCATGGGTTGAAGACTCTTCACTTTTTTCAGTTCATCATTACCCAAGCACAAGTGATAAATATTAGTTATTTCATATTAATATTAGTATAATGTATTTATATTGAAATCTGGCAAGAAAAGTTAATTATTCCTTCTTCATGGAATCAGAATTCAATACTCAGTGTGAGTTGTTTACAATTGTTTATTTAATATAAGTGTATTTATAACGTCATTATTTCTTACATTTCTTCTTCCTATTATTCAATCACCATTTTGCACAAAACCATCGACATCCCCAACTTTGGTTTTATTGAGCGTACATATATTTTGATAGAGAAGAGAAAAGAAATAAATTAATGCATACGGTAAATATATTGTGGTTAGAATATAAACGCATAAAAAGGTATTAAGGTGGAGATTAAGTTAAGTTGTTAATTTGACTAAATAGTTCACTGGAAGGATTAAGCCTTCATAAATTGTTATAAACAAGTTTAAAAGAACTTTTTAGCTACAACCACTTGCTAGGGATGAACCAAAGATTTGTTACAACCACTTTGTTAGGGATTAGCTAGAAATTTGCTACAAACATTTTGCTAGGGATTAGCGAGGGATTTGCTACAACCACTTTGCTAGGGATTAGTTAGGGATTTGCTACAAATAATTTGCTAAGGATTAACTAGAGATTTGCTACAATTAATTTGCTAGAGATTGGCTGGAGATTTGTTACAAACATTTTGCTAGAGATTAGCTAGGGATTAGCTACAATTAGTTTGCTAAGGATTGGCTAGGGATTTGCTACAAACATTTTGCTAGGGATTAGTGAGGGATTTGCTACAACCGTTTTGTTAGGGATTAGCTAGAAATTTGCTACAAATAGTTTGCTAGGGATTAGCTAGAGATTTGTTACAAATAGTTTGCTAAGGATTAGCTAGGGATTTGCTACAAACCGTTTGCTAAGGATTAGCTAAGGATTTGCTACAAACCGTTTGCTAGGGATTAGCTAGAGATTTGCTTCAAGTAGTTTGCTAGGGATTAGCTATACATTAGCTAGGGATTAGCTAGGGAGTAGTTCTCTCGCTAATTAGCTACCTATAATTTAGCTAAGGTTTAGTGTCCTCGTTGTTTTCTCACTAATCCTTCGCTAAATCGTTTTGCGAGGGATCTGCGAGGGATTAGTTAGGGATTGTTCCCTCGCAAAGGGAGTAGTAACTAAAAATATGTCAAATTTATGTATGACTATCGCTGTTGTTTCACAAAGAGAACCCAAAAATGTAGAAGAAGCTCTTTAAGATGATCAATGGTGTATAGCAATGCAAGAAAAGCTGAATCAATTTGAAAGAAATGAAGTTTGGGACTCATTCCTAGGGATGATTCACACCAAGTCATAGGAACAAAGTGGGTGTTCAGAAACAAGCTGGATGAAGATGGAAACATCACTGAGAACAAAGCTAGACTTGTAGCAAAGGGATACAGACAAGAAGAAGGTATAGATTATGATGAGACATATGCTCCAATTTCTAGCTTAGAAGCTATATGTTTACTTCTTGCTTATGCCTCTCTCATGAAATTAAAACTGTATCAGATGGATGTTAAAAGTGCTTTCTTAAATGGATTTATTAAAGAAAATGTGTATGTTGAACAACCACATGGTTTTGAAGATTATAAGTTTCCTAATCACATTTATAAATTGAAGAAAGCATTGTATAGATTAAAACAAGCACCTAGATCTTGGTATGAACAATTAAGTACATTTTTGTTAGAAAATAATTTTGAAAGAGGTAAAATTAATTTAACCTTTTTTATTGAAAGTGTAGATAAGCATATTTTACTAGTCCAAATTAATGTAGATAACATAATATTTGGATCTACTGATAATTCTCTATGTAAGGGCCTTGCAAGTATAATGCAGGGAGAATTTGAAATGTCAAGGATAGGAGAATTGACATTCTTTTTGGGTCTACAAATTAAGCAAATGGAAAATGGAACCTTCATTTCTCAATCTAAGTTCTATAAAGAAGTACTTAAGAAATTTGGAATAGATACTACTAAGGAAGCAAGTACTCTTATGGGAACCTCTTGCTATTTAGACAAAGATGAATCAGGAACAGAGGTAAATCAAACTATGTTTAGAGGCATGATAGGTTCTTTGTTGTATCTTACTGCAAGTAGACCTGATATTATGTAATCTGTATGTGTGTGTGCTCGTTTTCAAGCCAATCCAAAAGAATCACATCTTACTACTGTGAAAAGAGTCTTAAAATATTTAGGTTTAATTAATCGTAAGGTACCCAGTTTTGTACTAGTGTGTTAAATTGGTACCCGCTTTTAAAAAAGTGTCAATTGCATCCCAACTTTTGAAAATTGCTTCAATTAGGTCCCTTTCAGACAGAGTTGACTAACGCCGTTAGTCAACGTGCCACGTGTCAATCTGTGGTTTTTTTGATTTTTTTTTAAAAAATTTATTTTTTTTTAATTTTTTAATTTTTTTTTAAAATTTAAAAAAAAAAAAATTAAAAATGCCACGTGTCAAGTCCCTGTGTGTGACACGTGGCATTGTCAGTGCCACGTGGCATTGTCAGTGCCACGTGGCATTGTCAGTGCCACGTGGCATTGTCACTATTAGATGTCATTGTATGTCTTTTTGTTTCAATTTAGTATCTAAGTATGTGTATCTGATTCAATTTTGTCCCAATTTTTTTTTAATAATTAAAAAATTTGTGTAATCCATTTTTTATAAGATTAAAAATAATTAAGTATAAATATTTTTACAAAATTAAATACTAATATTTATAATGTTTCTCTCAATTTCAGACCAAATTTATTATTTGTATGAATGTTATGCTATATTTTTTTTATTAAAAATGACTTAATAAAATGACTTTTACCACTAAAGTTTAATATAAATATCAAATACTTAATTTTTTTAAAACTTTTATACTTAATTACTTTTAATTTATTAAAAAATATTTTAATTATTAAAAATTATTAGGTCGAAATTGAATCAAATACACATAAGTAGGTACTAAATTGAAACGAAAAAACATAAATGGGGACTAAATCGAAATCATCACAATGACATCTGATAGTGACACTGACACGTGGCATTACAATGCCACGTGGCACTGACAATGCCACGTGTCACACACAGGGACTTGACACGTGGCATTTTTAATTTTTTTTTTAAAATTTAAAAAAAAATTAAAAATTAAAAAAAAATTAATTTTTTTAAAAAAATAAAAAAAACCACAGATTGACACGTGGCACGTTGACTAACGACGTTAGTCAACTCTGTCTGAAAGGTACCTAATTGAAGCAATTTTCAAAAGTTGGGATGCAATTGACACTTTTTTAAAAGCGGGTACCAATTTGACACAGTAGTACCAAACTGGGTACCTTACGATTAATTAAACCAAATATTTAAAAGGAACTGCATGCTTTGGACTTTGGTACCCTTCAGGAGCATCTCCTAGTTTGATAAGCTATTCAGACGCTGATTATGATGGTTGTAAAATAGATAGAAAAAGTACTAGTGGTACTTGTCACCTCTTAGGAAGTTCATTAGTTTCTTGGCACTCTAAGAAACAAGCTTGTGTGGCTTTGTCAACTATAGAGGCTGAATACATAGCAGCTGGAAACTGTTGTGCTCAAATTCTTTGGATAAAACAACAATTAGAAGACTATAATATTTTTCTAAATCATATACCTCTGAAATGTGATAATACCAGTGTTAATAACTTAACCAAACATCCCATAATGCACTCTAGGACAAAGCACATTGAAATAAGACACCACTTCTTAAGAGATCACATAAGTAAAGGGAACTGTGAGATAGAATACGTAGATACAAAGCATCAATTAGCTGATATCTTTACCAAACCATTAGCTAAAGATAGATTTTATGAACTAAGAAGAGTCTTAGGCATATTAGAGATCTCTTAAAAGTGCCAAAACTCAATTTCCTTCAAAAATTCGAAAAACAACGTCAACAATCGATTATCACTATCAATAATCGATTATCAGCCTCCCTTAAAAATTCCAAACCATTATGGAATAATCGATTATTGGATGTAATAATCGATTATCATTAATTCTAAGCCAAGTTTCAAAACAACTCTGGAATAATCCATTATCAGTTCGTCAGGATTCATGTTTTACACAGCTTTTTGAAACAATAATCGATTATTACTTTCAGATAATTGATTATTACACGTCATTGGACCAAATTATTTCAAAAACTAGCCGTTGTAACGGCTATATTTGCATTAAACTCCGTGTATATGGCCGTTGGAGACAGTTCTCTATAAATGCAAGCCATTTTGGTCGCTGGTACACTCTTTTCTCACCTCACAAACTCAAGAACCACCCATTTTCTCAAAAACTTCCAAGCTTCCTTCTCCTCCAAATTGAACAATGGTTGAAGCTTCTCGTAGAAAGCTTGCATCTCATGCCACTCAACCCTCAACTGCACCTAGGACTGCATCCATTGAAGGCTAGATTTCAGATGAAGAAAGGAGATCTGAATTCATCACTTTATGGGAAGACAAGCCTCTTATCACTACAAAATTCATCAAATCTTAATGGTTTGTAAATCACCACTTTACAATTCCCCGCCTTTCTTGTTGAACAAGGGGTCAAATTCTTCACAGAGATGTAGGGTACCTACTATCCTGATCTGGTACGAGCCTTCAACTACAAATTCAGAGATGGAGTGGGGTTTACAAAAGTGAAAGGGGTAGACATCATTCTGGATGATGATATTTGGGAAAATGTTGCTCAATTTCCCATTCATGATGGCACCTCTCCAATCTGCACTGTTGGCATTGAAGGATTTAACATAATATTTGCCTATAGATCATTTTTGCGAAGACCAAATCAAGAAATAGGTCAACAAATGCTAGCAGGACCTCTAAAAATTGATGAGCGTCTACTTCACTATCTTATTATCTGGATTTTATGTCCACGTGGTACAAATCATGCACAGTGCAGTGAAGTTGATCTCATGATTATATATGTTATGCTCAATCACATTCTTATTCATTGGCCAAGCATTATTCTTTACACAATGCTCAAAGCCAAGTGACTGCCTCAATATCCACTTCCATATTCTCTACTAATCTCTCGCATTTGTGCGTACAAAGGCGTCAATGTCTCTGATGAACAATCTCATAACACCACTTATGCAAACAAAATTACGGAAAATTCCTTGAAGCAAATGAAATTTATTCCTTTTGGGAATACTTACATTCACAAGGATGATCTGCCTCCCTCTGACCCTGAAGAAGAAGATAATCCTCCCACTGCTCCTATCCATCCTATTGACACCAATATTGGTTTATCAAGTGGGATTGGTGGCTCATCCTCTTCTTTAGAGGATCACATTTTAAATCTAAACTAGAGACTTGAAGAATTCTTTCTCATCTCCACTACCCGACATGAAGAAGTCACTGGCTTAATTAGAGGACTAGATTATAGGATTTCTAATCTAGAACATAAATTTGACAAATATGATGAAGATGATGACATGAGTCCAGAATTTTAAATGTTTGTATCATTGTTAAATGTCTGATGACATGGTTTAATTTCTTAATAAAAGTCCATTTTATTTACCATTGTCCAATTGAGGGGGAGCATCATTTTCTTAAACTTTTTTCAAATGATCAAAACAGAGGGAGAAAAAGTTTAAAAGTTTAAACCAAATAGTGCTACTAACAAATCTACCTATGAGATTTTTGATTGCAGATACTTTAGACATATTGTTTTGATCATCATCAAAAAGAGGGAGATTGTTGGAAAAAGCAAAATACAAGTCAAATGTTGAAGCAAGATTTTGATGATGATAAAGAAGCCTAAAAGCCATCTGGAAGTCAATATGAAGAACATGTGTTTTTATGTTTAAAGTTCTCTTGTAAATTGTACTTAGAATAGTTAGAATCAAAAAGCAAGACCAAAATTCTGGTATTTTTCGAAAAACCAATGTGATAATTCATTATCACTTAGGATAATCGATTATCCTGAGCTGAGTCAAATTTTTCAGAAAAGCACTGAAATAATCGATTATCACCTCTGATAATCGATTATCTGCTCAAAATTTTGTTTTCAAAAAATGCACTGGAATAATCGATTATCACTCCTTATCAGTTTGAACGTGACTGTTCAAATTTTGACCTAATTTTTGGAACCCCTATTTAAGGAACATCAGAGTTACTCCGAACTTACCTTTTTTGAGAAGCTAGAGTGCTAGTGTTGTGTCTACAAAGAGAGTTCTCTGAGTGTTCTCAAAAGAAGCTTTGAAAAACCTAGTGTGGGTAGAGCGATAATTTTTCCTGAGAGGTTTTCTAGGAGATTGAGTACTACTGTTGTTGTTAGGAAAGCTAAGGTCAAGATTCTCTATGTGATTCAGAGAAAGGTGTTCATCTATTGTGGCTTCAAGAGAGGTATTTTCTTTCCTTATTCATTCTTTATCAGATTGCAATATGATATTTGGTATTGATTTAGTTAATCTCTTTATTTGAAGAGATTAACAACTAGACGTAGGATCTTTTGATCTGAACCAGTATAAATACTTGTGTTCAAGCTTCTTCTCTATCTCTTTATTTCATCTACTATTACGTTTAAAGGAATTACTATTTAATTTAATCGGTAAAATTTTGGAAAAATTTTAAAGTATTAATTTTATTACTTAAAACCAATTCACCCCCTCTTGGTTTTTGTCCAAACGCTAAACATTCTGCTGCGCGATACAGTTCTGGACCAAATTTGGAAGTATTCGGCTAAGTTGATGCTGATCCAAATTTAACTGCATTGCGCTTAGTTTGTCCTAAAATAAATTTGACCATATTCGAACGAGTTGGTCACAATCAAAATTTGGCCGAAATCAACCGAGTTTCCATGATCGAAATTTGACCGAATTTAGTCAACTTGGCCCTAGTCAAAATTCATTCATGTTGGTATCGACTAAAATTGGCCGAGTTAGTCTTGGCCCAAATTTAGACGTAATCGATCGAATCAGCCCTGAACGAAATTTGGTCGTATTCAACTAAGTCGATTGTGATCAAAATTTGGCCATATTCAACCGAGTCGACCCAGACCGACGAAGTCAATGGAGTCAACCCTGATCGAAATTTGACCGATAATCGGCTTTGCTCGAAATTCGATCAAATTCAGTCATGTTGATCCCGACCGAAATTTTGTTGAGTTGGCCTTGGCCCAAATTTGGTCACGTCGTCCCCGACCGAAATTTGTTCAAATTTGGTGGAGTCGACGCCAACCAAAATTCTGCCAAATTCGACCAAGTCAGACTCGACCAAAATTCATTCAGCCACGACTGAAAGTCAGTCAAGTCCATCCCATGTTGAAATTTGGCCTAGTTGATCGCAAAAAAAAAATTGCCAAATTCGATGAAACAATGAATAACTGTATAAAAACAATGAAATAACTAATTACATTTATTCTTAGTAATAAATAATATTTATTTCAGAAAATAATAATAATAATAATAATAATACTAATTTTTTTAATAATAATGTAAATAAAACTAATGTGTTTAAGGTTATTATTTTTTAAGAAAGTTAATATAATTATAAACAATATGATAATTTTTTACTAATAACTAATAAAAAATGAATGTTAGTTGTGCGCATACTTAGGTGTATATAACTTTTGTAATTTAATTATATATCTTAGCTTATGAAATTATTTTTAAAAGTATACTTTATATGATCTAAATAATATTTTATGATTAAATTAGATAAATTAAAAATAACTCTTTTGTACCTAAAGTCTGTGCAAATGATTTGAAGAAAATTTTTCTGGTCAATTAACTAATGATAACTTGGTTGTTATTATATTTTTAAAATTAGTTTCATAATCTTGTTTTGTTCAGTGTAATTGTTTATAAAGATTAGCTGTGATATCATTAGTATAAATCTTGTAAAAAATATTCAAGAAATTTTTAACAAAATTACATTTTTATAAAGTTATGGATATTAATTATTATGATTGTTATAATAAAATAGTTAATAAATATGTCAATATAATAATATGTATTTAATTGGAGGAAAGAAAACTAAAAAAAAAACCTTTCATTGTGATCAGACATTTGTGCTTTACTAAGTGATCAATTGTTCTTTTCAATATAGAAACTATTGACCATCAGTGACACGAAAACCTAAATAGTTGACCAAGTACTTAGTGAGATGTAACATTTTTTTTCTTGTTATTTAGTTAACAACATATTCAGACATTACCATAGCATAATTTTTGATGATTGTCTTTTTTTTTCATTTTAATTCATGTCAAGCGATCAACTTCCATTCATTGAATTCATGTGTATTTTTTAGCCGATAGCAAAACTTAGAGAAGAATGGTCTATGATGATCTAAGTGAAAAAACTTAAGTCAAAGATAGTGACTAATAGGCTTTATTTTTGACACATGTTCAGGTTCAACAATCCAATAAAAACTAATTTTAAAGAATGTATTTTTTCTATTTGTCCAATCGATCTAAACGTAACTATTTATAAATAATTCAGAACCATTAATGTTGTTTGTCCAAAAATCTCCAACACAAACCTTCATTGATTACTAACATCATGGAAATGTTGTTGCTAACAAAAATTAAACATTTTAACATCTGAATACAATCGGAGATGTAGTCAAAATTAAGATATACCACAATTTGAGTAGTAGAATTTCAAAGCCCTATTGCAGAAACATGATGAACATAAACCATTAAGAGAAAATTTGAGACAAAGAAAATTGTATCACAATGGCATTGTCGAAGAAGTTAATAATTGATCTAGAATGAGTTGAAATCAAAACTAAATAATAAAACCACAATTAAAACCTCTAATAAAACTTATGATTTACTATAACGACTCGAACCTAACAACCCTTCCAAAAGAATTTGTGATAAACATGTTTTCTGCTTATATCTATGGAAAACTACTAATGATGGTCAACTTTGTCGTGCATCTAGAACTGCAACGAAAAAATAACTAAAGCTCCTCAGCTAACCACCAATATTTGATAAAATACGCATAAAAGAAGTTAAAAATGTGTTTGTACTTTCATTCTAAATCATGATAAGTTTATGATTTACTAGTATTATTGTTACCTTGAAAACCAACATTCGAACCCCGACATACTTATTAATTTGCAACACAAACCTTCACCGGTTACCAACATCAGGTCGCCTCCAATTGATTTAATATAATTTAACTTGGTAATCTAGAAAAGAATAAAAAAATTCAACAATACAACTACAAGCAGTTAGCACCTGGAATTTGCTATAAAAACATGTTACTAATGACTTGTTAAATAGATCAACTTAATTTCTAGTTGCACCATGTAATAACGTCTACATTCTACAAGTTATCAACTCATTGAACCATTGAACAAAGAAATAGGAGAAAAACAAAAAGCAGAGTAAAAAAAACTCTTGGAAATTCAACAATAGAAGCACATTCATCTTCAAATAATGGCATTCCTCGACATAATACTCATATGTGTCCGGCAAATAACATTAATTGTTGCAATTTTAAGCTAAGCAAAGTTTATATAGAAACAAAAGATAAAATCTTACTCATTATGACCACATTGTTCACATTTCTTGTTGATTTGTCAAGAAATAATACATCTTTTGAGAGAACAAACAATAACATTTTACCAGTGGTTAAATATCACTAAATAACTCAGCTGCAAACATAAAATCAAAGGTGATAAGAAATCTGAAAGTATATATCGAAGTGATGAGTGCATATTTTTGCCCTAATTTAATGTTTAATTACGGGTATTTAATTGAATTTGTGTGCTTAAAGATTGATTTAATTGGGATTTCCTATAACTGGGTTTATTGAACATAAGATACAAAAACATGTTAAAAATAGCTTTTTAGTTGCATAAATGTTCTTTGGATATTTTGAGGTGTGTTAGTGCAACAGCTAAGTTGAGCTCATGGAGGTGTGGAAATAAATTGATTAAATCTTCATGACACCTTAATGTAAATCTAAGAATAAGAAATTATGAAAAGCACAAAAATCCAAGCTAAGCATTGCATGAAGACGGCAAGAAAAGCTTGAAAAAGTGAAGAAGTTTGGTTAATTCAAGAAGAGAGGAACAAAAAATTGGACCTTGCGGTTTTCTTTATCTTTATGATAGAAGATAATTTAAAGAGATTGCAAAGGATTGATTTGGAAAATTAATACATATACTAATTGGTGATGTGAGAACCCACTCACTATCTCCCCCTCTCTATACACTCTCTTCTTTCTCCTACTCATAACACAAAACCACACTCCACCATCACTGATTTCCTCCCTCAGAACCAACTACACAGCCTTTTCTCTAATAGGAGCTCAAATTTTCCCTTTCTAATCATTCCTCCCTTCTGTTAAAGCTACTGGACCTGGAACCAGAAGAAGAACTCCTCCTCCAGCTGAGTCATCTTCTCCTCCCGGTAAGCCAAATTCGGTTTTCCTCAATTCTCTCCAGTTTTGGAATTTCTGGAGTTCAATGCTTACCAAAACTGAAGTAGGGTCCTGTACTCACTCTGAGTTTATGAATTTCAGCCCCTTAGGTTGTGGAATTGAGGTGCCCTTGTGATTGAGTCTTGCTTGTGGTGATTTTAAAAAGGTAAGGGAAGCTAACTGTAAATTTTTCTTACTTAAACCCATGAATCATGTTTGATGAGTCTTATTCAAGCTCTGAGTGCTAAAGTGATGGCTAAAAATTGTATGTGTGGTTGCTTGATCGAATTCTGCCATGAATACAATGCTTTTTCTTGTGGGAACAGTGAGTGATCTGGTATTTTCGCCTCGGCGGGTGGCTCTCGCCCAGGCGAAAACACCAGAAAACCCACCCCTGATCCTGCGCGAAGTCTCGCCTAGGAGAGCTGAGGTCGCTTAAGCGAGAAGACAATCCTGTCTAAGCGAGCCAACTTAGCCTGAGCGAGAGTTCGCCTAGTTTTTAATTTTTGCCACTATTAGAGCCTCGCTTAGGAGAGACTGACTCGCCTAAGCGAGATGACATCTCGCATGGGCTAGATTGTCTATCTTGAGCAAGAGTCACTGTAGTGGGATGCTCTAGTTTTTGTTATAAAGTGTGATCTATTTATAATACAATTCGAAGAATCACAAAAGGCAAAAAATTACACGTGTCATTTTCTCTGAATTTGTTCAATTTGAAAATTTTTAAATTTTTTACCTCTTAAGGTAAATGGGACACGTGTCATCTTCTTATCCCGTCTCAGCCATTTTCACGTTTCACCACACTCACTTTAATCATCTCTCTCGACTTCCTCTCTCTCTTCATTTTCTCTCTCTGTTTACGCACACTTCAGTTCTCTCCTTCCTCAAACCTTTCACTTCCTCTCTATCTCTTCACTTTCTCTCTCAAACCTTCACGCACTCTCCACTTATCTTCTTCCTCAAACCCTAGCCACACCTCTGGCTCCGCCTCTACCTCTCTGCCTCCTCCTCCACCTCAGTCGCTCTTATTCGCTCTTCCTCCACAAACGCGTCACCAAATAACGTTCTCCACCTCTCTTCACTTTCCCTATGTGGAACCCTAACCTGTTTTACGCATTCTCCACTTCTACGCCATCGACCTCCCTTCCTTCTCAACTTCATTGGACCTTTTTGCCGCGTCCAACCATCTCGACGATTCTCTCGATTCGTATTGTTTTAGGGTTAACATCAATTTTTTTGCTTCTAACTAATTTTTTGGTTTGTTTTGTTTGTGTAGATAGTTTTTTTTCTTCAGACGCTCTTCCTGCACAAACGCGATCCACCTCTTTTCTTTCTGAACTTCATTCGACATTTTTTTTCTGTTCACGATTCTCTCGATTCGTACTGTTTTAGGGTTAACATCAATTTTTTCTGCTTTTAACTAATTTTTTGGTTTGTTTTGTTTGTGTAGATGGTTTTTTTGCTTCAAACGCTCTTCCTGCAGAAACGCGATCCACCTCTTTTCTTTGTGAACTTCATTCGACATTTTTCTTGTGTTCACGATTCTCTCGATTCGTACTGTTTTAGGGTTAACATCAATTTTTTTTGCTTTTAACTAATTTTTTGTTTTTTTTTGTTTGTGTAGATGGTTTTTTTGCTTCAGACGCTCTTCCTGCACAAACGCGATCCACCCTTGTTCTTTCTGAACTTCATTCGACATTTTTTTTCAGTCCACGATTCCCTTTCATGAAACCATGTCCTCTTTTGTGCCGCATGAAACGCTCTCCATGGGAATCGCACTCTCCCCCTTTCTGCGTCATCAAACCCTAGCCAGCTCTTTGACGCCGCCTGAAACGCGATCCTCAAACCCTAATTTTTTGTTCTTAGACTCAGTGAATCCAAATTGGTTTACATCAATTTTGTTGTCTTCTAACTCTTTTTTTGGTTTGTTTTGTTTCTGTAGATTGTTTCTGTTCTTCTGTGCGCCCATCTCTCTCACGCCGCGTCAAACGCTCTCCATCGCTCTTTGGTAATAACTTTTATCTCTTCACTTTTAATTTGAAACCCTAATTTTTCCTTTCTTACTCATATTTTTCTTTGTGTAGATTTTTTTTGTGGTTCTGTACCTTTTGAAAACCTCTCGATTTCTCTGTTGAATCAGACTCAAACCTTACCATTTCAATCTGATATGTTGCCTATTGCATGTTTTATTGGTTTCTATTAACTGAGAAAGTTGCTTCACTTCTTAACAAATCCCACCATTTTAGGTTTGCTTAATTCGAACCCCAAAATTTGAGGTATATTTCATTTTTTTGTTAATTTTATATTTTATGTTACTTCATAAATCTGTTATGTTTTTGTAACTAATTTTTTTGTTTTTTTTTTGTTTATGTAGGTTGTTTTTGGGTTCATTCCTTCATTAACTCTAATAAGATAACTTCATCCTGACTTCCACTACGTATTCCAGTTGCTGATCAAATTTCTTTTTCTCCACTGCTGAGGAGAATATGTTTTAATCAAAGGAATTCCTTTAATATGTTGTATTGTTTAATTGTTTAATTCATTTTTTTTCATTAAACATGTCTTTCTTTGTTATTGATTTTGTTATGCCTGATGAAGAAGTTTGAGCTTCATCTTATTGTCCCTCAACTTTAAATGCAGAATCTGTTGCCATTTTATTTCATAACATAATTTGTTGTTGATTCTTTATGAATTATTTATGAATTTGTTTTATTGATTTATTTTTTTGTTTTATCGTTCATTCAAAGATATTCCATATTACAGTTTTTAAAATCTATTTTTGTCGCCTATTTCATGTTTTATTGGTTTCTATTAACTGAGAAACATGTCTTTCTTTGTTATTGATTTTGTGATGTCTGATGTTCTTTGTTTGATTCAAAGATCTTCCATACTATAGTGTTAAAAATATATTTTTGTGGCCTATTGCATTCCCTTACTTTTTTCATTAGTGGTATATTGAAATCAGATCTTTATTTCCTATTTTCGTTGATTTGTCAACCTTTTCCAACATTTAAAGTTACTTTTGTTTTTCTTTTTGTACTGCTTTCTGCCATATTTCCTTTTATTGCACAACATTGAGCCATGTGAAAAACAGCTTTTGTTCTTTTTTGTGATCTTCGTATTTTTGTCAGTCACTTCTCCCAATTTTTACTCCATTTGTTTAACCTAAACCACACTTTGCGTGTTGTTTCAGTAAATATCTTTTTTCGTATCAAAATCTGATTTTGCTTTTGCAGATTGTTTCTAAATTTGTGAAATGAAGACCAGAGCATGCGTATGCTGTTGTTTTGTATTTATGATCTTCCAATCTATTCTTTTGTACAAATACATTTCTGCAGACCTTTTTTCATTCCTTACTCTACTCTACTCTGATTTCCCTCATTTTCCTCATTCCTTCAACCATGTCTGTTATCCCAAAACACACTCACTCTTTAGAAGAACTAAACCCTGAGAAGGAGAGTTGGAATATCCTTGCAAGAGTTGTAAGGTTATGGTTTGTTGAAGATTACACAAAAGGAAAAACTCCATTTTCCATGGAAATTGTTCTTCAAGACCAAGAGGTATCTTCCTTGAACTATAAACGACTTTTATTTTTTGACTTTTCCTAAATTTTTTTTTACCCAAAAGTTTACATATGTGCTTCTCTTTTTTCATTTATGACTCTTTTTTTTCAGGGTGTACTAATCCATGCATCTGTTAGACGCACATTGATATACAAATTCCAGTCTGAAATCAAAGAGGACAAGGTTTACAGCATCCAATCTTTCAGTGTTTCATGTAATGGTGGTTCTTATAGAACCACAAAACATGCCTATAAGATCAACTTCCAATTTGGAACCAAGGTCAATATGGTGCAAAGTACCTTAGTTCCGAAAACTACAACTTCATACACCCCTTTTTCAACCATCATAGCTGATGGTTTTGACACAGATTACTTAGTTAGTAAGTATGTTTTGCTTATTTTTCTTCATTTTTTTGTATAACTTTTTGTTAATTTATTTTCTTTCTTTTTCCTCTTTTTGTAGATGTGATTGGGATGTTTACTGCTGTTGGAACAGAGAGGGAGCTAGAGAAAGCTGGTAAGAAAACCAAAATGAATGTCATCCTTATTGAAGCTGATGGGTAAGCAGATTTCATTTGTTTTTGTTCTTTATTGTTTTTTTTTTCTTCATGTATTTCATTTTCTTCTCTTTTGATGTTATTTTTAACATTCAATAGTTTGCAACTGGAGTGTACTTTATTTGGTCAATATGTTGATATGTTAAATGCATTTCTGGCCTCTGGAGAGGATCAACATGTTGTCATTGCTTTGCATTATTGCAAAGTGAAGACCTTCCAAGGTAACTAACATAAACCACATTATTACAGTTGTATTAATGAATAAAAATCTTTTTGACATTTTATCTTTTGTAGATAAAGTTTCTATTCAAAACTGTATGAACTGTACCAAGATTATCTTTAACTGTGATGGTGAAGATGCAACCAAGTTGAAAAAAATGTAAGTCTATATACATAACATACATCTTTGTTTATACATAGATATATGTATATCTTTGTAATATAAAATATTTTTTTAATGTAGGATGTGGGATAATACTGAATCTCCTTCTCAAGCTCTTACCCAACTTTCTGCTTCTTCTAAAGTTAGCTTAGAAGATGATTTCATTAAGCTGCATCCTAGGAGTTCAATTGAAGGTCTAAAAGATTTTAAGCAGGTTCAAATATTTGTCTCTATGTTCCACATAAATTTTTTTATTTAATGACTTTTTTTTTTCATAATTTTATATTCTAAATTTTACAGGAAAGTACTTTTGTAGTAAAAGCTACTATCAAACATGTGCTAGATCATGATGATTGGTGGTATACAGCATGTATCTGCAACAAAGCAGTTTATCCTGATTCCAAAATGTTTTTTTGTGAAAAGTGTAACAAGCATGTCATTAAGGTTACACCTAGGTAATATTTTCAATATTCACATAATGATTTTATTAATATAATATTAAGAAAACTTAATAATGTTCATAATGTCTTTATTGTTTTTTTTAGGTTTAAACTGAAACTTCGTGTAATTGATGCTACGGATTCTACAACTTTTGTTGTATTTGATCGTGATGCAAGTGCAATGTTGAAGAAATCATGCTCTGACATTCTTGAATTGCAAGACAAGGTTAAGTTTTTAATCTAATCATTTCTGCTTATATTGTTGACATTTAACTTAAATGTTTTATATTTGGTACTTCGTTTGCACTTATTCTACTCATTATTGCTTTTACATTAATTTACATCATTTATATTAATTGCTTTTTTAATAGAACACTGCTGCTGGAGACTTGCCTAAAGAGTTTGAAGTCCTAATTGATAAGACCTATCTCTTCAAAGTTGAGTGCAAGAATGATTATAATACCAAATTTGAACAATCATTCAGAGTTAAAAAAGTTTGCATGGATGAAAAAGTAATTGAAAGCTTTTCTGATGTTGAAATTAAGTCTTTGGTAAGTTTATTTTTCTATTTTTTTTCAGGTGTTAGCCTAATTTTTTCTTAAATTTTATCATTATTAATATTTTATACAATTTTTAGGATCTATACTCTGCAAATGAAGAAGAAACCAAATTAAATGAGCCAACAAATCAACTCTCACCTGATTCCATTGCAGAGGTAGTTGAAGATTACAATTTTACTTATTTTGTAAAGCTTGGTATATTCTAATCTTTTGTTTTTTTAGGATTTGTTGATCAAATTCACAGAAGAATCAAATGATCTTGAGACTCTAAGTGATCATTTGAACAATATAGTATCAAGCCATGTTCCTCCCGAAGAATCCTTGAAAAATAAAAATGTAATTGATGTTCAAATTCATGAGTTAACCCGCAAAGAATCATCTCATCTGGACAATCTTGATTTGGGTACTCAACCACCTGTTCCAGTACTTAAAAGACAAAGTCGATCTATGGTTCAAGAAAACAAGAAGATTCCAGTGAAGATGTTGAAGAAGAATATAAAGATTGAAAAGTGATAGACTTTATGTTTCTTATGTTATTTTTTGAAAAACATTTGCTGCTGTTATGTATTTGTACTCATGACCATTATTTCCTGTTTGTCTGTGGTTGTTATTTTGAAAACAATATTACTTCAACTATGTTTTAATTTAATTATGAATAGATTTGATGCTTATTTTTAATTCTGTACTCTATTTTTTCTTTAAAAATTTGCTAGCTGAATCAAAGTGTGTTGATATAATTTGACATTGTCAACACCATAATCATGCTAGCTACATTAAATTAATTAATTTTTGCATAGGTTTTTCCTTTTGTTTTGGTTTATAAAAAATCCTTTATTTTGAATATTTGCTTACCTTTTTTAAATAGATTTCTTTAAATTTATATACATTTTGTTGTATATGCTTATTTTTAAAATTTAGTATATATTGCTAGCCTAATGTCGAAGTTTTGATATTATTTTTAATATCAACTACATTATGATGCTAGCTACATCAAATTCACTAAGTTTTTATCTATGTATTTGTACTCATGAACATTATTTTCTGTTTGTCTTTGGTTGTTATTTTGAAAACAATATTACTTCAACTATGTTTTAATTTAATTATGAATACATTTCATGCTTATTTTTAATTCTATACTCTATTTTTTCTTTCAAAATTTGCTAGCTGAATCAAAGTGTGTTGATATAATTTGTCATTGTCAACACCATAATCATGCTAGCTACATTAAATTAATTAATTTTAGCATAGGTTTTTCCTTTTGTTTGTTTTTATAAAAAATCCTTTATTTTGAATATTTGTTTACCTTTTTTAAATAGATTTCTTTAAATTTATATACATTTTGTTGTATATGCTTATTTTTAAAATTTATTATATATTGCTAGCCTAATGTCGAAGTTTTGATATTATTTTTAATGTCAACTATATTATGATGCTAGCTACATCAAATTCACTAAGTTTTTATCTATGTATATTTTTGAACTACATTATTGTTTTCGTAACATAAAAAAATTATTTAATGTTTTTGGATTTATTAACAAATCAAAAAACATTTGTAACTTTTCATTTAAAGGATAAAAGTTGATTTTTATTTTTCTTAATCATTAAGTTTTGTTCTTTTATTAATCTTTTATTATATTATTTTTATGTGCTATTACTCTGCCAACTTCTTATTTGTTTTTATTTAATAATTTCTTTTTATTTATACTTTCTCAAAATTAATTTTAAAATTTTTTTAAGTAGCAGTGAATTTTGAAAAAGCCTTCTTTTATTCTTTTATTAATTACTTTTAATTAAAAGTCTTTTCATATCTATTTATTCACTTGAATATTATCTTTTATTTTTTTATTAATTAACTTTTTTTTTGAATTCTTTATTATATTAATTTTATCTGTTATTACTCTTTCAAATTCTTAATTTTTTTTAAAGTTATTTCTACTTTCTCAAAATTAAATTAAAAATATTATTAAATATGATTCAATTTTCAAAAACCTGTCTCTTTAATTACAAGTCTTTTCGTATTTTATGTTTTTATCAAGTCTTTTCGTATTTTCAAAAACCTTCAGTATCTATATAACCGTCTGTTTTCCTATTTACTATCAAGTTTTATGTTTTTACAAAATCACTGAAAAAGAAAGCTCACTCCTCTACACTTGCTTCCATGGCTTCCTCTTTGAGTGTCACTGCCAGAAAAACTTTAGGAAGGTTCACCACGTTTCATTTTGTTCATAATCAGGTACGTCTATTTCACAATATCTACTTCACAATCGTTCAAAAACATGTTTTTATGTCATCACTTTTTACACAATATTACTTATTATCGATTTTCTTTATAAAAATTCAAACTTTCTGCAATAATCCTTCAAAGGTCGTTTTTTTCTATTTGTTTCCCATGCTTCATGTATGTTAAACTTACTTCATTCTATTTTTTGTTATGAAAATGTCATCTTTCTTCAATAATCGTTGAAATCAGTTAAAACTACTGTTTTTTATGCATTTATCATCTATGTCCACCTTTTTTGTCTTTTATAACACAACTTATATTTTTACTTTGTTTGAACTCTGACTTACTATTGGTTTCTTCTAAAGATGTCATCTTTTTCCAGTAACCATTCAAATTGACAACTTTTCTGTTCTTTGTTTTTATCAGTTTTACATCACCCATGCATGTTTTTATTCCTGTATTTTAATAGTTATGCTTTCATCATCAGTTTCATATTTGTCTTATTCATCTTTTTGACCTTTCTATCTGTTTTTTGTCTCATTAGGAGTTTGGACATGTTGATCCAATATTTTTCGCTATTTTTGGTGACGAATTAGGACCCGTTTGGCACTTGGAAGATATTGAAGGGAATCAACATCAATTAAGCTTTAATATGGATTTGAATCATCCCGTTCTCACGGATGGTTGGTATAGCCTACGAGTTTTTTATAAAATGCAACATATCCATCAAATTGTATTTAGATATGTTGGCAATTCTACCTTCCACATCACTGTATTCCCTAACATGTCTACAATATCAACTGGTGCCAAATTTCTTTCAAACCTAATTCGGTTGCGAAAAAAACATCTCTTTAGAGTCAAATTGTCAAAATCTCAATGCAAAGGAAGCCATCTGGTGAACTTTTAATTTTATTATTTTGGTTATATATTTTGTTTTCTTTATATATTTGTATTTGTGTTCTTATTTTGTTCTTTTTTCAGGACCTCCAATCTGACTTTGCAGATTACGTTCGTAAACGTAGATTGAGGAGGTTGGAATTGCAGGCACGTAACAATACCTTCATTGTTCAATGTAAACTTCTGCTCCGTAATACACCAAAGAAGTCAAGTAAGATTGGGAAGGGATGGAAGGACTTCTGCACATTCAATCGTTTGGAAGAAGGAGATATTCTGGTGTTTCTAGCGGACAAAAAAATGAAAAAGAAGAAGATCAAAGTATACGTCCACAAAAAATGCAATTTCTAATATTGCACTTTTCTTTTAGTTTACTATTTATATTATGTATGTTTTTTTGAAGAACTTTGAAAGTAGTTTGGTTTAATTTTGTTTGTAATAGTTTTAGCATCCTTTTTTTGTTGCTTCTAATAATTAGAAGCCATATCTAAAAGTATTTAACCGAATTTAATTATCGTCACGTTTTATATTTTAATTATTTTCGTAATACATATTTTATTTAAGTAATGATTTTATAAAATAAATTTACATATCCGATACTATAAATAATTTGAAATGATTATGATAAGAATTCAAATATGTTAAAATATTTCATTGTTTTCCTTTTAATAAAGAAGCGAACTTCATATTGTACAATACTAATAATTGGGCATACTAACATAATATAATTTTCAAAAGATTTTATTAATTTCTTTACAATTTTTTTTTTAATATTTGTTGCAAAATTTATTCAAATTGTTTTTTATTAATATAGTAACTATGAAAACTTTAAAACCCATTTAATTTTGAACTCTCTTACAAGTATTTTAATTAAAATTTAATTTCTTCGAAATTTTTTTTCATTTCTAAACTTGAAAACAATAAAATTATTTTCTTTTGGCCTTTCTTTAGTAGTTGCATTTTACTTGAATGGTTGACTATTACAAAGCAGAGTACTTTTGTGCTTGGCAAAAAAGGACATATATCACAGATCCACATTCTGAAATGAGGCTTTGCATTGTCTGCAAATCATCAATTTGGACTTTGCAGATCAAATCTTTTTCAAAAGGTACGCTTTTCCAAATTTTGATTTATTTGTTCAGTTCTGATATTTCCATATCAATGACATGTTTGTTCTTTTTTGTCAAAACATTGTACTGACAGTACCTGAATCATCAGGAAGAATGTTGGTTGAATACTAAAAATGTGCCTACATATACTAATAGGTTTTTTCTTCCTCTCTGCTTTACTTTCTTCACAGTGCAATGAATTGTTTTTGTTATTAGTTTTCTATTTGTAATTTTAAATCTTCCTCCAACATGTAATGAATTTGTAAAACACCATAATACCACAATACAATGCATAACTTCTGCACACTTTGAACATTATCACAACAAAATGGATTCAACAAATGGAAGAAGAAAAAGGAAGAACATTATCCCACAAAATTTATCCAATACCTTGATGAAGTTCACAGGTTCAATATTTTTATGTTTCTCACATTGCATTTTTAAGTTTCTTCATTTTTTGGAGCTCATTTCATTTCACTATACATTTCATCCAACAAATTTATTACTGCATTCATTGTTATCAAACTATTTTTCATTTCATTCACAAATCTGAATCCATTGATTGCACTAACACAAATCTTTATTAATGCATTCGTTTGACATGTCAACTTCTATACTTTCTCATTGGACTTTTTAACTATTCTACCAGTATCCAAAGAAAATGTTACGCCAGATTCAAGTGAAGAGATAGACGTGCAGAATAAAAGAATTCAATCCACTATTAGAAAGCCACTTTCCGAGTTGACATATTGTGGTAAGTTTGTTTTTTAATTTATTTTTAATGCATATTATACAATTAACACCCATAATTAATTGGTTTCATCTTTAAATTCATTTCATAATCCTTTTTTTAACTGCATTTTTCAGAACTTGAACAAAATAATGGGAAAGCTGCAAGAAGAAGAAGGAAACTTATTATAAATCACAAGTTGGAATATAAAAGTAATTTCTTTCATATCTAATTCTTTATATATCTATTATTATGAAATCTTCAATTGAATTTCTTTCATAGTAAATTTTTCTATTACTACCTCTCTTATCAGAATCTCATGGTTCTACATCAATTGGATCTACCAATGCTCCAATTTTGCAAAACAGCAACAGTAACAACAAAGGTACAAATGAAAAATATATTAATTTTTTTAATGCTTTTCTCTTAATATATTAGTGCTTTAATATATACCACTAATATATTTTACTATCTAAAATTATATTTGAATGATAAATTAAATTAATAACAGAATTACAAAATCACCTATATAAATAATATTTAGTTCATTAATTTATGGATGTACTTGCAGGTATTGTTCAATTTGATTGTCCTATTGGAAGAAGCAAAATCAATGTCTTTAATACAGAACTGTTACCTAAAGAAATTGTGGGTACCAGCTCCAGTCATGCTTCACTAAATTCTTCTGGTTTTTCTGAAGTTGTCAATCCTTTTTATGTTCAACAACACCAAAGTCCTGGTAATTTATAATATAAACAAAATTCATTTCATTACTTTAATTTCTGTAATTGTTAAAAATTCAGCTTCCTAATATTAATTTCAATTTTTGTTAAAGGTTTACAATTCTGTCAGCCTTCTCGGGAGCAGGCTATTAGATCTATTTCGAAGATATTGGATTTTGACAATAATTCTGAAGAAGATGAAAATGATGGTAATCAATAATAAATACTTTGTGTTTTTTTATTTAAATTGTTTTTTAAATAATAAATACATTCTTCTTCTTTCAGATAACATAATTGGACATTTCAAATCTGATTTGTATTCAAAAGCTGAAATTCAAGGTGAAACAATACTTTTTAGTGTTCTGATATTTAAGTATAAATGTTATTTAATTACTGACATATATGTTTTTTATGTAATTAGGAAATGTTGATGTTGGGGAGTGTTCACTTGAGTGTCCCTATTGTCAAGCTCAACTGTGGTACGAAGAAAGATCTGATAAATGCAAAAGATTAAAACAAGTTGATTTCTCTCTTTGTTGTCAAAAGGGAAAAGTACAACTTCCATTGTTGAAGAAACCTCCACAATTGCTTCAAAAGTTGTTAAAAGGAGAAGACAGTACAAGCCAGAATTTCTTACATTACATAAGAAGTTACAACAACATGTTCTCATTTACATCCATTGGTGCTAAGATCCATTCCTCAATCAACGATGGATCAGGTCCTCCTCAATTTATTCTTAGTGGTCAAAATTACCATCGCATTGGAAGTTTATTGCCCGAAAAAGGATCAAATCCCAAATTTGCGCAACTATATATTTATGACACAGAAAATGAAACAAGCAACAGAGTTAGTCACTTTGGGTATGTTTAAATAGTTTCTTTATGTTTTAGCCATCATTGGCATATAATTGACTAATATTTACTTTTTCAGGTCTGATAGTCAGCAATCCATATTTGATAAATCATTGATCGAAGAATTGAAGAAAATGATTGACAAACACAATGTACTTGCTCAAACATTCAGAAGAGTAAGAGATTTTATACATGATGATGAACAATCAGATTTTGGATTGAGGTTATTTAGACATCGCTTTAAGGATCCTAGAGTATATAATACACCAGTAGCAGATGAAGTGGCAGCATTGATTGTTGGTGATTTGAGCACCTTAGATGTAGGAAGGGACATCATTGTCAAGAAAGTTTCTGGTCAATTAACAAGACTACATGAAACACACACATGTTTCATTCCTCTTCAATATCCTTTGATTTTCCCATACGGAGAGGATGGTTATCAAGAGGATATTCCAATTAGAGATTGTCAAAAATATGGACAAAGTAGAAAAAGAATTCGCATTTCTTTACGAGAATTCATTGCTTTCAGAATACAAGAGAGAAAGGTGGAATTTGGTAATGTTGTAAATTCACGTAGATTGTTTCAACAGTTTTTAGTGGATACATACACCATGATTGAATCCCAAAGGTTGTCTTTTATACGAAATAATCAAAAACTCATTCGTTCACATATTCTGAATGGGTTACAAGAAGCTGTTAACAAAGGTGAAACTGATCCTTCTTCCATTGGTAAGCGTATTGTTCTTCCAGCTTCATTTACAGGTGGTATGAGATACATGTTCAATAATTGCCAAGATGCTATGGCAATTTGTAAGAGGTATGGCTATCCAGATTTGTTTATAACAATCACATGTAATGTAAATTGGCCTGAAATTGTTGATTTTGTCAAATCAAGAGGATTAACTGCTTCAGATAGGCCAGACATAGTTTGCAGAGTTTTTAAAATGAAATTAGACCAAATGATGACAGATTTCAAGAAGAATCATTTCTTTGGCAAAGTCAATGCAGGTATACAATTTTAATTTTCTTAATTTATTTTTCTTTTCTGCCTATTGTTTTCTCTAATAATTATTTTACAAATTTAGGTATGTATACTGTTGAATTTCAGAAGAGAGGTCTGCCACATGCTCATATATTACTATGGTTGAGTGACTCTAACAAGTTAGAAAATGCAAAGCATATAGATCAAGTTATCTCTGCTGAACTTCCTCATCCAGATCTCTATCCTAAACTTTCAAAAGCTGTTCAAACATATATGATACATGGTCCTTGCGGAGCTGCTAGATTCAACTCGCCATGTATGAAAGAAGGTCGGTGTTCTAAATTTTTTCCTAAAAAATTTAGACATTCAACTACAATTGATGAAGATGGATATCCTGTATATAGACGTAGAGATGATGGTTTATTTGTGTTGAAAAATGGACATAAATTAGGTAATGCAAATGTGGTGCCATATAGTCCTCTTTTGTTAATGCGTTATCAAGCTCATGTTAACACAGAATATTGCAACAAATCCAACTCAATCAAGTATTTGTTCAAATATGTAAACAAAGGTCCTGATAGAGCAACAATTAAAATTACAGACAAGGAAAATGAATGTACAAAGATGCGTATTGTCGATGAGATAAAAAGATACTATGATTGTAGATATTTATCTGCATGTGAAGCAGTTTGGCGAATTTTTGGTTTTGATATCCATCATCGGTGGCCAGCTGTTCAACGGTTAACTTTTCACTTACAAGATCAACAACCAGTTTTGTTTAAAGATGATGATCGAATTGATGATGTATTGCATAGGAATGAGAATATGAACACCATGTTCTTAGCTTGGTTTGAAGCTAACAAAAAATTTGAGGAAGGTAGAAACTTGACCTATGCTGAATTTCCAACAAAGTTTGTTTGGATGCCTCAACAAAAACAATGGAAACCAAGAAAGCAAGGTTATAGTATTGGTCGACTAACATATGTTCCTCCAGGATCAGGTGAATGCTACTACATGAGAATCTTACTAACAAAACAAAAAGGTTGTATTGATCATGATAGTATAAAGACAATTAATGGTAAAACATTCTCCACTTACCAAGAGGCTTGCCAAGAATTAGGATTATTGGCAGATGACAAAGAATTCATTGATGGCATTAAAGAGGCTAGCCATCTTGCATCTGGAAATCAACTTAGAAGGTTATTTGTTGCTTTGTTAATGATGAATACAATGTCTAAGCCAAATGTTGTTTGGGATGCAACTTGGACTTTACTTGTAGATGGCATCCTATATCAAAAAAGAAAAGACTTGAACATACCAGGTACTAAATTCAATTATTGTACACTGTTTTTTCCATAATTAGGTATTAATTACATATTCTATTTTGTAGATTTTCAAATTGAAGAGCATGATTTACACAATCTTTGCTTATTAGAAGTACAAGAACTTCTAAATTCAAATGGGCGAGCTTTATCAGATTATAGTTGCCTTCCTCAACCTGATCTTTCAAATTCATTCAAATTTCAGAACAGGTTCATTGTTGATGAAATGAATTATGATAAAGAACAAATGGAGAAGCTACATCAATCTCTATTGCAGTCTGTCACTAATGAGCAACTACATGTTTATAACAAAATTATGACAGCAGTGAACTCAGAGGTAGGGAATTTCTTTTTCTTATATGGTTATGGTGGTACTGGAAAAACATATCTCTGGAAACTTTTGTCAGTTGCTATTAGAGCAAAGGGAATGATTGCCCTTAATGTAGCTTCAAGTGGCATTGCATCTTTATTGCTTCCTGGAGGTAAAACTGCTCATTCTACTTTTTGCATACCATTAGCCATCAATGATGAATCAACATGTAACATCAATCAAGGAAGTCTTCGTGCTAAACTATTGATGGAAGCAAAACTTATAATATGGGATGAAGCTCCTATGATGAATAAGCTATGCTTTCAAGCTTTTGATAGAACATTGAGAGACATTATGAGAGCTAGGAATGAACATAATGCTGACAAACCATTTGGTGGAAAGGTGGTGGTCTTGGGCGGTGATTTTAGACAAATCTTGCCAGTAGTTAGAAAGGGATCAAGGTATGATATTGTCAACTCATCAATTAACTATTCTGATTTGTGGCAATATTGTACAGTTCTTAAGCTATCACAAAACATGAGGTTAAAGACTGCTACTTCAAATGAAAGTGCAAAAGATATAAAAGAATTTGCTAATTGGATTCTTAAAATTGGAGATGGAAATATGAATTTGAATGAAAGTGGTGAAGCCAACCTTTCAATACCAGCAGATCTTCTAATTCAGGAAAGTGAAACACCTTTACTTTCTTTAGTCAAATTTGTTTATGGTGGTCTAATTGAAAATATCATGACTCCTGGATTCTTTGATGATGGTGCAATACTTTGCCCTACAATTGATAGTGTTGAACAAGTAAATGACTTCATTTTATCATTGATTCCTGGTGAAGAAAAAGTTTATTTAAGTTCAGACACTCCTTGCCAATCTGATGATGATCAAGAAATTCAAGGTGAGTGGTTTACTCAAGAGTTTCTAAATGATATTAAATGTTCAGGAATTCCAAATCATAGGATTAAATTGAAAGTTGGCGTACCAATTATGCTTTTAAGAAACATTGATCAAGCAAATGGTTTGTGCAATGGTACAAGGTTGTAAGTTAATGATTTGGGAAAGAATGTTATCTCTGCTACAGTAATAACTGGCAAAAACGTTGGTGACAAAATATTCATACCAAGAATGAACTTGACACCTTCTGATTCCAGCATTCCGTTCAAATTTCAAAGGAGGCAATTTCCAATATCCTTATGCTTTGCGATGACAATAAACAAAAGCCAAGGTCAAACTCTTTCTAAAGTTGGACTTTATCTTCCTCGCCCAGTTTTTACTCATGGACAATTGTACGTAGCAGTTTCTAGAGTCACATCAAAGAAAGGACTAAAAATCTTAATTCTGGATGAAGATGGAAAAGTAACCACTACAACTACAAATGTGGTTTACAAAGAAATCTTTGAAAATCTTTGATAAAGGTATACAAATTACTTTTATATAATTCTTAAAATTTTTCAATTATTTTACATTTAACTGTATTTAATTTTTACCTTGCAGATTACAATTGGTGCAGATTACTTTATATTTGGGGTCCATATACAATTTTTGGTGAACATTACAATTCATGCAGATTAGAACTGTATAATTTATAGTGATTTATAAATGTTTTCACACTTTCATTGTTTATAATTTTTTTTCCAGGACCTACTTCTTTGCATTCCAGTAATGCTTCTTATATATTAATACACTATTGTTTCTTCTATTAGTTATATATATATGTTGGTTTTCAATTGTTATTTGTTACTTTAAATATCTACATACATGTGCTTGGGTGTTACTGAATCCGAATTGACATAAAGAATCTGAATTATATATTTTTGCTGTTAAAGAATCTGAATTATATATTTTTGCTGTTACTTTACCTGTAACTTCTATACTTTATTTTATCTGTTACTTTACTGACAGTGAACAATAACAATTTTAAATTTGTTGACACTGTTTGCACGTGACAATGTTCTCTATTTTATCTATGTTTGCACTTCACAACTTTCACTTTACCATTTCATACACATCCTTCACTCAACACTACATTTCAACCTCCATTTCTCTGCAATTACAAGATTGGAAATGGACCAAACCCAACATCAGAGAAGAATACTTTGGAAGTTCAACACCATCTACATATTCTCTAAGGTTTGTCTTCAATTTTAAAAATTTAGATCTATTACCCTGCATTCAGATGTTCTGTTGTATGTGGTTCGCAGTATTCTCTATTCATAACGTATGTACTGCACCTCTCACTTAGGTTTCTTTATTATTTGAATGTCCAGAATTTTTTCAATTTTTATCAACGTCTGTTATAAATAAATATATTTTTTGTTGATATATAAGTCTGTTGACAACTTATATATGTTTTGTTTTTCATTCGGTTATTGCAGAAAAAATATTCATAATGTCTTTATTGTTATTTTTTGTAGCCATTTTTGTTTGTTGATCGACACTTTGCTGTTGGTTATGCACACGAATTAGGCCCACAGTGGCACTTGGTAGATGTAAATGGTATCACCACAACAGTTACCTATAACATGGATTCAAATAACCCAAGGATCACTGAAGGTTGGTTTAATATGAGAAATTTGTATCAAATTCAAAGTGATTCTCACATCCAGTTTCAGTATTTGGGAAATTGTTTATTTCACCTAACAGTGTTTAAAGGTGGATGTACACGAACAAGTTGGACAACATTTATGAACCGTATTACTCATCAAAATACAAGATCTATATTTTCAGTGAAATTGTCAAAGTATCAAAGCAAAGCAAGTCACTTGGTATATTCCTTCTTATTTATTATTATGCTTATTACTATAATTAAATTCAAATAATTATGCTAACAATAAACGTTTTAATGATGTAGGATTTGCCATCAAAGTTTGCCAACTTTATTCGGGAGGTCAAGGTAGAAGACGTCTTTCTTATAGGGCCTAAAACTATAGTGAATTGCAAAATACTAATATCCAACAAACAACGAAGTTCAACAAAGATTGGTCAAGGTTGGAGGTTATTTTGTTCTGAAAATGAATTAAAAGAAGGAGATATTGTTGTCTTTCAAGTAGACAATGATTTCATTGAATCAAATGTTGAAGTATTCGTGAATGGTTGTTGTTGTGATTAGATTAACGATAATGTTTGAATGTTGATGAATTATGGTCATTCAACTTTGTTATATGACAATATATTTTTGTACTTCATCAATTATGAATATTGAACTTTGTTATATTACAATATAATTGTTTATAATAAATGGTTTTTGAAATTTTGTTTAAAATATATAATTCATGATAATTATTATAAATAATCCCGTGCATTGCACGGGTCAAAAAACTAGTATTATATGTTTTAAGGTAGTTTTATGCAATTAGTATCTCATATGCTTGGAACGTCATTATTAATGTGTTGTGTGATGAAATTGGATGAGTATGTATCATGAGCAGTTGTGTTTGGAATGGAATTTCAAGAGAAATTCATGTGAAATTGTTAGTGTGTGTGTGTGTAAGGATGTGTGGAATCCATATTGGTTGGTATCCTGAAACTCCAATAATCATTCACGCTCAAATAGAGCAGAATGGATTATGTCGTGAGGAGTAGCATGAGGTCCTAGTCTTTGGACTTGATCAAGTCCTAGACGCGAAGGGGACTTACCTTGGGAATGGTCGGGTGAAGACTCCTTGTGTCTAGACTCTGCAGAGTTTGGGAACCGTTGTAGGTGCAAGCAACCAAGAGCTCTAATGTCGCTTACACAATTCGGATATCGAGTCTAGAATTATGAAATTGAGCTGTGTGTTATGATTGATGTTTACATTCTGAATTGTATCATTCTCTTTCTCTCAATTCAGTTCGCTTACGCTTTTGTTTATATTTTGCTTGTCTTTGTATTTTCTCCTTTGCAATGATCACCTACAGTTGGTGTGAGCAGAGTCGAGCCTTAATGATGATACCCCTCTGCTGAACAGGAGCTGACTCCTTGTTGGGTGTTGTGTTAGTTTTTGGGCCAGATTCTACTAAGCCTTGAGACTTGTATTTGAGATTTTCTCCTAGTATTATTACTCTTATCAGGAGGATTTTTTTGTGGTGTTTTTGGATGACTGTACTAGCATTATATACTTATATGTGTATATGATTGTTATCTCTACTATTTGCTATGTTTGATCATGATATAATGTTTTATTTGATATTGTGAAAAACTATTAAATGGGATGTTACATTTTTGGTATCAGAGCAGTAGTTCCTTTAGGGTCTGTAGGTGTGAGCTTGCCTAGTTTCTGTTGTGTGTTTCTCATAGTGTTTCGGTGAAATTGTGGTATTTGGTAGATAGACTGATGGTTCTCTCTTTGTACGGTCAGAGTTATGGCACCTAGGCCCCTTGTAACATCCCTAAGGAATATTACTTTGAAAATATCATAAAATATTAAATAGATGAAAATAAATTCGATAATATAAATCATTCCTCATTTATAACCACATGTTCCCAAAACGCGGGAAAATTAAAATCGCAAATTCAAGACATTGTAACGGTTCGCAATTCAAAATGATTAGAACTTATAAAAACCAAAAGTGGCTAATGTTCTAAAACATAAATACATCAAAATTCAAATCTTCAAAAGCCCATATCATGATCCCGCTCTCCAGTCTCAAGCGTCTCCTGGCTCACTTGTCAAAACATCTGCTCCCGGATAATAAATCATCCGATCATCGCCACACACACAGATAGGGTGAGCTATGCATATGAAAACAAATTAAATATGATACCCATCCCAATAAGAATTTACTGATATATATATATATATATATATATATATATATATATATATATATGTTAATTACAAATCATCCACCCCAGATCTCATATTCCTTCATGAGTCATATGCATGAAACTAGGTCCTGAGACTTTCACTGTGCTTCCACGATACTATCCCTTTCGTGGTCCAACCCTACGAGCCAATCCTGCTCATAGTCCAACCCTACAGACTCCTCGCCTGTAGTAAAACATCCAAGCTTACTCAACTTGGACCCTGGCACGCACGCAATCACCATACTATGGATTCCTCGCCCAATAGTAACCGACGGGAACATCACAGTTCCATGCCCATCATGCGTTCAACCACTCAACCACATCCCAGACCTCTATTGGACTTAGCCCGTCAAGCCCAAACATAAAAGAAGTGAACTTAGTCCTTCAAGTCCACTAATCAAATTAAAAACCAATTATACAGCCACAAAACCTGCCTGGTACCGCCTAGACACCGTTAGGCGGATACTGGTAGAAAACCGCCCGACAGTCATACTCCTACCGCCAGGCTCTGCTAACCAAACAGGACCCGTAATTCTCCGTCACCGCCAGGCGGACACAACCCTGCCGCCAGGCACCTCTTGTAGGCAGTGGCCACTGCCACTGATTTAAGGCACTACCGCCCGGCGGTCTGCCCTGCACGGCTAAGCGCCATACCAATAGCGAAATGCTACTGGTTTTTGGCACTTTTTATAGGTCTGAATACCTCAATTTGCAATACTACTTCTACACACTAATCACAGTATTTAAAATATATCATCAAAACTAAAACATACCTAGTTCAATCAATTTATGCCCAACTCAAACATTATCGTCATACCATATTTTTTTTTGATTCTCAAACAGAACAAGCCACAAATAACAATATTATCCTTACCACTTATCATCATACATGTTATTTTGTGAACATTACCGTACCCCAGATATTGCCATATGCCCAATTAATTCTTGCACCCTTCATTTTCCCTTTTGATTACCTTAAACTGGTTCTCATACTCAATATACCCCGGTTTCTAAACCCTTACACCCTTTTATTTATGCCACCCCAATCTAGTCATTATTTTATGTGTACTTGGACACCTAAATTAACATAACAACTACCAATAGGTAAGAAACACTCCATGCACATATTTAATCTTCCATTTATTGTCTAAATATCCTAGATGATGAAATTCCAACCTATCCCATCTCAAAATACTTCCAATAAGAACCCAAATCAATGCTCCCCATGGTAAGAGCGCCAACTCAGTTGAACCTGCTACTTCACTGACAGGTCGCCTGGCGGCAGCCTCAGTACCGCCAGGCGGTATGTGAAAAACTGGGCTCTGCCCAGATTGCCCCCGCATTCCTTGTGACTCACCCACCCCACTGTTTTACAATTCATCCTTACAATAAGGTAATTTCACACGTATCACTCTCAGCTTCAGATTACAATCAGATTATCATCCATCATACACGAACACTTCACCATTCACAATCACCACTTATGACAATTTATTCCCAAACCCAAGCGAAACCTAAAATACCGACTCATATGAAAATTCATGAAATCTTCCATCAATTTCACGATTATAGGTAATCACACCACAATTCAATCATACACGCATCATATAAATTAACCCAGACGTCCAACATTGCAGAAACACCCAAAACCCGTAAAAACTGGACAAACCAGTTTGTATCGCTTGGCGGGCAGCACCTTGCCGCCAGGCGGTGTATATCAAAACCCAGAAAAACAAGCGTTGGTGGCATGAGCCGCTTGGCGGACCATCAACGCCACCAGGCGATTTCTAGAAATTTCCAGAAATTCAACAGAGTTCGACACAAACTCAGAATACACATTGTAATCATTCAATATAACACGAAAGCATACAGATATCATCCAAATACGATTAAGAGCTCCCCTAACCTGGATTAAAGCTTTCCCCGAGTATTCTTCTACTTCTTTCCTTGAACTCCAAATGATCTCCCTTGTCTTCTCTCAATTCAGCCCCTACTGATCCACTCACACTCTCAATTCCTGACTGAATTTCGCACTCTCTGTCTACCTCACAATACTCTCTGCAGAAACCTTTCTCTTCTCTCACAATTAGACTTTTAGTGGTGTTTTAATGGTGGTTTAAGACCCTAAAACGAAAATTGCATTAAGGGTTAAGGTAATGACCATTCAAGCTCACTAATTGCCTTATTTTTCCAGCTACCCTTGACTGTTGTTTCTGCTAGGGTTTCCCTTAACCCTTCAACTTCAAATCAAACTAAAAAAAAATGGCAAAAATAAAGTTTCATTTGGGTCTTCTAAGATTTGAACCCACACTCATGTACATACCAACCCAATGCCTAACCAATTCACCCAATTCATGTTTCATACTAATCAATATAATTCAATTATCATGAAAATCCACCACACGTTTAATATACACACAAATAATACTAATTTAATATCACACAAAAAAATAACATACATAAGACTCGAACCCAAGTCCTTTCACACACACCAAGTACTCTCAACCACTTGAGCTAGTAGTTTTCCACGTCATACACTTCGCATTTATTACCTTAAAGGTTCTCCTTACACACATTTATCCAATAATTACTTAATTAATTATTTAATTTTTCCCGGGTCTTACACCCCCTCCTCCTCCTCTTCCTAACCCGGATAGTTCTCACTTGGTGGGGACAATTGAGGCGATGTTGGCAGGCATGTAGCAGCAGAATGCTAACATGGTGAATCATCACAACTTAGCCTTGCAGTAGATGGAGTCTACTAGGCTCGCAGCAGAGGCGACTCAACAGAGGCACTTGGAAGCCTTGCATCAGCTAGGGGAGAATCGATCTGCAGCTAGATCTTCCCAAGCTCCACCACCACGAGTACAAAAGTGGAGTTTGGAGGATTTTCTTCAACATCACCCATCCCACTTCGATGACAAGACCACTCCAGATGAGGCAAATTAGTGGATGAGGGATATGGAGCGGATCTATGATGCCAAGAGGTGTCCAACAAAGAATAGATTGGCATATTCTGAGTATCTGCTGGTTGGAGAGGCTGTTCCTGGTGGTCTAGCATGAAGATGATGTTAGAAGATAGCAGGGAGCCTTTTACTTGGGAGTTGTTCAAGAAGAAGTTTTATGCTGAGTACTTCCCAAATAGTGTGAGGTACGCTAAGGAAATGGATTTTTTACAGCTGATGCAGGGAGAGATGCTAGTATTAGAGTATGCAGAAAAGTTCAAGCACCTGGGCAGATTCCACACCTTGAGGAAGGCTGAGGATTGGTAGTGTAGGAAGTTTGAGAATGGGTTGAGAGGCGATCTTAAACTCATGGTGGCTCCGCTCTCTATAAAGGAGTTCCCTACTTTGGTGGAGAAAGCAAGGGTAATGGAGAAGCTAAAAGCAGAAGTTGAAGCTCAGCAACGGTCTCAATAGAAGGTGGGAGGACCATCTGGGTCCATGAGCCGACATGACGATAGGAGGAAGCCTTACTCCAGACCTCCGCATCAATCCATCATCTTCTTCTCTTGAGCTTTGTGAAAGGAACCTTCACATCTAGATAGTTTGCTATCTTAATGTCTAGTAGGGATTTCACTCAGCTTTCTTAACCAACTCACACCATAGTCAATAATCTTAAAAAGGAACAAGATAATCCTTCATCATTTGGTATCTAGAGCCTAGGTTATTTTGAATATGGTGTTTTTCATGTGCTAACCTTGTCTTGTTGTAGCTATCTTGGTATGGTTCAAATCCACTTCCATGACACACAAAAACAGTGCTGGCAGAAAGCTCTATGAGTCTAGTTTCCAGAAAAAAAAGAACCAACGCATTTGGAGTTCTGTGGAGAAAGTTATGATCAAATTAGTGAGCAAAGGTCAGATCTGCCAAGAATACGTGAATCAGCGTTTTCAAGATTTGTTGTGGCAGTTTGGCTACGGTTTTTGCACCTCTTTAAGCTCCTAAATGTGGTTGGATAAAATGTCTTTGGATGCTTAGTTTTTGAGCCTCAAATCCATGAGTTTAAATGCATGATAGCTACATGTTTGTGTCTTTGTGTATGTCATGTTGAGTCTTTAAATGTGTCTAACTTTTGCTTGAGTCATATGTCATATGTTAACTTGAAGTTTTCTTATTCTTGTTTTTCCAAGTATTTGAATCTTGCTTTCACTTTATGTCTTGCTTGATGTATGCTCCATGAAATTGATTTTGGCCTAAAACTTGAGGAACTAAGTGTCCAAGCCACCTAAAACTCTTTCTCACCATTTTATGAAACTAGTTGTGGAAAGAAGAAAATTTTACACCAATTTTTGTCTAAAAACAGAGGGCAACCTTGCTCCTTGGTGAACTAAAAGTGTTCTTTTTCACTAGGTGTTATGCTACTAGTTTTTCATACTTGAGAATTGGGTGATATTGGCTAATTAGTTCCATGCTTTAACTTGGTTATGATCTTTCTTGGTGTATGCATGATTTAAGACTTGAAGATGCTTGTTAAATGCTTTCCATAGAGTCTTTAAAATGTGTTTTTTCTTGTTTTAGTCTTGTTAAAAGTTTTGTCTCAAACTTTTCTTCTTTAGAGTTTAGCTTTCCTTGTTTTTGTGCTTTTCTTGCTTGTCACTAGGTATTCTTTGTTTTGTCTTAGTAGTTTTCTTTTCTTGAAACTCTTGGGATGTTGTGGCCGAATCACTCGTCTTGCATTTGAAAGGTTTTGAACAAGTTTTTAAAAGTGTTTGCTTCACTCCTTTGGAGGAGCTTTGAGTGTAGCCTTCCCTTGTTACTTTGGGAGAGTGATCTAAACACTTGGGTTACATTTTGGGTTGGATTTGGTCTCGATTTTCATGTTGTCTAACCTTTAATCCATTTATTTTGTCTCGGATTTGAGTGTTTTTGTTGTAGGAATCATGGCAAGTTCATCAAATGCACCTACACCAAACAAAAACAAAACATTGATGAGATTGCTTCGGGATTTGGAGTTGTCTAGGAAGGAGGCCTTTGAACAATTGAGAAAGGACAAGGAGCAAAATGACCTAAGAATCCAAGAGCACATTCAAAGGCTTGAAGCTAAAGAGCAAGAAAGAGAGGCTAGGAAAAGAGGGCATTCTAGGCGCAACCCATCACAAGAGAAGCAAACTCCAAAGATTCCTAAGTTCAAAGGAGAAAATGACCCAAACATCTACATTGAGTGGGAACAAAAAGTGGACCAAATTTTTACCATTCATGTAGTTAGTGATCAAAAGCAAGTAGGTTTGGTAGTCTTAGAGTTTGAGGATTATGCCATAACTTGGTGGCATCAATTATGTATGGACAATATTAACCAAGAGTCACTCCGACTTCTTGGAGGGACCTTAAAAATTTGATGCGCGCTAGATTTGTTCCTTCCTATTATAGGAGGGAGACTCTTTTGAAGCTCCAAAGGCTTCAACAAGGGTCCATGTGTGTAGATGAATATTACAAGTTAATGGAGTCCATGCTTCTAAAAGTAGCACTCCAATTTGAAAGTGAAGAGGAAAAGTTAGCTAGATTTGTGGTTGGGTTAAGGAGGGACATACAAGATTTAGTAGAGTTATATGAGTACTCCTCTCTTGACAAAGTTTTACATTTGGCCATCAAAGTTGAAACTCAATTGCAAAAGAAAAAAGAGGCCAAGAGGAGTGGTTCATACAATGACTACTATTCTAGTACTTGGAAAGGTAAAGAAAGAAAACATGATAAATCACCACCCAAGAGTTCCCAAGACCCACCTTCTAGGACTAATTCGTCTAGGCCTTCTAATGAAACTCCTAATTATTCTCAAGGTACAAGGACAAGTTCTATAAAATGTTTTAAGTGTTTGGGATATGGGCACATAACTTCAAATTGTCCTACCAAAAGAACCATGGCCTTAAACCTTAAAAGAGAACTAGAGAGTGAACATTCTTCCCCCCCTTCCCCCAAAAGTACTTCTTCCCACACTTCTTCTTCAAGTGAAAAGATTGAACCCCTTGAAGGTGGATTGTTAATGATAAGGCACCAACTAAGACAAGTTTCCAAGGAACTAGACCCTTCTCAAAGACAAAACCTTTTTCATTCAAGGTGCCATATCAATGACAAACTATGTCCCCTCATCATAGAAAATGGAAGTTGTGTAAATGTGGCTAGCACAAGGGTTGTGGACAAGCTTGGCTTGAAAACTATCCCTCATGCCAAGCCTTACAAACTATCATGGCTTAAGGAAGAAGACATTAAAGTAACTCAACAAGTCCTTATTAACTTTTCAATTGGAAATTTTAAAGATGAGATGTTATGTGATGTTGTGCCTATGGAAGCAACTCATATTTTGCTAGGTAGGCAATGGAAATTTGATAGAAAAGTCTTTTATGATGGCCATGCTAACACCTATGCTTTCTCCTTCCAAGGCAAGAAGTTCACACTCCTACCTCTCTCACCCAATCAAGCAAATGAGGACCAAAATAAAGTGAAAGATAAGAGAAAACATGAAAAAGAAAAAGAGCAAGTTACCTCCAAAGTGTTACTTGCCTCCAAAAAAAGATTTCCAAAGCAAGATGGACATCATCATTCTTCCTTCTCTTGCAAGGCTCAAAAGGAAGACCCAATGCGCAAGCATGAGAGGAAGAGTGGTCTAGGAAAGAGGGATGGCCTAACCAAAGCTAAGGGTAGTACCCTTATAAAGAATGGAACAAGAGCTCATAAAAGGGAGGCGCAAAACCTCCCCCAAATCAAGTCAAGCTCCATCTACAAAGTCTTAAAGAATTTGTGGTCAAATTCTCTCCAAGAAGGGGAGGATGATGAAGGATTGACCCCAACCAAGGATGGAGGCACATGCTTAAGAAGACTAAGCATGTTTAGAAAGGAAGTTCACTAATCCTTCAGCCCTTTCATTTGTGTTTGTTATTTTTGATTCCCTAAGTTGACTTAGTTGAATCAACTTTAGTTGACTTGTTGACCTTTGACTAGGTTTGACTTGTTGACTATAGTTGACTTGACTTAAGCCAACATGCTTATCTATGTTTATTTACTTTGTAGGTTAATTAAGAGTAAGAAAGCAATGCTAGGTGGCACATGGTGATTAGGGAGCATAAATGATGTGGATGGGAGAGTAAAGCAAAGGCATAAAACAAGTGTACCTATGTACCTTTGGTCTCCTTTGTTTTTAACACACTTTGGCCATTTTTTGGAGACATATAAGACATATTCTTTGTCTCCTTTTGTGCTAGAACGAAATTAGTCTTGCACACACCATACTTGGCTCTTTTGTCTGTTATTTTTGTAACCTTATTTGACCCAGTTTCTAGAAGCTAGGGTTAGGTTTTTGTAGAGACAACCTTAGGTATCTTTTATTTGCTTAGAGCCCCCTAAACTCATCTATATAAGGGGTGCTCCTAGACATGTAAAAGGGTTGAACATTTTGACATAAAATCACTCTTGTGTCTCAACCATTTGTGAGAGTTTCCTCCCTAGGAGTGAATACTTTTAAACCTTATCTTGCATAGCAAGTGGCGGCACACATCCATTCATCTTCAAGGTTGCCATGGCTTCTAGCCTAGCCTTGTAGTGGCGTGCTTCTCACATTTTTACCATTTCTTTCCTTTCCATTTTGTGTTTTCTTCTTCCTTTAATTGTTCTTGGTTTTCTATGGTTTATGTGCTTTCCATTTCCTTTTCGTTTTGAATCAATCCATCATCTTCTTCTTTTGAGCTTTGTGAAAGGAACCTTCACATCCAGAAAACTTGCTATCTTAATGTCCAGTGGGGATTTCACTTAGCTTTCTTAATCAACTCACACCATATTCAGTAATCTTAAAAAGGAACAAGATAATCCTTCATCACTGTTCGACCAGAAAGAGTTGAACATGAGGCAAAGACGATGGATGGAGTTTTTAAAAGACTTTGACTTTGAGTTGTTGTACCACCCGGGGAAAGCGAATGTGGTGGCTGATGCCCTAAGTCGAAAAACAGTTCATGCATCTTATATGATGGCCAGGGAGTTGGGTTTGGTGGAGCAATTCAGAGAAATGCAGTTGTTGGTGACTCTAGGAGAGGATGTCATTAGGTGCAACCATCTAACAGTGTCTAGTGATTTCCTCGTCCTGATAAAGGAGAGGCAATTATCTGATCCCAAGCTACGAAGAACAGTGGAGTTGCTTGGTACTGAGAAAGCCAAGGAGTTTAAGGTAGGAAGTGATGGGGTGTTAAGATTCAGATACAGGGTCTGCATACTTTTGGATTTGGAGGTGAAAGGCATGATTCTTGAAGAGGGACACAAGAGTCCTTTTAGCATGCACCCAGGCATGACTAAAATGTACCATGATCTTAAAAAATCCTTCTGGTGGTCGGGAATGAAGTCAGATGTAGCTCGGTATGTGCCATCCTGCTTGACCTGTCAGAAGGCTAAAGCAAAACATCAGAGACCTGGAGGGATGCTACAACAGTTAGAGATCCTGGAGTGGAAATGGGATAGCATTGCTATGGACTTTGTTACCCATTTACCACGGACGGTGAGAAGGCATGATGCCATATGGGTTATAGTAGACCGTCTGACCAAGAGTGCCCATTTCCTAGCATTGAATCTGAGGATGTCCATGACGAAGCTGACACAGTTGTATATCAGTGAGATTGTGAGATTGCATGGAGTGTCGTCGAGCATAGTCTCTGATAGGGATCCACGATTCACCTTCCATTTTTGGCAGACGTTGTAGAGTGCCTTGGGCAGCAGGCTGACGATGAGTTCAAATTTTTGCCCTCATTTAATATTTAAATTTGGGGATTTAATTGAATTTTCTGTGCTTAAAGATTGATTTAATTAGGATTTGTGATTATTGGATTTATTGAGTAAGTTTGGTAAAAGTGGCGTAAAAATTGATTTTAGTTGCATAAAATATTATTGGATATTCTAACGTTTGTTAATGTAGCCGGAATTTATTTTTGGTCATTAATAGTGTGATTTTGAAATATTCAAAGTTACAAAATAAGTCCAAAATCAAGAAATTCTGGAAAAGAATAAATCAGGAGCTTAATGCACCCCCAAAATTTATTTGCACACTCCTTCTAAAGTGGACCATCAAAAACCCTGTTCTGCACCCCCAGTTTTCACTAAGTTGCACCCATCCTACCACTTAAACTCCACTCAACCAGATCATGCCATGTGGCAATCCCCACCTTTTAAAATTAGCCAACCAGAACAAGCCATGTGTCACAATCCTTGCACTAACAAGTTGTCCAATGGAAGGCTGCCACGTCATCATCTTCATCTCCCAAAATAGAAACCCTAATTTTCCTCAAACCCTAGCATGCCACCGCAGCTTCCTCCTTCATCCCTGCACCAGCTTCACGGCCATCGCGGACGAGCCAGTGCCGGCAACAGAGGAGCAACCGTCATTGCCATCTCCATCTCCATTGCATCTGCAGAAACCCTAATTCTGGAGAGAGAAAATGCTCTACCACGTGTCAGGCTGCTATTGGACAATCAAACTGGTCAACTGGTCAACACTGGTCAACTGGTCAAAGCCAACAGTCAACTCTGGTCAAAACTGCAAAAATGGTTAAATAAGAGGGACAGAATTGGAAATTGAATAGGAATTAAGTTGCTAATTATTTAAATAAAAATAAAAGATTTTAGCAACTGACAGATAAAGCCCAAAGTCCAGTGGAAGCCTATATAAAGAGACTTAAGGGAGCAGAAACAGGACACGACTTAGACGGTTGAGAACTCTCTGGTTTTGGCAGACACCGTCATCAATCACATCTCTCATTCTCTCTTTTCTTTTATTTTCTTTCCTTCATCGTATATTATCATGTATTCCATCAATGCCATGGAGGGCTAAGCTCTAAGGGTTGATTCCACTGTAATTTCTTAACTGGATTCTGAGGTTAGATGAATTTATGTGTTTGTTATTTTGATTATTGTTGTGGTTTTTGTTTATCTATGTCCTTTGCTTCTTAATCGAATAGAAAATAATGATTGTAAATCTACATCCATGTTAATCATATGAGTTAAAAGTTTTTTAAATTAAATTGAGACTTTACTTTGATTTGTTTAGAAACTTTCATTTGATTAAATAAGCTTTTGCCAATAATTGAGACTTTACTTTGATTAGAGGTAATTACTTTAACTAAAATTAGTCAAGACTTTACTTTGATTAATTAATTTTTCTATTTGGTGAAGAAACAAAGGAATAGACATGATTAGGCATAGTAAAATTAATTGAGACTGTACTTTGATTCAATTTACTTTGGACAATCTAACAATTCTCACTTTTAATTAAGACTTTACTTTGATTAAAAGTGAGAATGCCAACAAATGAATTGAGTCTTTACATTGATTGATTTGTAAATCAACAACAATAATTAATTTAACAATAATCTCTAGATAACCAATGAAGAATCTTATTTAGAAAAAGCAGTGGAATTGACCTATTTACTATTACTGTGTTTACAATCTTCCGTGTCATTTTCTTTGCATATCAAAACCCCTATTTTTATAATTGCTAGTTTTAATTGCACTTTTAAGAATCAAATATTTGAGATCAATTCCGTATTCGTTGTGAGACGACTCAAGGTTATCTTAACCCCAACTATTTTGTTCACTACTAATTTGGCAATACTGAAGTTGCTAAAGTTAAGTGGTGGTAATTTGATCGCCTAATGATAGCGATATCAAATTTGGCGCCGTTGCCGGGGAATACAGTTAGTATTTCTTTTATTTTGATTCTGTTTTTATTTATTTATTTTATTTTATTTTATTTTTATTTATTTATTTATTTATTTATTTTACGCATATACGTTTAATAGAGTTTGTTATTTTGTAGTCTTTAGTTTTCTTTTAATATATTCCAAGCAAAGTTCTATTTTTGTTTTGATTAAGAATTTCTTTTAAGAAATTTTTTGAGACTAGTTTGGAAAACTCTGTCTAGGAAAGACTTGGTATTTAAGTTGTCCACTGTGACGCACCTCTCTTTCTTGGGAGTAGACCCAACGACATCTTAACTTATTTCTTTCTTGAAATCTTTCTTCAAAACAAGAATAGGAAGAAAAAAAACACACAGGGAAACACTTTCAGGTGGATTGCATAGTGCATGACTCGGGCCAATCCGGGTCAATTCTATCAACTGGATTCAAAACTTGAAAGGAACTTGCGTAAATCACGCAGGAGACTTGAACTCAGGTGTTCTACTGAAGGAGCACCGTCATCATCTGAACCTACCACTGAAAGTGTACCACTAGAATCACCTCTGGTGATTAACATATCTTCTGATCCATCACCTGAACCAGAAATTCAAGAAGATAGAATGGAAGAAAGAACAATAAGAGAGTTGGCTTCACCAGATGCAGCAATTACAAAAAAAATGCGCATCTAATATCCAGATGGAGAATGTGAGCTTAAGTCTGGATTAATCCATCTTCTACCTAAATTCCATAGATTAGCAAGAGAAGACCCATACCATCATTTGAAGGAATTTCATGTTGTTTGGTCATCCATGAGACCTACAACAGTGACAGAGGAACATATCAAGCTTAAAGCTTTTCCATTCTCATTGCAAGATGCCGCTAAGAGTTGGTTATACAGCCTTCCATCAGGATCCATCAATACATGGGAGACTCTGAAAAGATTATTTCTCGAAAAGTTTTTTCCAGCATCTAGAGTTGCTGCTATTCGCAAAGATATTTATGGGATAAGGCAACAAGAAAGAGAAAATCTTCACGAGTATTGGGAAAGACTCAAAAAGTTATGTGCTTCCTGTCCTCATCACCAAATAAATGAGCATCTCCTCATTCAGTACTTTTATGAGGGATTGAGTATCATGGATAAACAAATGATAGATGCTGCAAGTGGAGGGTCATTGGTGGACAAAACGCCAACAAATGCAAGACAATTGATTGAAATTATGGCGTCGAACCATCAACAATTTTCCAACAGGAGTAATTCTATAACTCTATTGAAAGGAATCCATGGAGTAGAAGCGCCATATGTTGCAGATCACAAGAAAATAGAAGGGAAGTTGGATGACTGAGCGGCCATGGTAAGGACCTTGACAGACTTATAGAAAAAGCCTATCCCTTCTACTTTATGTGGAATTTGTGCTTCTACTAATCATCCTACATAGGCTTGTTCTATGTTAAAAGAGACAAGGACGTTAGACAATGAACAACCTCAGGCATATGCTGCAAACATCTATGGCAATAATAGACCACCTCGGCAGCAATACAACCATGATTTGTCCTCCAACAAGTACAACCCATATTGGAAAGAATATCCCAGCCAGAAATGGGGAAATCAACAGCCTCAACACCAACAAGTCTATGTTCCACTTCAACAGAGGCAACAACCACAACCAGCTGCAACCTCTGGTGATTCAAACATGGAAGCAATGATGAAAATGATGGCTGACATGATGAAGGGACAAATCAATGAGTTGAAACAGACGATGGAAGCAACCAATCAAAATTTGCAGAACCAGATTGGACAAATGGCAAATGAGTTAAATCAGATGAAGTCTCAACAAGGCTCGAGCAATTTGCCTGCACAAACTGTAATTAACCCGCGAAATGTAAGTGTTATTACTTTAAGATCGGGTAAGCAAATACAAGGCCTTGGGGATGCCCAAGAAGATGAAGATAAGGACAATGAAGTTGTACCTGATAATGAAAGTGGAAGATCAGATGAAGCAACACAAGCAACATCTAAAATGCCTACACTCAGTGATAACTCCAGGTTGGTATCCCCTAATACTTCCTCTGAAAATTCTTCTCCTTATTCTCCTCCTCCTCCCTATCCAAACCGTTTGAAACCAAAAACTAAAAAGATGGAGGAGTTAGACAAAGAAATCTTGAATACTTTCAAGAAAGTGGAGATAAACATCCATTTGTTGGATGTTGTAAGGCAAATTCCTAAATACGCCAAGTTTCTCAAAGAATTATGTACACATAAAAGGCGTATTATGGACAAAGAGGTAGTGAACATGGGAAGAAACGTCTCTAGCTTAATTAAGAAGCCTACAGCCATAATGCCGCAAAAGTGTAAGGATCCAGGTATGTTTTTTGTTCCCTGCATTATAGGAAGTACTAAGTTTGACAATGCTATGTTAGATTTAGGAGCTTCCATTAATGTAATACCTTTATCTGTTTTTACTTCACTTCATCTTGGACCTCTTAAGTCTACTGGTGTGGTCATTCAATTTGCCAACTGTAGCACAGTTAACCCTGCAGGTGTGCTAAAAGATGTACTTGTCCGTGTGGACAAGTTAATTTTTCCTGCAGATTTCTACATCTTGGACATGAAGGATGATGAAGGAATGAGTTCAACCACAATTATCTTGGGAAGACCATTCATGATGACAGCAGGTACCAAGATAGACGTGCATGCAGGATCCTTGACTATGGAGATAGGAGATGAGAAGGTGCAGTTCAACGTGCTAGAAGCCATGAAGCACCCAATTGAAGACCATTCTTTGTTTTGTATTGATTTATTGAGTAATGTAGTGAACAATTATGCTTTTGGACTTTTGGATGTTTTATCTGGTTTTTCTTCTTCTTTGGATTTTTCTTTTTCGAATATTTCGGGCTCAATTTTAGACGAAAGAGAAAATTGTAAAACAGGTGATATTGAGGACGCGGTGTCACTATTTGATACCTCTGTGGCGTCCGAGTGTGATACTGAGGCTGAAATTACCTTAGGCAGTAAAATGTTGCCATCTGTGGAACAACCACCCACTTTGGAGTTGAAACCTTTACCATCTCATTTGAAATATGTTTATCTTGAGAGGGATGGGAAACTCCTTGTTATTATATCTGCCTTGCTTACTGACGAGCAGGAACAAAAGCTATTGCAGGTTATCAAAGATCATAAGCGAGCAATAGGTTGGACTTTGGCAGATATTCCTAGTATTAGTCCTTCTTTCTGCATGCACAGAATACTCTTGGAGGAGGATGTTAAGCCAGTAAGGCAACCTTAGAGGAGACTGAATCCTCAGCTAATGGAGGTTGTGAAGAAAGAAGTTACCAAGTTGCTACAAGCAGGTATTATATATCCTATTTCTGACAGCACTTGGGTGAGTCCTGTACATGTAGTCCCCAAGAAATCTGGGATCACCGTGGTCAAGAATAAGAAGAACGAGTTGATTCCTACTCGTATTCAGAATAGCTGGAGGTCCTGTATTGATTATAGAAGACTAAACCAGGCCACCAGGAAGGACCACTTTCCTTTACCATTCATGGACCAGATGTTAGATCGATTGGCAGGTAAGTCTCATTACAGTTTTCTTGATGGATTCTCTGGGTATTTTCAGATTTGTATTACCCCAGAGGATGATGAAGGATTAACTTGTTCCTTTTTAAGATTATTGAATATGGTGTGAGTTGATTAAGAAAGCTAAGCGAAATCCCCACTGGACATTAAGATAGCAAGCTATCTAGATGTGAAGGTTCCTTTCACAAAACTCAAGAGAAAAAGATGATGGATTGATTCAAAATGAAAAGGAAATGGAAAGAACATAAACCATATAAAACTAAGAACAATTAAAGGAAGAAGAAAACATAAAATGGAAAGGAAAGAAATGGTTAAAATGTGAGAAGCACGCCACTACAAGGCTAGGCTAGAAGCCATGACAACCTTGAAGATGAGTGGATGTGTGCCGCCACTTGCTATGCAAGATAAGGCTTAAAAGTATTCACTCCCAACGGAGGAAACTCTCACAAATGGTTGAGACACAAGAGTGTTTTTACTTCAAAATGTTCAACCCTTTTACATGTCTAGGAGCACCCCTTATATAGAAGAGTTTAGGGGCCTCTAAGCAAATAAAAGATACCTAAGGATGTCTCTACAAAAACCTAACCCTAGCTTCTAGAAACTAGGTCAAATAAGGTTACAAAAATGAGAGACAAAAGAGCCAACTATGGTGTGTGTAAGGCTAATTTCGTTCTAGCACAAAAGGAGACAAAGAATGTGTCTCATATGTCTCCAAAAAGTGGCCAAAGTGTGCTAAAAACAAAGGAGACCAAAGGTACATAGGTACACTTGTTTTATGCCTTTTACTTTATGCTTTATGCCTTTGCTTTACTCTCTCATCCACATCATTTATGCTCCCCAATCACCATGCGCCACCTAGCATTGCTTTCTTACTCATAATTAACCTATAAAGCAAATAAACATTGATTAGCATGTTGGTTTAAGTCAAGTCAACTATAGTCAACAAGTCAAACCTAGTCAAAGGTCAACAAGTCAACTAAAGTTGATTCAACTAAGTCAACTTAGGGAATCAAAAATAACAAACACAAATGAAAGGGATGAAGGATTAGTGAACTTCCTTTCTAAACATGCTTAGTCTTCTTAAGCATGTGCCTTCATCCTTGGTTGGGGTCAATCCTTCATTAGAGGATCAACATAAAACTACCTTTACTTGTCCATTCGGTACATATGCTTATAATAAAATGTCATTTGGCCTTTGCAATGCTCCTAGAACATTTCAGCGATGTATGATGAGTATTTTTACAGATTTGTTGGAGTATTGTATTGAGGTTTTTATGGATGATTTTAGTGTATATGGTTCATCTTTTTATCGCTGCTTATCTAATCTTGCTAGAGTCTTGGAGAGATGTGAAGAAACTAACCTTGTTTTAAATTTTGAAAAATGTCATTTTATGGTGGAACAAGGTATAGTTTTAGGTCACGTTGTTTCCAAGAATGGTATATCTGTAGATCCTGCTAAAATTGATATTATTTCACAATTATCTTACCCCTCTTCTATGAAAGAGGTTCGATCTTTTCTTGGACATGCAGGATTTTATAGGAGGTTTATCAATGACTTCAGCAAGATAGCCAATCCTCTCTCCAACTTGTTGCAAAAGGATGTGGTATTTGACTTTGGAGAGAGGTGCAAAGATACGTTTGATACATTGAAAAAGGCGCTTACCACCACTCCTATCATCCAGCCACCTGACTGGACATTGCCATTCGAGCTGATGTGTGATGCATCAAACTTTGCAGTAGGAGCGGTGCTTACACAAAAAGATGGGAAGCTATCACATGTGATATATTATGCTTCTAGAACGTTGGACACAGCGCAGGCTAACTACACCACGACTGAGAAGGAATTATTGGTTGTTGTGTTTGCCTTGGACAAATTCAGACTGTATATACTTGGTTCCAAGGTAATTGTTTATATTGATCATGCAACATTAAAATTCCTTCTAAAGAAAGCAGATTCGAAACCAAGGTTGATCAGATGGATGCTACTACTCCAAGAGTTTGACATTGAGATTCTAGACAGAAGTGGGGCGGATAACTTAGTGGCCAACCATCTTAGCATGATTTAAAATGGAGAAGATAACATTCCTATTAAGGATGACTTTCCTAATGAAGTCCTCCTAGCATTGACTGCTGTGAAAGGTATGTTTCCTGAACCTTGGTTTGCTGACATTGTTAATTATTTGGTTGTTTCTGCTATACCTCCTTCCTTTTCCAAATATGAAAGAACCAAGCTAAAAAGTGAGGCAAAGTACTATATCTGGGAAGACCCAATCTTATGGCGCATTGGTAGTGACCAAGTCATAAGGAGGTGTGTTCCAGATATCGAGATACCTTATGTGCTTGAGTTTTGTCATTCGTCTCCTTTTGGTGGACATTATGGCACACAAAGAACAGGTAGGAAGGTGTTGGATTGTCACTAGTGCAGAGAAGGGAAATGACAGCGGTTATTTTTAGCCTTTTGCTTCGGGTCCGCAACCGAGGTATATACGGCCGAGGTAAAAAGATAGTACTTTATGCCTCGGTTACAAACTCGAGGCATATTTAATATTTACCGCCTCGGTTTTCAAATAACCGAGGCCTAATAGGTATCAAAAATTCAAAAAATAAAAGAAAATTTAATACCCTTTCTGCCTCGGGTCTGTTTTAACCGCAGCAGAAAGTTACATTTACTGCCTCAGGTCTGTTTCACCGAGGCATATGACATTTAAAAAAAGAAAAAAGAAAAATTCGAATAGTTAAAAAATCGAATAGTTTTCCTATTCCATGATGGTGAACATACAACATTTCTACGTAAACTTTCACCTCTAGTCTTGTTGGGAATAATTTGATCCTTCGCAGCAACAAAACAAGCTGATCCCATGATAACTGTTGGGCATACACACAACACAACAGTCAATCTATCTTACATTCTAACAACAAAGTCTAATCCTACCTCCTTTTAAGAATAAACAAAATGAAAATTCAATTAAATTCAGTTTACTGCTAAAAAGTATTAAAAACCATCCAGAGGCTAAAAGTATTGAAAAGTATCATGCTTCTTATAGTCAGGTTCACTTGTTACTACTTCAACTGGATGACCAACTAAGACTAGCGGGCTATGTCCCTAAATTGGAATCTATTTTATAGTGATGCAAGAAAGATTGAGATTATAATAAAAGAAAATGATACATTTGTTGAGTGGTGATAGCAGAATATTAAAAGGTGCAAAGTCAATAGAACATGCCTTTTGGAAGCCATCATGGATCGCCATCATCATAATATTGGTTCATCTCCTCCCTGCTTCATACTTCTTTAATGAATTCACCTGCAACAGCTTAAACAAAGAAATAGTCACATCAAGTTTATACACAAACAAATTAGTACTTTCAAAGTTACTCAAATTTTGCTGAACTTAGATATTAATAACTTTTTACAAATATTAAATGTTAAGTATCACTTCCTAGAAACCACAACAAGTTCAATAGTCTCCACAAGGCCATGATTCCAGTGATAGTTTCTCACAAGGCATCACTCTGAAGCTTACTCCACCATAAAAATACAGAGGAGAAAACTCACTCCAATAGTTCAGTAAATGCAAATTGTTCAGTTAACAGAAAAAATGAATAATGTACAAAAGCATATTTAACACAAGAGTGCAAAATACTCTGTACAGTTATACTGACACATTGAAATTGAACACTTTTCTAGAACCAAAGAACATCAAAACCCATATGAAAACATATTCACACTCCCCCCATCCTCCCCCTTCTCCCTATCGAGCAGCAACAGCTCCCCCTTCCTCTCCCCCTCCACCACCTGTCACACATGAAAAAGCATAAGAAATAGGAAGGAAAACGGTGAACAGAAGCAAATGAAAGAAAAAAGTAAAGGCACCTCATCTTTTCCAATCAGCGGATAAGGATCTCAAAATGCTGTGAAGAAAAAAATCAGACAGACAAAATGGTTATCTGGCGGAGCAGAACAAAGAGAGACAAAACCCCAATGGCAAACGTTCAGAGTAGAGAAAATACCTGAAGCCGATGACCCTAACTAGGTCATGCGGCAGTGGCAGTGCACGGCTCCTCGATGGTGCAGCAGCAATGATGGTTGGTCGAAGAAGAAGAAGCCACAGTGGCGCCAAAAACCTCCTCGACGGTGCAGGCGAAGCAGTGGCGGTGCGGTGCAAGCGACGAAATGACGGCCTAGCATGTCAGAGGTGTGCGAGATGGTGGGAGGTGTGCGGGACGGTGGGAGGTGTGCGGGATTTGCTCGGAGTTGCGCTGGACGTCGGAGAAGATGAAGGATTGCAGAAGTGCGCCGCTGCAAAACGAAGAAATGGAGTTCTTTAACCCTACAAAGGGTCTCTACTGCCTCGTGTAGCAGCTGGACCGAAGCATATTGTCTCACTACTGCCTCGGTTAAAAAAGAACCGAGGCATATTGCTTCGATAAAAAAAAAATCAAATTATGGGTCAACGCAGTGGTCAAAATTTTTTTTTTGCCTCGGTTAGTATAACAACCGAGGCATAAAAGATGACTTTAATTACAAAAATGCCACCACGTGCTTATATGCAGCGGGTGCACAGAAACCGAGGCATATACTGCGATGTAAAAGCTTTAAAATGCACTAGTGTGTGGATTATATTGGCCTACTATCTTTAAAGATGCACAGAGGGTATATGAAAATTGTGAGCAGTGCCAAAGGGCAGCCAGATCCATTACAAGAAGGGATGAAATGCCTCAACAACCCATGCTATATTGTGAGGTATTTGATATTTGGGGTATTGATTTTATGGGTCTTTTTCCTCCTTCTTTTGGGTTTTCTTATATTTTGCTTGCTGTAGACTATGTCTCCAAATGGGTGGAAGCCATAGCTACAAGGACTAATGATTCTCGAGTTGTTATGAGTTTTGTCAGGTCTAACATTTTCTGCAGATTTGGGATACCACGAGCCATCATCAGTGACCAGGGGACTCATTTCTGTAATAAGCTACTTGAGAACATGTTGAAGAAGTATGGGGTGACACATCGCATTGCTACACCATATCACACCCAAACTAATGGGCAAGCAGAGATCTCTAACAGGGCGATTAAAAAGATACTAGAGAAAGTAGTGAAGCCTAGTCGAAAGGATTGGGCCACAAGATTGGAAGATGCACTTTGGGCACATAGGACAGCCTACAAAGCACCTATAGGTATGTCGCCTTTCAGGGTAGTTTTTGGAAAGGCTTGTCATCTACCTGTGGAGATTGAACATCGGGCCTATTGTGCCATGAAAGCATGCAACTTGGATTTGGAAGAAGCAGGAAATGAGCGAAAACTTCAGTTGCAAGAACTAGAGGAGATTAGGCTTGCAGCCTATGAAAACTCAAAGTTCTATAAAGAGAAAACCAAGAAGTTCCATGACCAAAAGCTTATGGCTAGAAAGGATTTCAAGGTAGGCCAGAAGGTGTTACTATACAAATCCAAGCTTGGTCACATGAGTGGTAAGTTGCGTTTTACTTGGGAAAGACCATACATTGTTACAGAAGTCTTCCGTTATGGAGCAGTGGAGATCAAGGAAGAATCCTCAACAAGAACTTTTAAAGTTAATGGGCATCGTCTTCGGATATTCAATGAAAATCAAGATATGCTGAACAAGACGATTGATGGGATGAACTTGACTTCTCCCTCATACCTTCCACCTTGAGGAGGTAAGTACCCTTCATACTTTTTCTTTGCATTTTATACATATTGAATACATTGAGGACAATGCATGGATAAAGTGTGGGGGTGTGGGGAGATTTCCCCCTTTTCTGATTTTGTTTTCTATTTGTTTTATTTTTCCTTTCTTAATTTTGTTTTCTGTTTAAAAAAAAGTTTCTGCTTTCAATAAAACATATTGACATTGGAGTTTTTGGATTTGATTCACTAATTGGAACGGTCATAATTCTGGGAAAATAAGAGTCATGTGCTATGAATGGATTGTTTCTGTGATTTACTAATTGAGTTGATTTGAGAGTTTCTGGAATAAATCTTTTGTGAAAGAGTTTTTGACCTTGTGAGTTTTGAGCTTTATTGTAAGGATGAACTACCATGTGTCATTCCTATTTTTCTTGTGTGATTTGCTCATGTCTTGTTGGTACTCAAATGTTTAGCTTGATTCTGTTGTTTTGCATCTTAGGTGAACATGCATGATTTGATATGATTGAGGCATTTCTTGTTTTTAGCTACTTGGCCAAATAAGCTAACCACGACATTGATCCATTGGTAGCCCCTTGAGCTTAAACCTCTTTTTCTTATTTTGTGCATATTGCTAAACCTTAAAAAGAAAAAGACCATTTTTTCCCTTACCTTAGGGAGAAAGAAGGAGTTGGTGGATTATGTTGAGATTGGTTGAGGAATAAAGTGTGGGGGTGAGTATTTCCCCCACAAAGTTATAAAAATGGCAAAAGAAAAATAATTGTTGATGACAAAGTGTTGAAATGAAAAATGATTGTTGTCCGAAAAAGAGCAACAAAGGATAAAAGAAAGAAAAAACAACAAAGAAAAAAGTAAGGCTTGTTTTTGAAACTATGCTCCATAACTCTTTCTTCCTTACTATTTCAAAAACACACAAATCCTAAAGTTTTTCCTACCTTTGCCTTGGCCTCATTATAACCTGTGAAAAGTTCTCATGATTTTTGAATGCATGTTTTCTGAAAGCTGTGAATATTAGAGTCTTGCTAAGCATTGAGAGTGTTTACTTGCATGGGTATTTTTAGTGAAAACACAAGCCAAAACACTTGAGCGAATTTTGGTGAGAAAATATACATTTAACTTGAGTGTTTCTCTTTCATATTTGATTATCTTGTAAACATAAAAGATTAACTCATGTCTGAAAAACAGAATTTTATCCATTTGTTTGTGCATGACAACATGATTTCTAGAAGATTGATCTGTTTCCATTTGTATTCATTTCTTTAATCCACTGAAAATATGGAATAAAAGACCTCAGAATAAAATTTTGAAATTGTTCAATTTTGCCCAAGAGTGCAAAAGGATAAGTGTGGGTGTGTGATGAGTTCAACTTTTTGCCCTCATTTAATATTTAAATTTGGGGATTTAATTGAATTTTCTGTACTTAAAGATTGATTTAATTAGGATTTGTGATTATTGGATTTATTAAGTTTGGTAAAAGTGGCGTAAAAATTGATTTTAGTTGCATAAAATATTATTGGATATTCTAATGTTTGTTAATGCAGCCAGAATTTATTTTTGGTCATTAATAGTGTGATTTTGAAATATTCAAAGTTACAAAATAAGTCCAAAATCAAGAAATTCTGGAAAAGAATAAATCAGGAGCTTAATGCACCCCCAGATTTTATTTGCACACTCCTTCTAAAGTGGACCACCAAAAACCCTGTTCTGCACCCCCAGTTTTCACTAAGTTGCACCCATCCTACCACTTAAACTCCACTCAACCAGATCATGCCATGTGGCAATCCCCACCTTTTAAAATTAGCCAACCAGAACAAGCCACGTGTCACAATCCTTGCACTAACAAGCTGTCCAATGGAAGGTTGCCATGTCATCATCTTCATCTCCCAAAACAGAAACCCTAATTTTCCTCAAACCCTAGCATGCCACCGCAGCTTCCTCCTTCATCCCTGCACCAGCTTCACGGCCACCGCAGACGAGCCAACGCCGGCAGCAAAGGAGCAGCCGTCATTGCATCTCCATCTCCATTGCATCTGTAGAAACCCTAATTCTGGAGAGAGAAAATGCACTGCCACGTGTCAGGCTGCTATTGGACAGTCAAACTGGTCAACTGGTCAACACTGGTCAACTGGTCAAAGTCAGCAGTCAACTCTAGTCAAAACTGCAAAAATGGTTAAATAAGAGGGGCAGCATTTGAAATTGAACAGGAATTAAGTTGCTAATTAATTAAATAAAAATAAAAGATTTTAGCAACTGACAAATAAAGCCCAAAGTCCAGTGGAAGCCTATATAAAGAGACTTAAGGGAGCAGAAACAGGACACGACTTAGACAATTGAGAACTCTCTGGTTTTGGCAGACACCGTCATCCATCACATCTCTCATTCTCTCTTTTCTTTTATTTTCTTTCCTTCATCATATATTATCATGTATTCCATCAAAGCCATGGAGGGCTAAGCTTTAAGGGTTGATTCCACTATAATTTCTTGACTGGATTCTGAGGTTAGATGAATTTATGTGTTTGTTATTTTGATTATTGTTGTGGTTTTTGTTTATATATGTCCTTTGCTTCTTAATCGAATAGAAAATAATGATTTTAAATCTACATGCATGCTAATCATATGAGTTAAAAGGTTTTTAAATTAAATTGAGACTTTACTTTGATTTGTTTAGAAACTTTCATTTGATTAAATAAGTTTTTGCCAATAATTGAAACTTTACTTTGATTAGAGGTAATTACTTTAACTAAAATTAGTCAAGACTTTACTTTGATTAATTAATTTTTCTATTTGGTGAAGAAACAAAGGAATAAACATGATTAGGCATAGTAAAATTAATTGATACTGTACTTTGATTCAATTTATTATGGACAATCTAACAATTCTCACTTTTAATTGAGACTTTACTTTGATTAAAAGTGAGAATGCCAACAAATGAATTGAGTGTTTACATTGATTGATTTGTAAATCAACAACAATAATTAATTTAACAATAATCTCTAGCTAACCAATGAAGAATCTTATTTAGAAAACGCAGTGAAATTGACCTATTTACTATTATTGTGTTTACAATCTTCCGTGTCATTTTCTTTGCATATCAAAACCCCCTATTTTTATAATTGCTAGTTTTAATTGCACTTTTAAGAATCAAATATTTGAGATCAATTCTGTATTCGTTGTGAGACGACTCAAGGTTATCTTAACCATAACTATTTTGTTCACTACTAATTTGGCAATACTGAAGTTGCTAAAGTTAAGTGGTGGTAATTTGATCGCCTAACGACAATGATATCACCACGATTCACCTCCCATTTTTGGCAGACGTTGTAGAGTGCCTTGGGCAGCAGGCTGACTATGAGCTCAGCTTACCACCCCCAGACGGATGGCCAGTCTGAGAGGACAATATAGTTTCTTGAGGACCTCTTACGGACGTGCGTGCTGGATCATCTTGGTGCATGGGACGAGGTCCTGCCTCTGGTGGAGTTTACCTATAATAATAGTTTCCATGCAAGCATTGGCATGGCGCCATATGAAGCTCTCTATGGCAGGAGATGCAGGACTCCCTTGTGTTGGTACCAAGATGGAGAGTTAGTGGTTGTAGGACCAGAGTTGCTGAGGCAAACTACAAAGAAGGTCAAGCTAATACAAGAAAGGATGAAGGCATCTCAGAGCAGATAAAAATCCTATGCTGATAAGAGGAGAAGACCTTTAGAGTTTGCAGTTGGAGATCATGTTTTCTTGAGGATTACCCCAACCACTGGTGTGGGGAGGGCTATTTGCTCAAGGAAGCTATCTCTTAAGTTCATCGGTCCATATCAAATTTTGAGGAGGATAGGACCAGTGGCCTAAGAGATCACCTTACCTCCTTAGTTGTCCAACCTTCACGTAGTGTTCCATGTATCTCAGCTCAGAAAGTATGTATTTGATCCCTCTTATATGCTTGAGGCAGAATATCTGCAGATTAGAGGAGATCTTTCAGTGGAAGTTCAGCCTGTTGGTCTTGGTGATAGCCAGACAAGGCAGCGAAGGGGGAAGTCCATCAGTCTAGTTCAGGTCATCTGGGACAAGAGAACGGGTGATTCCACTTGGGAGCTTGAAGAGGATGTGAAGAAATCATTTCCACACCTGTTCTCTGGTGAGTCTTAATTTTCGGGACGAAAATTTTATTGTTGGGAAGATTGTGAAACCCACTATCTCCCCCTCTCTATACACTCTCTTCTTTCTCCTACTCATAACACAGAACCACACTCCACCATCACTGTTTTCCTCCCTCAAAACCAACTACACAGCCTTTTCTCTAATAGGAGCTCAAATTTTCCCTTTCTAATCATTCCTCCCTTCTATTACAGCTATTGGACCTGGAACCAGAAGAATAACTCCTCCTCTAGTTGAGTCATCTTCTCCTCCCGGTAAGCCAAATTCGGTTTTCCTCAATTCTCTCCAATTTTGGAATTTCTAGAGTTCATTGCTTACCAAAACCGAATTAGGGTCCTATACTCACTGTGAGTTTATGAATTTCAGCCCCTTAGGTTGTGGAATTGAGGTGCCCTTGTGATTGAGTCTTGCTTGTAGTGCTTTTAAAAAGGTAAGGGAAGCTAACTGTAAATTTTTCTTACTTAAACCCATGAATCATGTTTGATGAGTCTTATTCAAGATCTGAGTGCTAAAGTGATGGTTAAAAATTGTATGTGTGGTTGCTTGATCGAATTCTACCATGAATACAGTGCTCTTGCATGTGGGAACAGTGAGTGATTTTGTATTTTCGCATAGGCGGGTGGCTCTCGCCCAAGCGAAAACACCAGAAAACCCACCCTTGATCCTACGCGAAGTCTCGCCTAGGCGAGCTGAGGTCGCTTAAGCGAGAAGACAATCTCATCTAAGCGAGCCAGCTTAGCCTGAGCGAGAGTTCGCCCAGTTTTTAATTTTTGCCACTATTAGAGCCTCGCTCAGGCGAGACTGACTCGCCTAAGCGAGATAACCTCTCGCCTAGGCTAGATTGTCTAGCTTGAGCGAGAGTCACTACAGTGGGATGCTCTAGTTTCCGCTATAAAGTGTGATATTGTATGTTTTAAGGTAGTTTTATGCAATTAGTATCTCATATGCTTGGAACGTCATTATTAATGTGTCGTGTGATGAAATTGGATGAGTATGTATCATGAGGAGTTGTGTTTGGAATGGAATTTCAAGAGAAATTCATGTGAAATTGTTAGTGTGTGTGTGTGTAAGGATGTGTGGAATCCATATTGGTTGGTATCCTGAAAATCCAATAATATTTCACGCTCAGATAGAGCAGAATGGATTATGTCGTGAGGAGTAGCAGGAGATCCTAGTCTTTGGACTTGATCAAGTCCTAGACGCGAAGGGGACTTACCGTGAGAAGGGTCGGGTGAAGACTCCTTGTGTCCAGACTCTGCAGAGTCTTAGAATTATTGCAGGTGCAAGCCACCAAGAGCTCCAATGTCATTTACACAATTCGGATATTGAGTCTAGAATTATGAAATTGAGCTGTGTGTTATGATTGATGTTTACATTCTGAATTGTATCATTCTTTTTCTCTCAATTTAGTTAGCTTACCCTTTTGTTTATATTTTGCTTGTCTTTGTATTTTCTCTTTTGCAATGATCACCTACGGTTGGTGTGAGCAAAGCCGAGCCTTGATGATGATACCCCTCTGCTGAACAGGAGCTGACTCTTTGTTGGGTGTTGTGTTAGCTTTTGGGCCAGATTCTACTAAGCCTTGAGACTTGTATTTGAGATTTTCTCCTTGTATTACTACTCTTATCAGGAGGGTTTTTTTTGTGGTGTTCTTGGATGACTGTACCAGCATTATATACTTATATGTGTATATGATTGTTATCTCTACTATCTGTTATGTTTGATCATAATATAATGTTTTATTTGATAGTGCGAAAAACTATAAAATGGGATGTTACAGGTGATAATTTATCATATATCTTTAATTAATTAATTTAGTTATATTAGATATTGATATTATCAACCAATTATATTTATCAAATAGTTTATATCTCTCTGAAAATTTTTAAATATTTATCTTTATCTTTATTTTAAATGATATTTGAGAGATTTTAGCAATAAAAAAACCTAGTCCAATTCCTATATAAAGAGACCAAGGGAGAAGCAGAAAAGACAAGCTCGGCACTTCAAAATTTAGGAATCCTTAGGGGGGCCTAATTTCTTCCTCTCTCCTTTCTTCTTCTATTTTTATTTTATTTTGTGTTTCATGGAGTGCTAAACATCTTGGGTTGATTCCATTGTAATTTCATTATGGATTATGAGGTTAGAATGAAATAATTTCTTTGTTCATTTTATTATTGTTGAAGTTTTAATTCATCTATATCTTTTATCTTTGAATCATGTAAGAAGTAATGATTTTAAATCTATATGCATGTTGATCATATGAGTCCAAGGGTTTTTAAATTGAATTGAGACTTTACTTTGATTTTATTTAGAAACTTTCATGTGATTGAATGAGTTTATACCAATGATTGAGACTTTACTTTGATTAAAGGTGTTTTCTCTAATTAAAATTAATTGAGACTTTACTTTGATTAATAAAGTTTTTTATTTGGTGAGGAGATAAAAGAATAGACATGATTAGGCATAGTAAAATTTGATTGAGACTGTACTTTGATTGAATTTACTATGGATAATCTAAAAGTTCTGACTTTTAATCGAGACTGTACTTTGGTTAAAAGTGAGAACGCCAACAAATTAATTGAGACTTTACATTGATTAATTTGTAAATCTACAACAATAATTAATTGAGCAATAATCTTTAGATAACCGATGATAAATCTATTTTGAAAAAGCAATGGAATCAATCTATTTTATTTACTATTGTTTTTATCTTTTCTATTTCTTTCTTGTTTATCTAAATCCTCCTATATTTTTATTATTTTATTTTATTAACTCTTTTGTATAATAAGAACTAATTTGTTAAAAATCAATTCCGTGTTCGTTGAGAGACGACCTTGGGTTACTTTACCTTTTCTATTTTATTGACTACTTTCTTAACAATACTGAAGTTGTTATAGATAAGTAGTATTAATTTGATCGCGTCAATGACAACATTATCAAATTTGGCATTGTTGCCGGGGAACACAATTAGAATTTTTATCATTTTAGTTCTTATTTTAATTTTTTTTATTTCTTTTGATTTTATTTTTTATTTTTTATCACTAACATTTTTTTCTCTCAATTTTTTTTTCCTAACATTTATTTTTTTTTCTTTAGTTTTTTTTAAGCATAATTTTTGTTTAAGAATTTTGTTGGGAAATTTGTGAAACTAGTTGGGAAACACTTTGGCTAAGGAAAGATAAGGTACTTAAGTTGTCCTTTGAGACACACCTCTCTTTCCTAGACGTCTACTCAACAAGCTTTCAACTTATTTCTTTTCAGAAAGCCTCTTTCAAACATGCAAAATAATTTTTCATATGAAAATAATCAACAATGTGATTTTCAAGTGAACTATGATTACTATCCACAGCAACCACATGATTCATATGATTATGAACAACAAATTGTCACACCTACTTCTGCACCTGATATGAGTGGGTTAACTTTACGACAATTTAATGATCTATATCCTAGATAATCTTTTTTGGGATATGAGCAACAACCATATTCTGAGTGTCCACCTCATCAACCATATGTTCCAAAAAGATTTCAGCAACAATATGTACCACCACAACAAGTTGAAGCAACCAATGGTCCATCTTACAAGGAAGTTATGATATTAATGGGTGAAGTTATAGAGAAATTAGAGTCCATGGATTAAAGGTTGCAAGTTGATCAAAGATGCAGAAATATTGAGCAAGAGTGGTATGAAAATAAGCAAATATTGTCTGATATGTTGAGGGATGCAAGTACGAACAACTTCATAGAATTACTTGTAACTGTTAATACCACGCCTCAACCTCATCAGAGATTTCCTGAAAATCCAAATTTTAACGAACTTTGTCATGAAATCAAAGATATGCTTCTGAAGTTGGCCATCAAAGCTGAACAAATGTGTGAAGATTTGAGTCAGCTAATTAATGATACAGTTAGAAAGGTCACTTTGGAAGATATGATGAATATGATAATTGAAATGATGAAGTTGAATCTAACAGATCAGAAAGAGATGATGAATGCCGCCACACAAAGCTTGCAAAATCAGTCTGAAAAACCAATAGCGGAATCACATCACATTTATATATCTATTGATGGATATAATCATTGTCATAGTAATATGTCTATTGAGGGACATATTAAGGATGTTGCTGAAGTTGATGAAGAAATTAAAGATTCTCACACTAACATATCTACAGATGGATATGTTGATAATGCTCAATGTCATCCCATCAGGATATTATGAATTTTAATAAAATAAAGAAAAGAAATTAATTACATTGCATTTAATAATACCTCATTTCCCAAAAACACGGGAAATTAAAACTTTACTAATTTACTAAAACATCCATAAATACAAAACTGCAAGCTTAGTCAAAATAGGCCATGAGCCTTTACAACTTATTTCAAATAGAATAAAGAAAGCATAAACATAAAGATCCCATGATAATCCCCTCTCCACAGCTAAGCCTCACCAGCTCCACCTGAAACATTATCTACTCACGTGTACCGCGTACACGATCATCGCCAAACACAAGCAGATAGGGTGAGCTAAAAGATAAAGCATAAATGTATACTAAACACACATATATATTTATAAACGATAAAAATATACATCAATAACACAAAGCTCTTCTCTTATTCCGCATGGCCACAACCATATATGATATCATTTCATCTCCCATAGAACTTACTCCATTTCTATCATAAGGCAACAACCAGATATATCGATGCACCTCGCAGAAGACTCGTTACCTTCCTTCCACATGGCCACAACAATGTATATTAATGTACATTATGGAGACTCGTTCCAAGCTTTTCCACATGGCCACAACCATGTTAGCAGTGTTCTACATCTTCTATTAAGTATCTCAAGGCGCCTTGCTGCCAAACCTATCAGCCACAACCGATAGAGCACGTGCAGGGACCATGCTACGGATCACACACCGTAACGTCAGGTGGAGTTCCCAAATACGAACATAGTCCGTAACATCCCAGGACTACCAAACTCGTCAGCAAGTCACTAAGGAGGGCAATCCATCTGGACCCATCCGTACTAGCCACAACCAGCACACTCACACTAGCAACACTCGCCAACCCAAGCCACAACTCAAAGGTTCCTCGTGTTTATCCGTTATCCCGAGCCACAACTCAAGGGAAGTCATTCCGGGCCACAACCTATAGAATGCCACGTGCTTAACCCCTATCCCAAGCCACAACTCAAGGATACGTTTCGGACCACAACCCATGGAACACCAGCAAGCCCACCAATGAGATATTCTAAAAGCCATTTAGACCACGCCTTGCACGTTCCATCTCATCTCATCTGTTTTACGCGCACAACAACAACAATCGAACCCAAAACAAACTCCAATTTCATACCATTAATTCAGAACAATTTCATTAGACCTATGAGCATAATTGGACACGAAAATAGGCCCCTAACAACCCAACTTTGCATAATCACAGTATATACTGTGCATAACCCCATTATATTCATGCATTTAGGCCATCATTCAATAGAACAGTACCAAAACCTATAACCCTTAATTCCCTCAGGTGCAGCACGAAATTCAGAACACAATTTCATCAAAGATCATGCAAAATGATACTATAAACATAGAAATTCGGCTCAGCTCCTCTAACATGGAATTTCCCCTTGCAAAAGTATAAGGTTACAGCTCTTCTTCTTGCCCAACACCAAAATCCCTTAGTGCTTCCACAATTTGCCTTAGGAAATCTCTCAATCCTCTCCAATTCGCTCCCCACACAAAAGATACGAAACCAGAACTGCAGAAAACCTCTTTTCACAAAATTCTGACCTTTTATAGGTGCCTTAATAGTGGTGTTAAGTGCAAAAACGAAAATAGCCTTAATGGTATTTTAATTGCTATTCAAGGCCCATCATTTAGTTATTTTTCAGCCCCTTGGCTGCCCCCTTCTCCTAGGGTTGTCTCTAGCCTTTCATATTCAGGCCATACTAACTTTTTAGCAAAAAAGAAAGCAAATTTGAGTTCAGCAATGTTCGAACCCTTAACCAAGCCAAAGACAAACTAATACTAAACCATTAGGCCAACTCATGTTCCTTACTAACTCACACAATTCAAGTATTATGTCATACGAACATGCTCCAACATATTATTAAAACAATAATAATTAAATAACACACAAACAGAATACATAGGACTTGAACCCAAGTCCTCTCACACAATCAAAGTACTCTCAACCACTTGAGCTAGTACTTTTCCACATCATACCATCAAAATTTATTGTCATAGTTACACCACCTACCCGCATTTATTAATTAACTATTTATTTAATTAATTAAATTATGCGGATCTTACATTCAATGTGAATATAAAGTTGTACCTGTTGATGAGGATATGAGTACAAATGATCATTTTCAAGAGCAAAATTGTGAGGACAATACAATGGAGGAACCAAGTGTAGTTGAAGAGCCAACGATATTCGAAGATGCAGCTGAAACATCTATTATTGCAATTGACTTGGTTAATGATGAAGCAACATATTCAACTATTTTAAGTGCAGATTTTTGTTCACAAGATGAGATTACAAGGATTACTGATGATTCGCTTAACCATCCGAATGCACCTGATAATGATCAAGTTGAGTTGAAGCCACACACTCCACACATCAAGTTTGTTGATGTGAATGATGCAAATAAGTTTTCAGTGGTTATCTTTGTTGACATGGCTGCAGAAAAAGAAGAAAGGTTGCTGCAACAGGTAAAAAGCTTAGGTTCAAATTCTTTTGAAATCATTGTTGATAGAAAAGTTAAATTGCATACATATTTGTTTCTTGTTTTTAATTTTAGTGAAAAATTTAAAAAAAATTCAAAAATATGTGTTTTTTGTGTTTAGTTTTTATAACAATAAAAATATAAAAATTAAAAAAATGGTACAAGCGGATTTGTACTTTGTAAAATTAAACAAAATAAATTTTGACATATCGCTAGATTGAGCCAGAAGTCACAAAGTTTTTCGTTTCCTCCGCAAAATAAGTCCATCAAGGATATTTTTGTTTTTTAAATAAGTGTGGGGGAGACAAACTATAAGTATGATTTTTTTTTTCTGTTTTTCAATTTTTGTTTTTGTTTTCATAAAAAACAATTGTGATTTCCTTTTGAGAAAATTGTGAAAGTATTAACTTTTTACTAAGTGAAACTTTTAAACAATATGTCTCTTAAGAAATCCACCAAAAATATTTCCCTACTTTCAATAAAACATATTGACATTGGATTTTGCGATTTGATTCAGTAATTGGGATGATCATAATTTAAGAAAAATAAAACTCATGTTGGTATGAGTGGATTGTTTCTATGATTTGCTAATTGAGTTGATTTGAGAATTTCTTGATTAAATCTTTTGTGAAAGAGTTTGACCTGTGAGTCTTGAGCCTTAATGTAAAGGATGGACCGCCATGTGCCATTCCTATTTTTTCTTGAGTGACTTGCTCATGTTTATTTATACTCAAATCTTTAGCTTGACTCTTTTGTTTTGCATCTTAGGTGAATATGCATGATTTGATATGACTGGGGCATTTCTTGTTTTTAGCTACTTGGCCAAATAAGCCCACCTTGATATTAATCCATTGGTAGCCCTTTTGAGCTTTAAACCTATTTTTCTTGTTTTAAGCCTATTGCATAACCTTGAAAAGAAAAAGACCATATTCTACCTTAGGAAGAAAGAAGGAGCTAATGGATTGTGTTCAAAAATGGTTGAGGAATAAAGTGTGTGGGTGAGTACCTCACCCACAAATTAATAAAAATGGCAGAAGGAAAGATTGGTGATGAAAAAGTGTTGAAATGAAAAAATAATTGCTTTCTAAAAAAAAAAGAGAGAGCAACAAAGCATTAAGCGAAAAAGAGTTGTTTTTGAAATTATGCTCCATTATTCTTCCTACATTACTATTTCAAAAACCCAAAAATCCTAAACCTTTTCCTACCTTTGCCTTGGCCTCGTTATAACCTGTGAAAAGTCCTCATGATCTTTGATTGCATATTTTCTGAAAGTTTGTGAATATTAGAGTCTTGTTAAGTATTATGAGTGTTTACTTGCATGGGTATTTTGAGTGAAAACACAAGCCAAAACACATGAGAGAATTTTGGTGAGAAAATACACATTTAACTTGAGTACTTTCTTTCATAATTGATTGTCTTGTGAATTCAAAAGATTAACTCATGTGTGAAAAATAGAATCTTTCCACTTGTGTATACATGATAATTTGATTTCTAGAAGATTGATTTGTCTCCAATGATGTTCATTCCTTTGATCCAGTGTTGAGGTGAAATAAAATACCTGAGATAAAGTTTTGAAATTGCTCAATTTTTCCCAGGAGTGCAAAAGGATAAGTGTGTGGTTATCAAATTTGATAACATTGTCGTTGACGCGATCAAATTAATACTACTTATCTATAACAACTTCAGTATTGTTAAGAAAGTAGTCAATAAAATAGAAAGGGTAAAGTAACCCAAAGTCGTCTCCCAACGAACACGGAATTGATTTTTAACAAATTAGTTCTTATAAAATCTATACAAAAGAGTTAGTAAGATAAAATAATAAAAATATAAGAGGATTTAGATAAACAAGAAAGAAATAGAAAAGATAAAAAGAGATAAAAACAATAGTAAAGAAAATAGATTGATTCCATTGGGTTTTCAAAATAGATTCATCATCGTTTATCTAAAGATTATTGCTCAATTAGTTATTGTTGTAAATTTACAAATTAATCAATGTAAAGTCTCAATTAATTTGTTGGCGTTCTCACTTTTAACCAAAGTATAGTCTCGATTAAAAGTGAGAACTTTTAGATTATCCACAGTAAATTCAACCAAAGTACAGTCTCAATCAAATTTTACTATGCCTAATCATGTCTATTCTTTTATCTCCTCACCAAATAAAAAGCTTAATTAATCAAAGTAAAGTCTCAATTAATTTTAGTTAGAGTAAATACCTTTAATCAAAGTAAAGTCTCAATCATTGGTAAAAACTCATTCAATGACATGAAAGTTTCTAAATAAAATCAAAGTAAAGTCTCAATTCAATTAAAAAACCCTTGGACTCATATGATCAATATGCATATAGATTTAAAATCATTACTTCTTACGTGATTCAAAGATAAAAGACATAGATGAATTAAAACCTCAACAATAATAAAATGAACAAAGAAATTATTTCATTCTAACCTCAGAATCCATAATGAAATTACAATGGAATCAACCCAAGAAGTTTAGCACTCCATGAAACACAAAATAAAGTAAAAATAGAAGGAGAAAGGAGAAAGAAATAAATTAGGCCCCCATAAGGGTTCCTAAATTCCGAAGTGTCGAGCTTGTCTTTTCTGTTTCTCCCTTGGTCTTTTTAAATAGGAATTTGACTGCTTTTCTGTTGCTAAATTCTCTCAAATATCTTTTAAAATAAAGATAAAGATAAATATTTAAAAATATTCGAAGAGATATAGACTATTTGACAAATATAATTGTTGGATAATATCAATATCTAATATAATTAAATTAATTAATTAATTAAAGATATATGATAAATTATCACCAATTAGTATTTGTATTAATTTTCCAAATCAACCCTTTGAAATCTCCTTAAATTATCATCTAAATAATCCAATATCTTCAAGATATTTTTGTTTGTTGTGAAATTGAAAAGATTCAAGAAGATCTTGTCATATATACAAAGATTTGGTAGTTATTATCTTTTAATATTTTATGATATAATTAAATAAGATAATTATTTAAAAATATCAAATAAAATATCTAAAGATATATTTTTCCCCAATTATCTTCTATCATAAAGATAAAGAAAACCGCAAGATCCAATTTTTTGTTCCTCTCTTCTTGGTTTAGCCAAACTTCTTCACTTTTTCAAGCGTTTCTTACCGTCTTCATGCAATACTTGGCTTGAATTATTGTGCTTTTGATAATTTCTCATTCTTGGATTTATCTTTAAGGTGTCATGAAGCTTTAATCAATTTATTTTCAGACCTCCATGAGCTCAACTTAGCTGCAACTACACTAACACACCTCAAAATATCCAAAGAACATTTATGCAACTAAAAAGCTATTTTTAACATGTTTTTGTATCACATGTACAATAAACCCAATTATAGGAAATCTCAATTAAATCAATCTTTAAGTACACAAATTCAATTAAATACCCAGAATTATGTTGGAAGGGGGAGCCTTTCATCCATAAATGAAGAACAGTTTTGATGATGTCTACTGATCTAGGATAAAACATAGCTTGGTCTAGTTAGGATATGCATTAGGCAATTAGCTTCTTTTTATCAAATGTATTTCAGGTCTGCTGTGTAATTCTGCATATGATTAGTTTCTTAACTAATGGATTAGCTGTGAGTATGGTACAAAGTAAGTGAAAATATACTCACGATAATCGATTAGGTAAATTGCTAATTGAATTAGTGACAGCAAAAACCTTTGTATAAAAGCTGTTTTGGAATCTGTTTTGGGTCTGAAAAAAATAAGAAAGATCACGCAGTCTTCATCTGAGAGAGAGGCATCTGAGAGACACAAAGTTTCAGAAGATTCTGCAAAGATAACTCAAGTACAAATCCAAGAAGAATTTATGGTTGATTCTACCATGATGGATCTTGCTTGATTCAAGGAGCATCAAGTCAAATCTGCACAGCTTAGGTGTTTTCGTTTCTTGTTTTGTTTTCTGTATCTCTGATTACAGTAGCTTCAGTGTTTGAAGTGTGGACCTAGGTGCAATTGTGTGGATGCATTGCTCCTAGGGGGAGTTCTTGATTGTTGAATCAAGTTCTTGGGTTTTGGGGGTTAGAATTACATAGGTGTGCTTGTAATTCTTGGAACCTTTCTGTTTAGTGGAATCCTCCTAAGTGTGTTACTTAGGAGAAGACTGGATGTAGATTCTTTTTGAATCGAACCAGTATAAATTGTGTGTCTTGCTTCTTTCTTCTCTCTCATAATCTTTCTTGATTGATTTAAACAGTCCATTAACCCAGAACTGCGAAATTGATTAATTGAGCTTTAAAACCTAAAGATTTATTCAAGATTCATCTTAAACCATATAAAAGCTTGTTAATCAATTCAGATCCCTTTGTGGTTAAGATAATTAGACATATCTGTTTTTAACAAATTAAACATCAAATGACGGCAAAAATACGCACTCATCACGAAGATAATACTTAAACTAAAAAAAGATGAAGCTCGTTGAAATATATATATATATATATATATATATATATATATATATATATATACTAATTGAAAATGAGATACTAAATAAAAATGAACTTTTGTCCACTTTCTAGTACAAAACATTTCCATAGATAGAGAAAAAAAGCAATAACAAAGAATGATATTATAATAAAACATGGTAAAAAATTTTAAAAACACATTCAGAACATAAAAATATCACAAGAAATCACTTCTAGAACATTCAACTTTGAACAAAGTAAGACATATTTGGATAGAGCAAGTAATTTGTAGGCTAACATTCCACGCCATCTTTACCTAGATTTCATGTCACATATACAAAGAAAAAAAAAACAAACAAAAACTAACTACAAACAAAACAATTTTAGAATCCAAATAGCTCCTACAAATTTCAATGCATACAAAATTTTAAATAAATAAACTAAAGTGCGTAAAAATTTAAATGAAAAATATTAAAGGATCTAAAGATAGGTAATGAATGCAAAGAAATTTAAATATTACCATATCTTTAAGTCATCAATTACTAGAGCTTTGAGTGAACACAAATATAATCTCATAGGTAGCTTAAAAAATCAGGAAGACAAACAAAAGATAACTTATGGAACACTCCCCAATTTGTTCATAAAAAGCTATGATCAAACCATACAAATAATATATGTGAAAAAAAAATAATAATAATAGAATAATTTTTTTCTCATCAATTTAAAATACTCAACTTGACAGGTTAATCATTATTGTTAGCTAACTAAGAAATGGAAGCATATACCACAAAGATATAGAAGCAAACGGAAAACCATTTCTAGAAAAAAAAAATTTACAATATAAAACTTTGAAGAGAGTAAGACATATTTCGATAGAGCAAGTAGTTTGTAGGCCAACATTCCATGCCATCTTTACCCAAATTTCATGTCAAATATAAAATAAAAAACTAAAAAAAAACATAAACAAAAACTAACTACAAATAAAACAATTGTAGAATGCAAATAGCTCCCACAAATTTAAATGTGTACAAAATTTTAAATAAATAAACTAAAGTGCGTAAAAATTTAAATGAAACATATTAAAGGATTTAAAGATAGGTAATGAATGCAAAAAATTTAAATATTAGCATATCTTTGAGTCATCAATTCCGAGAGCTTTGAGTGAGCACAAATATAATCTCATAGGTGATTAAACCATACCACTAATATATGTGAAACAGAACAATAATAACAATAAAAAACTTTAATATTAACACAATTTTTTTGCTATCAATTTTAAATACTCAACTTGACAGGTTAATTATTATTGTTAGCTAACTAAGAAATGGAAGCATATGCCACAAAGAGATAAAAGCAAGCTGAAAACAATTTCTGAAAAACAAAATTCTACAAGATTCAACTTCAAAGATGGTAAGATATATTTGGATAGAGCATGTATTTTGTAGGCCAACATTCCACGCCATCTTTATCCATATTTCATGTCAAATATAAAATGAAAAACTAAAAAAAAAAACATAAACAAAAACTAACTACAAATAAAACAATTTAGAATCCAAATAGCTCCCACAAATTTAAATGCGTACAAAATTTTAAATAAGTAAACTAAAGTGCGTAAAAATTTAAATGAAAAATATTAAAGGATATAAAGATAGGTAATGAATGCAAAGAAATTTAAATATTTCCTTATCTTTGAGTCCTCAATTCCTAGAGCTTTGAGTGGATACAAATATATTTTCATAGGTGATTAAACCATACCAATAATATATATGAAACAGAACAATAATAATAATAATAATAATAATAAACTTTAATATTAACATATTTTTTTTGCTATCAATTTTAAATACTCAACTTGACAAGTTAATTATTATTGTTAGCTAAATAAGAAGTGGAAGAATATACTACCAAGAGGTAGAAGCAAACTAAAAAGAATTTCTGAACAAAATATCTACAAAATTAACTTAAAAGATTGTAAGATATATTTGGATAAAGCATGTATTTTGTAGGCCAACATTCCATGCCATCTTTACTCATATTTCATGTCAAATATAAAATGAAAAACTAAAAAAATATAAACAAAAACTAACTACAAATAAAACAATTTAGAATCCAAATAGCTCCCACAAATTTAAAATGTGCACAAAATTTTAAATAAATAAATTAAAGTGCGTAAAAATTGATATGAAAAATAATAAAGGATCTAAAGATAGATAATGGATGCAAAGAAATTTAAATATTATCATATCTTTAAGTCATCAATTCCAAGTGCTTTGAGTGAACAATAATATAATCTGATAGGTGATTAAACTATACCAATAATATATGTGAAACAGAACAATAATAATACTCAAAAACTTTAATATTAACATAATTTTTTTCTCATCAATTTTCAATACTCAACTTGACAGGTTAATTATTATCGTTAGCTAACTAAGAAATGGAAGAATATACCATAAAGAGATATAAGCAAACTAAAAAAAATTATGAAAAAAAATATCTACAAGATTCAACTTAAAAGATTGTAAGATATATTTGGATAAAGCATGTATTTTGTGGGCCAACATTCCACGCCATCTTTACTCATATTTAATGTCAAATATAAAATGAAAAACTAAAAAAATATAAACAAAAACTAACTACAAATAAAACAATTTAGAATCCAAATAGCTCCCACAAATTTAAAATGCGTACAAAATTTTAAATAAATAAACTAAAGTGCGTAAAAATTTATATGAAAAATAAAAAAGATCTAAAGATAGGTAATGAATGCAAGGAACTTTAAATATTACCATATTATTATGTCATCAATTCCTAGAGCTTTGAGTGAACACAAATATAATCTCATAGGTAGCTTGATAACTAAGAAAGACTAACCAAAGATAACTTATGGAAGACTCCCCAAACGGTTCATTCAAAAACTATGATTTAACCATACCAATAATATATGTGAAACAGAACAATAATAATAATAATAAACTTTAATATTAACATAATCTTTTTGCTCATCAACTTTAAATACTCAACTTGACAGGTTAATTATTATTGTTAGCTAACTAAGAAATGGAAGCATATACCACAAAGAGTGTTGGGTATTGGGCTCCCTTCATATGTGGTGAAAAGGCCCAAAAAAATTGAGAAGCCCATGTCTCATTTAACCTAGTAGAGAGGGGGCTATAAAATAAAGAGAGAGGCAGAATAATAGAGTCAGAACACACTGAAAGCCCTAACACATAGAGGGAGAGGTAGAGGGAAAATTCTGTTCACGTTTTTCACAGAGATGTCACAGTAGAATCAGCGTTGTGGATTCGTTCACCGTTACAGCAGGTTCGAAACTCATTGCTCTTAATTCTGACCGGTCGGATCTTTGATATGAGGTCTGAGTTGGGAGATATTAATTTTGCACTGCAGCAGTGATATTATAGGTTTTCCTCTCTTGTTCTTCTCTATTTGAAAGCTTTGTTGCTTTGTTATTTGGTTGGGTGTTGGCCCTAATTTGTGCTATTGATTGAGACTCTATTGTACTCTTTTTGATCATAGTGGAGTTATTTCTTTGGTCTGGACGACTCGTGGCTTTTACCCTTGATTTGAGGGGTTTTCCATGTTAAAAATATTGGTGCCTTTATTTGTGCTTTTGGTGATTTATTATTGCTGCTCTTTAATTATTGCTCCTCATAGATTTTTGCAAGTTAGGGAAAATTATATCCGCTGCATTCTCTGATATATTGTTTGTTGTTGTTTTCCGTATCAAAGAGATAGAAGGAAACTGAAAACCATTTCTAGAAAAAAAAATTCTACAACATTCAACTTAACATTCAACTTAAAATAGAGTAAGACATATTTGGATAGAGCAAGTAGTTTGTACACTAACATTCAAGGCCATCTTTACCCAGATTTCATGTGAAATATAAAATGAAAAGCTAAAAAAAAAACATAAACAAAAACTAACTTCAAATAAAACAATTTAAGAATGCAAATAGTTCCCACAAATTTAAATGCGTACAAAATTTTACTTAAATAAACTAAAGTGCGTAAAAATTTAAATGAAAAATATTAAAGGATCTAAAGATAGGTAATGAATGCAAAAAACTTTAAATATTACCATATCTTTTTGTCATCCATTCCTAGAGCTTTGAGTGAACACAAATATAATCTCATAGGTAGCTTGAAAAATTAGAAAGACAAACCAAAGATATGGAAGACTCCCCAAACTGTTCACAAAAAAACTATGATTAAACCATACAGATTATATATGTGAAAAAGAACAATAATATTAATAATCAACTTTAACATTAACATAATTTTTTTCTCATCAATATTAAATTATCATCTTGACAGGTTAATCATTAATCTTAGCTAACTAAGAAATGCAAGCATATACCACAAGGAGATTGAAGCAAACATAAAAGCATTTCTAGAAAAAAAAAATTCTACAACAATCAACTTAAAATAGAATAAGACATATTTGGATAGAGCAAGTAGTTTGTAGCCAACATTCCGCGCCATCTTTACTCAGATTTCATGTCAAATATAAAATGAAAAACTAAAAAAACATAAACAAACACAAACTACAAATAAAATAATTTTAGAATGCAAATAGCTCCCAGAAATTTAAATACGTAAAAAATTTTAAATAAATAAACTAAAGTATTTAAAGATTTAAATGAAAAATATTAAAGGATCTAAATATATGTAATGAATGAAAAGAACTTTAAATATTACAAAATCTTTATGTCATCAATGCCTAGAGCTTTGAGTGAACTCAGATATATAGCTTGAAAAATCAGAAAGACAAACACAAGATAACTAAGCCTCCCCAAATTGTTCATGAAAAAACTATGATTAAACCATAACAATAATATATGTGAAAAAGAACAATAATAATAATAATCAACACTAATATTAACATAATTTTTTTGCTCATCAATTTTAAATACTCAACTTGACAGGTTAATCATTATTCTTAGCTAACTAAGAAATGGAAGCATATACCACAAAGAGATAGAAGCAAATTGAAAAGCATTTTTTCAACACAATAAATTCTACAACATTCAACTTTGAAAAGATTAAGACATATTTGGATAGAGCAAGTAGTTTGTAGGTCAACATTCCACGCCATCTTAACCCACATCTCATGTCAAATATAAAATGAAATACTAAAAAAAATCCTAAACAAAAACTAACTACAAATAAAAAAATTTTAGAATGCAAATAGGTCCCACAAATTTAAATGCGTACAAAATTTTAAATAAATAAACCAAAGTGTGTAAAAATTTAAATGAAAAATATTAAAGGATCTAAAGATAGGCAATGAATGCAAAGAAATTTAAATATTACCATATCTTTAAGTTATGAATTCCTAGAGCTTTGAGTGAACACAAATATAATCTCATGGGTTATTAAACCATACCAATAATATATGTGAAACAGAACAATAATAATAATAATAATAAACTTTAATATTAACATAATTTTTTTCCTCATCAATTTTAAATACTCAACTTGACATGTAATCAGTATTGTTAGCTAACTATGAATTGGAAGCATATACCACAAAGGGATAGAAGCAAACTGAAAATCATGTCTACAAAAAAAAAATCTATAACATTCAACTTTGAAGACAGTAACACATATTTGGATAGAGCAAGTAGTTTGTAGGCCAACATTCCACGCCACTTTAACCTCTATTTCATGTCAAATATAGATAGAAATACTTTAAAAAAAACGTAAACACAAACTAACCACAAATAAAACAATTTTATAATGCAAATAGGTCCCACAAATTTAGATGCGTACAAAATTTTAAATAAATAAACTAAACTGCGTAACAATTTAAATGAAAAATATTAAACGATCTACAAATAGGTAATGAATGCACAGAAATTTAAATATTATCATATCTTTAAGTCATCAATTCCATGAACTTTGAGTGAACACAAATATAATCTCATAGGTGATTAAACTATACCAATAATATATGTGAAACAGAACAATAATAATATTAAAAAATTTTAATATTAACATAAATATTTTGCTCATCCATTTTAAATACTCAACAAGACCGGTTAATCTTATTATTTACTAACTAAGAAATGTAAGCATATACGAAAAAGAGATACAAGCAAACTGAAAACTATTTCTAGAAAACAAAATTCTACAACATTCAGCTTAAAAGTAAGACATATTTGGATTGAGCAAGTAGTTTGTAGGCCAACATTCCACGCCATCTTTACCCATATTTCATGGGAAATATAAAATGAAAAACTAAAAAAAAAACATAAACAAAAACTAACTTCAAATAAAATAATTTAAGAATGCAAATAGCTCCCACAAATTTAAATGCGTACAACATTTTACTTAAATAAACTAAAGTGTGTAAAAATTTAAATGAAAAATATTAAAGGATCTAAAGATAGGTAATGAATGCAAAGAACTTTAAATATTACCATATCTTTATGTCATCAATTCCTAGACCTTTGAGTGAGCACAAATATAATCTCATAGGTAGCTTGAAAAATTAGAAAGACAAACCAAAGATAATTTATGGAAAAATCCGCAAACTGTTCATAAAAAAATTATGATTAAACCAGATGTATAATATATGTGAATAAAAACAATAATATTAATAATCAACTTTAACATTAACATAATTTTTTTCTCATCAATTTTAAATACTCAACTTGGCAGGTTAATCATTAATATTAGCTAACTAAGAAATGGAAGCATATACCACAAAGAGATCGAAGCAAACATAAAACAACTTCTAGAAAAAAAAAATCTACAACATTTAACTTAAAATAGAGTAAGACATATTTGGATAGAGCAAGTACTTTGTAGGATAACATTCCACGTCATCTTTACCCAGATTTCATGTGAAATATAAGATGAAAAACTAAGAAAAACATAAACAAACACAAACTAAAAATAAGACAATTTTAGAATGCAAATAGCTGCCACAAATTTAAATACGTACCAAATTTTAAATAAATAAACTAAAGTGCTTAAAACATTAAATGAAAAATATTAAAGAATCTAAATATATGTAATGAATGAAAAGATCTTTATGTCATCAATTCCTAGAGCTTTGAGTGAACACAGATATATAGCATGAAAAATCAGAAAGACAAACCAAAGATATGGAAGACTCCCCAAACTGTTCATGAAAAAACTATTATTAAACCATACCAATAATATATGTGAAAAAGAATAATAATAATAATCCACTCTAATATTAACATTATTTTTTTGCTCATCAATTTTGAATACTCACAGGTTAATCATTATTGTTAGTTAACTAAGAAATGGAAGCATATACCACAAAGAGATAGAAGCAAATTGAAAAGCATTTCTTCAAAAAAAAAAAACTTTTACAACATTCAACTTTGAAGACAGTAAGATATATTTGCATAGACCAAGTAGTTTGTAGGCCAACATTCCATGCCATCTTAACCCACATTTCATGTAAAATATAAAATGAAATACTAAAAAAAAATCCTAAACAAAAACTAACAACAAATAAAATAATTTTAGAATGCAAATAGGTCCCACAAATTTAAATGCGTACAAAATTTTAAATAAATAAACTAAAGTGTGTAAAAATATAAATGAAAAATATTAAAAGATCTAAAGATAGATAATCAATGCAAAGAAATTTAAATATTATCATATCGAAACAGAACAATAATAATAATAATAAAAAACTTTAATATTAACATAATTTTTTTCCTCGTCAATTTTAAATACTCAACTTGACATGTAATCAGTATTGTTAGCTAACTATGAATTGGAAGCATATACCACAAAGGGATAGAAGCAAACTGAAAATCATGTCTACAAAAAAAAATTCTATAACATTCAACTTTGAAGATAGTAACACATATTTGGATAGAGCAAGTAGTTTGTAGGCCAACATTCCACGCCACTTTAACCTCTATTTCATGTCAAATATAGATAGAAATACTTTAAAAAAAACACGTAAACACAAACTAACCACAAATAAAACAATTTTATAATGCAAATAGGTCCCACAAATTTAGATGCGTACAAAATTTTAAATAAATAAACTAAACTGCGTAACAATTTAAATGAAAAATATTAAACGATCTACAAATAGGTAATGAATGCACAGAAATTTAAATATTATCATATCTTTAAATCAATTCCATGAACTTTGAGTGAACACAAATATAATCTCATAAGTGATTAAACTATACCAATAATATATGTGAAACAGAACAATAATAATATTAAAAAAATTTAATATTAACATAAATTTTTTGCTCATCCATTTTAAATACTCAACTTGACAGGTTAATCTTATTGTTTGCTAACTAAGAAATGTAAGCATATACGAAAAAGAGATACAAGCAAACTGAAAACTATTTCTAGAAAACAAAATTCTACAACATTCAACTTAAAAGTAAGACATATTTGGATTGAGCAAGTAGTTTCTAGGCCAACATTCCACGCCATCTTTACCCATATTTCATGGGAAATATAAAATGAAAAACTAAAAAAAACATAAACAAAAACTAACTTCAAATAAAATAATTTAAGAATGCAAATAGCTCCCACAAATTTAAATGCGTACAACATTTTACTTAAATAAACTAAAGTGTGTAAAAATTTAAATGAAAAATATTAAAGGATCTAAAGATAGGTAATGAATGCAAAGAACTTTAAATATTACCATATCTTTATGTCATCAATTCCTAGACCTTTGAGTGAGCACAAATATAATCTACGTTGAAAGACTCCCCAAACTTCATAAAAAACTATGATTAAACCATACCAATAATATATGTGAAACAGAAAAATAATAACAACAGAAATATTAATATTAACATAATTTTTTTGCTCATCAATTTTAAATACTCAACTTGACAGGTTAATCATTATTGTTTGCTAACTAAGAAATGTAAGCATATACCACAAAGAGATACAAGCAAACTGGAAACCATTTCTAGGAAAAAAAAATTCTACAACATTCAACTTAAAATAAAGCAAGACATATTCGAATAGAGCAAGTACTTTGTCGGGCAACATTCCATCCCATCTTTGTCCAGATTTCATGTCAAATATAAAATGAAAAACTAAAAAAAACATACACAAAAAGTAACTACAAATAAAACAGCTTAGAATCCAAATAGCTCCCACAAATGTAAATACATACAAAATTTTAAATAAATAAACTAAAGTGCGTAAAAATTTAAATGAAAAATATTAAAGGATCTAAAGATATGTAATGAATGCAAAGAACTTTAAATATTACCATATCATTGTGTCATCAATTTCTAGAGCTTTGAGTGAATACAAATATAATATCATAGGTAGCTTGAAAACTAAGAAAGACAAACCAAAGATAATTTATGGAAGACTCCCCAAACAACGGTTCATACAAAAACATGATTTAACCATACCAATAAAGAGATAGACGCAAACTGAAATTAAAGTGCGTAAAAAATTAAATGAAAAATATTAATTGATCTAAAGATAGGTAATAAATGCACATAAATTTAAATATTATCATATCCTTAAGTTATGAATTCCTAGAGCTTTGTGTAAACACAAATATAATCTCATAGGTGATTAAACCATACCAATAATATATGTGAAACACAACAATAATAATAATAAAATACTTTAATATCAACATAATTTTTTTGCTCATCAATTTTAAATACTCAACTTGACAGCTTAATCATTGTTAGCTAACTAAGAAATGGAGGCATATACCACAAAGAGATAGAAGCAAATTTAAAACCATATCTTGAGAAAAAAAATCTACAACATTCAACTTAAAAGAGAGTAAGACATATTTGGATAGAGCAAGTAGTTTGTAGGCCAACATTCCACGCCATCTTTACCAAGATTTCATATCAAATAAAAAATGAAAAACTAAAAAAAACTTAAACAAAAACTAACTACAAATAAAATAACTTAGAATCCAAATAGCTCCCACAAATTTAAATGCATACAAAATTTTAAATAAAGAAACTAAAGTGCATAAAAATTTAAATGAAAAATATTAAAGGATCTAAAGATATGTAATGAATGCAAAGAACTTTAAATATTACCATAACTTTGTGTCATCAATTCCTAGAGCTTTGAGTGAACACAAATATAATTTCATAGTTTGCTTCTAAAATCAAAAAGACAAACCAAAGATAACTTATGGAAGATTTCCCAAATTGTTGATAAAAAAACTATGATTAAACCATACCAATAATATATGTGAAACAGAACAATAATAATAATAAAAAACTTTAATATCAACATAATTTTTTTGCTCATCAATTTTAAATACTCAACTTGATAGGTTAATCATTGTTGTTAGCTAACTAAGAAATTGAAGCATATACCACAAAGAGATAGAAGCAAACTTAAAACCATCTATGGGAAAAAACAATTCTACAACATTCAACTCAAAAGAGAGTAAGACATATTGGGATAGAGCAAGTAGTTTGTGGGCCAACATTCCACGCCATCTTTATCCAGATTTCATGTCAAATATAAAATGAAATACTAAAAAAAAACAAACAAAAACTAACTACAAATAAAACAATTTTAGTATGCAAATAGGTCCCACAAATTTCAATGCGTACAAAATTTTAAATAAATAAATTAAAGTGCGTAAAAATTTGAATGAAAAATATTAAATGATCTAAAGATAGGTAATGAATGCACAGAAATTTAAATATTATCATATCGTAAAGTTATCAATTCCTAGAGCTTTGAGTGAACACAAATATAATCTCATAGGTGATTAAACCATACCAATAATACATGTGAAACAGAATAATAATAATAATAATAATAATAAAATACTTTAATATCAACATAATTTTTTTGCTTATCAATTTTAAATACTCAACTTGACAATTTAATCATCATTGTTAGCTAACTAAGAGATGGAAGCATATACTACAAAGAGATAGAAGCAAACTGAAAACCATATCTAGAGACAAAAAAATTTAGAACATTCAACTTAAAAGAGAGTAAGACATGTTTGGATAAAGCAAGTAGTTTGTAGGCCAACATTCCATGCCATCTTTACCAAGATTTCATGTCAAATATAAAATGAAAAAACTAAAAAAAACTAAGCAAAAACTAATTACAAATAAAACAGTTTTAGAATAAAAATAGCTCCCACAAATTTAAATGCGTACAAAGTTTTAAATAAATAAACTAAAGTGCGTAAAAATTTAAATGAAAAATATTAAAGGATCTATAGATAATGAATGCAAAGAAATTTAAATATTACCATATCTTTAAGTCATAAATTCTAGAGCTTTGAGTGAACACAAATATAATTTCATAGTTTGCTTCAAAAATCAGAAACACAAACCAAAGATAACTTATGGAAGATTCCCAAAACTGTTCATAAAAAACCTATGATTAAATCATACCAATAATATATGTGAGACATAACAATAATAATAATAAACTTTAATATCAACATAATTTTTTTGCTCATCAATTTTAAATACTCAACTTGACAGGTTAATCATTGTTGTTAGCTAACTAAGAAATTGAAGGATATACCACAAAGAGATAGAAGCAAACCTAAAACCATTTATAGGAAAAAAAAATTCTACAACATTCAACTTAAAAGAGAATAAGACATATTTGGATAGAGCAAGTAGTATGTAGGCCAACATTCCACGTCATCTTAACCCACATTTCATGTCAAATATAAAATGAAATACTAAAAAAAATCCTAAACAAAAACTAACTACAAATAAAACAATTTTAGAATGCAAATAGGTCCCACAAATTTAAATGCCTACAAAATTTTAAATAAATAAACTAAAGTGTGTAAAAATTTAAATGTAAAATATTAAACGATCTAAAGATAGGTAATGAATGCAAAGAAATTTAAATATTACCATATCTTTAAGTCATCAATTCCTAGAGCTTTGAGTGAACACAAATATAATCTCATGAGTGATTAAACCATACCAATAATATATGAGAAACAGAACAATAATAATAATAATAAAAAACTTTAATATTAACATAATTTTTTTCCTCATCAATTTTAAATACTCTACTTGACAGGTTAATCTGTTAGCTAACTATGAATTGGAAGCATATACCACAAAGGATAGAAGCAAACTGAAAATCATGTCTACAAAAAAAAATTCTATAACATTCAACTTTGAAGACAGTAACACATATTTGTATAGAGCAAGTAGGGTGTAGGCCAACATTCCACGCCACCTTAACATATATTTCATGTCAAATATAAAATGAAATATTATAAAAAAACGTAAACCAAAACTAACCACAAATAAAACAATTTTATAATGCAAATAGGTTCCACAAATTTAAATGCGTACAAAATTCTAAATAAATAAAATAAAGTGCGTAAAAATTTAAATGAAAAATATTAAACGATCTAAAGATAGGTAACGAATGCACAAAAATTTAAATATTATCATATCTTTAAGTCATCAATTCCATGAACTTTGAGTGAACACAAATATAATTTCATAGGTCGTTAAACTATAACAATAGTATAGGTGAAACAGAACAATAATAATACTAAAAACTTTTAATATTAACATAAATTTTTTGCTCATCAATTTTAAATACTCAACTTGACAAGTTAATCATTACTGTTTGCTAACTAAGAAATGTAAGCATATACCACAAAGAGATACAAGGAAACTGAAAACCATTTCTAGAAAAAAAAATTCTACAACATTCAACTTAAAATAGAGTAAGACATATTTGGATAGAGCAAGTATTTTCTACACCAACATTCCATGCCATCTTTACCCAGATTTCATGTGAAATATAAAATGAAAAACTAAAAAAAACATAAACAAAAACTAACTTCAAATAAAACAATTTAAGAATGTAAATAGCTCCCAGAAATTTAAATGCGTACAAAGTATTAAATAAATAAACTAAAGTGCGAAAAAATTTAAATGAAAAATATTAAAGGATCTATAGGTAATGAATGCAAAGAAATTTAAATATTACCGTATCTTTAAGTCATAAATTCGAGAGCTTTGAGTGAACACAAATATAATCTCATAGGTAGCTTGAAAAATCACAAAGACAAACCAAAGATAACTTATGGAAGACTCCCCAATCTGTTCATAAAAAACTATGATTAAACCATACCAATAATATATGTGAAACAGACAAATTATAATAATAGAAACATTAATATTAACATAATTCTTTTGCTCATCAATTTTAAATTCTCAACTTGACAGGTTAATTATTATTGTTAGCTAACTATGAATTGGAAGCATATACCAAAAAGAGATAGAAGCAAACTGAAAACAATGTCTAGAAAAAAAATTCTACAACATTCAATTTTGAAGTGAATAAGACATATTTCGATAGAGCAAGTAGTTTGTAGGCCAACATTCCACCCCATCTTAACCCATATTTCGTGTCAAATATAAAATGATATTCTAAAAAAAACATAAACAAAAACTAACTACAAATAAAAAAAATTTAGAATGCAAATAGGTCCCACAAATTTAAATGCGTACAAAATTCTAAATAAATAAAATAAAGTGCGTAAAAATTTAAATGAAAAATATTAAACGATCTAAAGATAGGTAACGAATGCACAAAAATTTAAATATTATCATATCTTTAAGTCATCAATTCCATGAACTTTGAGTGAACACAAATATAATTTCATAGGTCCTTAAACTATAACAATAATATAGGTGAAACAGAACAATAATAATACTAAAAACTTTTAATATTAACATAAATTTTTTGCTCATCAATTTTAAATACTCAACTTGACAAGTTAATCATTACTGTTTGCTAACTAAGAAATGTAAGCATATACCACAAAGAGATACAAGGAAACTGAAAACCATTTCTAGAAAAAAAAATTCTACAACATTCAACTTAAAATAGAGTAAGACATATTTGGATAGAGCAAGTATTTTCTACACCAACATTCCATGCCATCTTTACCCAGATTTCATGTGAAATATAAAATGAAAAACTAAAAAAAACATAAACAAAAACTAACTTCAAATAAAACAATTTAAGAATGTAAATAGCTCCCAGAAATTTAAATGCGTACAAAGTATTAAATAAATAAACTAAAGTGCGTAAAAATTTAAATGAAAAATATTAAAGGATCTATAGGTAATGAATGCAAAGAAATTTAAATATTACCGTATCTTTAGTTAATAAATTCGAGAGCTTTGAGTGAACACAAATATAATCTCATAGGTAGCTTGAAAAATCACAAAGACAAACCAAAGATAACATACTGGAATAATCGATTATTTTGGGTAATAATCGATTATCCTTAAAATCTCTTCCTAAAAATTCAAAAACACTTCATAATAATCGATTATTCAGGGCCATAATCGATTATCCTTAATTCTGAGCCAAAAATCAAAACTCACTGGAATAATCGATTATCACTTAGGATAATCGATTATCAGCTCGTCAGACTTCATATTTTGCCAAGTTTATGAACCAATAATCGATTATCATCTTAGAATAATCGATTATTACACGTCGTTGGACCAACAAATTTCAAAAAATAGCCGTTGCAACGGCTAGATTTTCATCAAATCACGTGTATATGGCCGTTGGAGTCTTCTCTCTATAAATATTTGCCATTTTTGTCACCAGAACACTCTTTTCTCTCCATCAACACTCAAGACCCTCTCCTTTTCTCATTTTCTCACAAAACTCTCAAAGGCTTCTCTCTTTTACCTAAACCATGGCTGAATCCTCTCGCAGAAAAATTCCTACACGCAGAAGGACTGCATCTCATGCCTCTCATCCCTCAAATGCACCACGAACAGCCTCCATTGAAGGATGGATTTCGGATGAAGAAAGACGTTCTGAATTCATCACACTATGGAAAGACAAACCCCTCATCACTCCAAAATTCATCCAGTCTCAATGGTTTGTAAATCGCCATTTCACCATTCAAAACTTTCTGGCTGAACAAGGTGTGAAATTCTTCACAGAGATGCAAGGCACTTACTATCCAGATTTGGTTCGAGCCTTTTATTTCAACTACAAATTCAGAGATGGAGTTGGGTTCACAAAAGTGAAAGGTATCGACATCATTTTAGATGATGATATTTGGGAAAATGTTGCACAATTTCCCATTCATGATGGCACATCTCCCATTCTCACAGCTGGCATAGAAGGGTTCAACAGAATTCTTGCATATAGATCCTTTATGCGACGCCCAGATCAAGAAATTGGCCGTCAATTACTTGCTGGACCTCTCAAAATCAATGAGCGTCTACTTCACTATCTCATTGTTTGGATTCTGTGTCCACGTGGTACAAATCACGCTCAGTGCAGCGAAGCCGATCTTATGATAATATATGCCATGCTTAACCACATCCCCATCTATTGGCCAAGCATCATTCTTGACACCATGCTAAAAGCCAAACGATTGCCTCAATATCCTCTTCCGTATTCTTTGCTCATCTCTCGTATTTGTGAGTATAAAGGGGTAAATGTCTCTGATGAACAGTCTCATAAGACAATTGCCGCATACAAAATTGCAGAAAACTCCTTGAAGCAGATGAAATTTATTCCTTTTGGGAATACCTACATTCACAAGGATGATATGCCTTCTTCGGACAATGAAGAAGAAGAAAATCCTGCCACTACTCCTATTCCTCCTGTTGACACACATATTGGATCATCCAGTAGTGTTGGTGGCTCATCCTCTTCTTTAGAGGATCACATTTTAAATCTCAATCAAAGGCTTGAAGAATTCTTTCTTCTCTCCACTCACAGACATGAAGAAGTCACTGGCTTAATTAGAGGATTAGATTCTAGGATCTCAAACTTAGAACATAAATTTGATAAATATGAGGATGATGATGACATGAGTCAAGACTTTTAACAGTCTACATCATTGTCTCATTATTTGCAATTGTAATATGTTTTCCAGTTTTATTTTTACTATAAGAATATTTGTCTTGTTATTCTTTACCTATGCCAAATTGAGGGGGAGCTTCTTTGTTAAAACCTTTTTCATATGATCAAAACAGCGGGAGAAAAAGTTTAAACATTTAAACCAAACAATGCTACTAACAAATCTCCTTGTAAGATATTTTGATTGCAGATACTTTAAACATATTGTTTTGATCATCATCAAAAAGGGGGAGATTGTTGGCAAAAGCAATACAAGTCTAAATGCTGAAGCAAGATTTTGATGATGATAAAAGAAGCCTGAAAGCCATCTGGAAGACAATATGAAGACTACATGTTATTATGTTTAAAGCTATTGTGTAAAATGTAATTAGATTAAGTTAGAAGCAGTATTGTACAAGAAAATTCTAGTATTTCTCGAAATATCAAAATGATAATCGATTATCACTTGGAATAATCGATTATCCTGAGCTGAACAATTTTTTTCAAAAAAGCACTGGAATAATCGATTATTACTTCTGATAATCGATTATCTGCCCAAAAATTTGTTTTCCATAAACCACACTGGAATAATCGATTATCACTAGTGATAATCGATTATCCTGGTCAGTTGGGCGCGACTGTTCAGCTTTTTGACCTAATTTTTGGAACCCCTATTTAAGGAACTTCAGAGTTACCTCTCAATTACCTTTTTGAGAAGCTAGAGTGCTAGTGCTGTGACTGCAAGAGAGTTCTCTGAGTGTTCTCAATTGAAGCTTTGAAAAACCTAGTGTGGGTAGAGCGATAACTTTTCCTGAGAGGTGTTCTAGGAGATTGAGTGCTGCTGCTGTTGCTAGGAAAGCTAAGGTCAAGGTTCTCTGTGTGATTCAGAGAAAGGTGTTCATCTCTTGTGAGATTCAAGAGAGGTGTTTTCTTTCCTTACACTCTAAATATCTGATTGTAAATCTGTTACTTGTTAGTGATTTAGTTAATCTCGTTTTTAAGAGATTAACAACTGGACGTAGGGTCTTTTGATCCGAACCAGTATAAATACTTGTGTTCAATCTTCTCCTCTATCTCTTTATTTCATCCATTATTTTGTTATAAAGAAATTATTTATTGATCTACTTGATAAATTTTGGAAAAATTTTAAAGTATTAATTTTATTATTTAAAAACCAATTCACCCCCCTCTTGGTTTTGTCCGCACGCTCAAACATTCCGCTGCGCGATACCAACAGTTTGTAGGCCAACATTCCACGCCATCTTAATCCATATTTCGTGTCAAATATAGAATGATATTCTAAAAAAAACATAAACAAAAACTAACTACAAATAACAAAAATTTAGAATGCAAATAGGTCCCACAAATTTAAATGCGTACAAAATTCTAAATAAATAAAATAAAGTGCGTAAAAATTTAAATGAAAAATATTAAACGATCTAAAGATAGGTAACAAATGCACAGAAATTTAAATATTATCATATCTTTAAGTCATCAATTCCATGAACTTTGAGTGAACACAAATATAATTTCATAGGTCATTAAACTATAACAATAATATAGGTGAAACAGAACAATAATAATACTAAAAACTTTTAATATTAACATAAATTTTTTGCTCATCAATTTTAAATACTCAACTTGACAAGTTAATCATTACTGTTTGCTAACTAAGAAATGTAAGCATATACCACAAAGAGATACAAGGAAACTGAAAACCATTTCTAGAAAAAAAAATTCTACAACATTCAACTTAAAATAGAGTAAGACATATTTGGATAGAGCAAGTATTTTCTACACCAACATTCCATGCCATCTTTACCCAGATTTCATGTGAAATATAAAATGAAAAACTAAAAAAAACATAAACAAAAACTAACTTCAAATAAAACAATTTAAGAATGTAAATAGCTCCCAGAAATTTAAATGCGTACAAAGTATTAAATAAATAAACTAAAGTGCGAAAAAATTTAAATGAAAAATATTAAAGGATCTATAGGTAATGAATGCAAAGAAATTTAAATATTACCGTATCTTTAAGTCATAAATTCGAGAGCTTTGAGTGAACACAAATATAATCTCATAGGTAGCTTGAAAAATCACAAAGACAAACCAAAGATAATTTATGGAAGACTCCCCAATCTGTTCATAAAAAACTATGATTAAACCATACCAATAATATATGTGAAACAGACAAATTATAATAATAGATACATTAATATTAACATAATTCTTTTGCTCATCAATTTTAAATTCTCAACTTGACAGGTTAATTATTATTGTTAGCTAACTATGAATTGGAAGCATATACCAAAAAGAGATAGAAGCAAACTGAAAACAATGTCTAGAAAAAAAATTCTACAACATTCAATTTTGAAGTGAATAAGACATATTTGGATAGAGCAAGTAGTTTGTAGGCCAACATTCCACGCCATCTTAACCCATATTTCGTGTCAAATATAAAATGATATTCTAAAAAAAACATAAACAAAAACTAACTACAAATAAAAAAAATTTAGAATGCAAATAGGTCCCACAAATTTAAATGCGTACAAAATTCTAAATAAATAAAATAAAGTGCGTAAAAATTTAAATGAAAAATATTAAACGATCTAAAGATAGGTATAACGAATGCACATAAATTTAAATATTATCATATCTTTAAGTCATCAATTCCATGAACTTTGAGTGCACACAAATATAATTTCATAGGTCATTAAACTATAACAATAATATAGGTGAAACAGAACAATAATAATACTAAAAACTTTTAATATTAACATAAATTTTTTGCTCATCAATTTTAAATACTCAACTTGACAAGTTAATCATTACTGTTTGCTAACTAAGAAATGTAAGCATATACCACAAAGAGATACAAGGAAACTGAAAACCATTTCTAGAAAAAAAAATTCTACAACATTCAACTTAAAATAGAGTAAGACATATTTGGATAGAGCAAGTATTTTCTACACCAACATTCCATGCCATCTTTACCCAGATTTCATGTGAAATATAAAATGAAAAACTAAAAAAAACATAAACAAAAACTAACTTCAAATAAAACAATTTAAGAATGTAAATAGCTCCCAGAAATTTAAATGCGTACAAAGTATTAAATAAATAAACTAAAGTGCGTAAAAATTTAAATGAAAAATATTAAAGGATCTATAGGTAATGAATGCAAAGAAATTTAAATATTACCGTATCTTTAAGTCATAAATTCGAGAGGTTTGAGTGAACACAAATATAATCTCATAGGTAGCTTGAAAAATCACAAAGACAAACCAAAGATAACTTATGGAAGACTCCCCAATCTGTTCATAAAAAACTATGATTAAACCATACCAATAATATATGTGAAACAGACAAATTATAATAATAGAAACATTAATATTAACATAATTCTTTTGCTCATCAATTTTAAATTCTCAACTTGACAGGTTAATTATTATTGTTAGCTAACTATGAATTGGAAGCATATACCAAAAAGAGATAGAAGCAAACTGAAAACAATGTCTAGAAAAAAAATTCTACAGCATTCAATTTTGAAGTGAATAAGACATATTTGGATAGAGCAAGTAGTTTGTACGCCAACATTCCACGCCATCTTAACCCATATTTCGTGTCAAATATAAAATGATATTCTAAAAAAAAGATAAACAAAAATTAACTACAAATAAAAAAAATTTAGAATGCAAATAGGTCCCAAAAATTTAAATGCGTACAAAATTCTAAATAAATAAAATAAAGTGCGTAAAAATTTAAATGAAAAATATTAAACGATCTAAAGATAGGTAACGAATGCACAGAAATTTAAATATTATCATATCTTTAAGTCATCAATTCCATGAACTTTGAGTGAACACAAATATAATTTCATAGGTCGTTAAACTATAACAATAATATAGGTGAAACAGAACAATAATAATACTAAAAACTTTTAATATTAACATAAATTTTTTGCTCATCAATTTTAAATACTCAACTTGACAAGTTAATCATTACTGTTTGCTAACTAAGAAATGTAAGCATATACCACAAAGAGATACAAGGAAACTGAAAACCATTTCTAGAAAAAAAAATTCTACAACATTCAACTTAAAATAGAGTAAGACATATTTGGATAGAGCAAGTATTTTCTACACCAACATTCCATGCCATCTTTACCCAGATTTCATGTGAAATATAAAATGAAAAACTAAAAAAAACATAAACAAAAACTAACTTCAAATAAAACAATTTAAGAATGTAAATAGCTCCCAGAAATTTAAATGCGTACAAAGTATTAAATAAATAAACTAAAGTGCGAAAAAATTTAAATGAAAAATATTAAAGGATCTATAGGTAATGAATGCAAAGAAATTTAAATATTACCGTATCTTTAAGTCATAAATTCGAGAGCTTTGAGTGAACACAAATATAATCTCATAGGTAGCTTGAAAAATCACAAAGACAAACCAAAGATAACTTATGGAAGACTCCCCAATCTGTTCATAAAAAACTATGATTAAACCATACCAATAATATATGTGAAACAGACAAATTATAATAATAGAAACATTAATATTAACATAATTCTTTTGCTCATCAATTTTAAATTCTCAACTTGACAGGTTAATTATTATTGTTAGCTAACTATGAATTGGAAGCATATACCAAAAAGAGATAGAAGCAAACTGAAAACAATGTCTAGAAAAAAAATTCTACAACATTCAATTTTGAAGTGAATAAGACATATTTGGATAGAGCAAGTAGTTTGTAGGCCAACATTCCACGCCATCTTAACCCATATTTCGTGTCAAATATAAAATGATATTCTAAAAAAAACATAAACAAAAACTAACTACAAATAAAAAAAATTTAGAATGCAAATAGGTCCCACAAATTTAAATGCGTACAAAATTCTAAATAAATAAAATAAAGTGCGTAAAAATTTAAATGAAAAATATTAAACGATCTAAAGATAGGTAACAAATGCACAGAAATTTAAATATTATCATATCTTTAAGTCATCAATTCCATGAACTTTGAGTGAACACAAATATAATTTCATAGGTCATTAAACTATAACAATAATATAGGTGGAACAGAACAATAATAATACTAAAAACTTTTAATATTAACATAAATTTTTTGCTCATCAATTTTAAATACTCAACTTGACAAGTTAATCATTACTGTTTGTTAACTAAGAAATGTAAGCATATACCACAAAGAGATACAAGGAAACTGAAAACCATTTCTAGAAAAAAAAATTCTACAACATTCAACTTAAAATAGAGTAAGACATATTTGGATAGAGCAAGTATTTTCTACACCAACATTCCATGCCATCTTTACCCAGATTTCACGTGAAATATAAAATGAAAAACTAAAAAAAACATAGAAAGAAACTAACTTCAAATAAAACAATTTAAGAATGCAAATAGCTACAACAAATTTAAATACGTCCAAAATTTTAAATAAATAAACTGAAGTGCACTAAAGTGCGTAAAAATTTAAATGAAAAATATTAAAGAATCTAAATATATGTAATGAATGAAAAGAACTTTAAATATTACCATATCTTTATGTCATCAATTCCTAGAGCTTTGAGTGAACGCAGATATATAGCTTGAAAAATCAGAAAGACAAACCAAAGATAACTTCTGGAAGACTCCCCAAACTGTTCATGAAAAAACTACGATTAAACCATACCAATAACATATGTGAGAAAGAACAATAATAATAATAATCAACTCTAATATTAACATAATTTTTTTGCTCATCAATTTTGAATACTCAACTTGGCAGGTTAATCATTATTGTTAGCTAACTAAGAAACGGAAGCATATACCACAAAGAGATAGAAGCAAACTGAAAAACATTTCTTCAAAATAAATTTTTTTTTACAACATTCAACTTTGAAGACAGTAAAATATATTTGCATAGAGCAAGTAGTTTGTAGGCCAACATTCCACGCCATCTTAACCCACATTTCATGTCAAATATAAAATGAAATACTAAAAAAAAATCCTAAACAAAAACTAACTACAAATAAAATAATTTTAGAATGCAAATAGGTCCCACAAATATAAATGCGTACAAAATTTTAAATAAATAAACTCAAGTGCGTAAAAATTTAAATGAAAAATATTAAACGATCTAAAAATAGGTAATGAATCCACAGAAATTTAAATATTATCATATCTTTAAGTCATTAATTCCAAGTGCTTTGAGTGAACACAAATATAATCTCATAGGTGATTAAACTATACCAATAATATATGTGAAACAGAAAAATAATAATACTAAAAAATTTTAATATTAACATAATTTTTTTCTCATCAATTTTAAATTCTCAACTTGATAGCTTAATCATTATTGTTAGCTAACTCTGAATTGGAAGCATATACCACAAAGAGAGATAAGCAAACTGAAAACCATTTCTAAAAAAAAATTCTACAACATTCAACTTAAAATAGAGCAAGACATATTTGAATAGAGCAAGTACTTTGTCTGGCAACATTCCATGCCATCTTTGCCCAGATTTCATGTCAAATATAAAATGAAAAACTAAAAAAACATAAACAAAAAGTAACTACAAATAAAACAACTTAGAATCCAAATAGCTCCCACAAATTTAAATGCATACAAAATTTTAAATAAATAAACTAAAGTGTGTAAAAATTTAAATGAAAAATATTAAAAGATCTAAAGATATGTAATGAATGCAAAGAACTTTAAATATTACCATATCTTTATGTCAGCAATTCCTAGAACTTTGAGTGAAGACAAATATAATTTCATAGTTTTTTTCGAAAATCGAAAAGACAAACCAAAGATAAACCATAGCAATAATAAATGTGAAACAGAACAGTAATAATAATAATAAACTTTAATATCAACATAATTTGTTTACTCGTCAATTTTAAATACTCAACTTGACAGCTTAATCATTGTTGTTAGCTAACTACGAAATTGAGGCATATACACAAAGAGATAGAAGCAAACTTAAAACCATCTCTGGAAAAAAAAAATTCCACAACATTCAACTTAAAAGAGAGTAAGACATATTTGGATAGAGCAATTAGTTTGTAGGCCAACATTCCACGCCATCTTTACCCAGATTTCATGTCAAATATGAAATGAAATACTAAAAAAAACTTAAACAAAAACTAACTACTACAAATAAAACAATTTTAGAATGCAAATAGGTCCCACAAATTTCAATCCGTACAAAATTTTAAGTAAATAAATTAAAGTGCGTAAAAATTTAAATGATCTAAAGATAGGTAATGAATGCAATGAAATTTAAATATTATCATATCCTTAAGTACTCAATTCCGAGAGCTTTGAGTGAACACAAATATAATCTCATAGGTGATTAAACCATACTAATAATATATGTGAAACACAACAATAATAATAATAAAATACTTTAATATCAACATAATTTTTTTGCTCATCAATTTTAGATACTCAACTTGACAGGTTAATCATTATTGTTAGCTAAATAAGAAATGGAAGCATATACCACAAAGAGATAGAAGTAAACTGAAAACTAGGGATGATAACGGGGCAGGACGGGCACGGGTTTCGCTATCCCATACCCATCCCCGTAAAAAAAATTCATCCCCATCCTCATACCCAAACCCAACGGGTATTAAACTTTTGACCCATCCCCATCCCCACCGGGTAACGGGTATAATCTCATACCCATACCCATACCCATTCTCTTACTACTTCAATATTAATTTTAATTAATTTTTATAAAATAATAAAATTTTTATGATAAAGAAAACATAATATTATCAAATATTCAATATTAGAATGATGATTGTTTCTTCCATATCAAATACTTTAAAATAAATTATAATTGTTTACATTTTATATAATAATACCAAATAAAATTTCATGAGAACTAAAACAATTATTAAATTTGCAAATATTAATGAAACATAATTGATAAAATTTAAAAATATTTTTTAAAAAATATAAAAGAAAAACAAATATTCAAATTAAAATATATTTTAAATGTTTGTTTACTTCAATCTTTTAAATTCTAATAAATATTTTTTTTATACACTAATAAAAGTTACAATACATCATTTGATCAAAATGATACAAAGAACATAATTGATATTTTAAATGTTTGTTTACTTCAATCTTTTAAATTCTAATAAATATCTTTTTTATACACTAATAAAAGTTATAGTACATCATTTGATCAAAATAATACAAAGAACAAATAATAATCATAATAAAAGTTTAAAATAAATTATAACTGTTTATATTTTAGATTATAATACCAAATAAAGTTTCATGAGAACCAACACATTTATTAAATTTACAAACATTAATGAAACCTAGTTGATAATATTTAAAAATATTTTTTTAAAAGTATAAGCGAAAAACAAATATTCAAATTAAAATATATTTTAAATGTTTGTTTACTTCAATCTTTTAAATTCTAATGAATATCTTTTTTATATACTAATAAAAGTTATAATACATCATTTGATCAAAATGATACAAAGAACAAATAATAATCATAATAAAAGTTTAAAATAAATTATAATTATTTACATTTTAGATTATAATACCAAATAAAATTTCATGAGAACCAACACATTTATTAAATTTGCAAACATTAATGAAACATAGTTGATGAAATTTAAAACTACTTTTAAAAAAATATAAAAGGAAACAAATATTCAAATTAAAATATATTTTACATGTTTGTTTACTTCAATATTTTAAATTTTAATGAATCTCTTTTTTATACACTAATAAAAGTTATAATACATTACTTAATCAAAATGATACAAAGAACAAATAATAATCATAATAATAAAATTTTAACATAGATCTTGTATCTTTCGAACTTCAATTATGTTGGATGGTGATAAAAAAATATTAATGACAATTACATTAAATTTTTATATTGTAGTAAATAAAAGTTATTTGTATAATTATATGTGTGATTGATAATGAGTTAAAAAATAAAAAATAATTAAATGAAACATATCAAAATCGTATTATACATAATGAAAATAAACAAGAAATAAAATATTAAAAAATTAACAAATGTTTACAAACAATTTGAGAGACTATTGAAAGAAATCGCACAAAAAAAAAAACAAATGTATAATTAAGGGTATGATAAGTTGAAAAATATCTTAGAGATATAAGAAAACTTTTCAAATACCAACATATATACTCAGTAGTTGAGAAATAACAAAAAATGTTTTAGTGAAATAAAAAAGTTATTCAAATGAAACAAAAACTAATAATAAGAATAATAAGTAAATAATTTTTTTTTTATATTACCTAGTAAACGAAATGTTTGTGCTATTAAATACTTAAATTGAGAGTATTAAACATTTTCATGTGAAAGAAAAATATACATCAAATAAAAATATTAAAAAAATAATAGAAATATTCAAATGTGAGACATAAAATTTTTTAATTAACATACATATTTTTGAACATAATTATATAAAGATTATGATAAGATGAAAAATATAATTGAAATGCAAAATTAGTTTCATGACAAACCAAATAATTAGAATAAATAAAAAATAATATATATATATATATATATATATATATATATATATATATATATGTGTGTGTGTGTGTGGTTATTTAATTAATTTTAATAATTTAAACGGGGACGGGTAATATGGCGGGGATATGTACATCCCCATACCCATCCCCATACCCAATTGAAAAAGTCGGGGATTCCCCATACCCATACCCATACCCAGTCAATGCGGGCAATGGCGGATCTTGACCAAAATTATTGGGGGAGCCAAAATAATATACTTAAAATTTATATATTTAACGTTACTATTACTAATTCAATAAAAAATAAATAGATAATTTAGTATAGTTATAACTATAAAAGAAACTTCACATATACGAAGAATTATCCATTATTTTTTCATATTTTTGAACTTATCAAATTATTCAATCATAACTAAATTTTTCACCTTTTTTTTTCAATATAAATAACCATATTATCTACAAGTATTCATTTTCTATTTTACTAATGTGCACATATCGATACAAAAGTCATCACAAACATTTTATTTCATTGTTATGCGGTGACCAACTATATTGTCCTGTTTTGATCTTCACTTCTCTTTTATCAATTTTAAAAAATAGATTTATTCTTTTGTTTTTCATCAATATACCTATTTAAAAAATAAGTTTAAGACTAACAAATAATTTATCATAATCTAATAAAAAATTAAGAGACAACAAAAAATTATGATAATCAAGTCCACTTAAAAATTGTTTATAAAAAATCACATAATACATTATTTACTCTTCTATATTCATAAAAAATAATATACAAAATGTCATGAGATAAAAGATAGTGTTAAATATTAAACAAGTATTTCACTGTCAAGTGACACAAGTTTTTTTCTTTAAAAATGGAAGAAAAGATATAAAGCATGAGAACAAAAATAATGAGTTTCTGTTTAACTTTTTTTTTTCTTTGGTAACAAAAGAAATTAGGTAAAGGTGAGAGATGACTACAACATATGAAAAACTCAAAAAACAATAAGAAGAAAAAATAAAAATTATCTTAATAATTGTTTTGATTTATTATATTTAATTTTATATTTTTTTATTTATTAACATTAAATATTATACTTTATAAAAGAAATAAAAATAATAATTAATTTAATTTTCATTAATTTTTCAATGTAATACTATCTAATTTAAAAAGATACATTTAATTTAAATAATTTAAAAAGATACATTTAATTTAAATAATTTAAAAATATACAGAATTTTAAAAAATATACATATAATTTAAAAAAATTGAAAAAAAAATTGGAAAAGTTTGGGGGGCCGTGGCCCCCGCTTGCTCCTTATAACCTCCGCCTCTGAATGCGGGGATTCCTCATCAAAACGGGGACGGGTTCGGGCAATACCCACGGGGACGAGTTTATTTGCCATCTCTACTGAGTTATGTAGAAACATTAATATTAACATAATTTTTTTGCTCATCAATTTTAAATTCTCAATTTGACAGGTTTATTGTTAGTGTTAGCTAACTATGAGTTGGAAGCATATAACACAAAGAGATAGAAGCAAACTGAAAACAATGTCTACAAAAAAAAAAATTCTACAACATTCAATTTTGAACTGAATAAGACATATTTGAATAGAGTAAGTACTTTGTCGGGCAACATTCCATGCCATCTTTGCCCAGATTTCATGTCAAATATAAAATGAAAAACTAAAAAAAAACATAAACAAAAAGTAACTACAAATAAAATAACTTAGAATCCAAATAGCTCCCACAAATTTAAATGCATACAAACTTTTAAATAAATAAAATAAAGTGCGTAAAAATTTAAATGAAAAATATTAAAGGATCTAAAGATATGTAATGAATGCAAAGAACTTTAAATATTATCATATCTTTGAGTCATCAATTCCTAGAGCTTTGAGTGAACACAAATATAATTTCATAGTTTGCTTCAGAAATCAGAAAGACAAACCAAAGATAACTTATGGAAGATTCCCCAAACTGTTCATAAAAAAACTATGATTAAACCATACCAATAACATATGAGAAACAGAACAATAATAATAATAAAAAACTTCTATATCAACATAATTTTTGTGCTCATCAATTTTAAATTCTCAACTTGACAGGTTAATCATTGTTGTTGGCTAACTAAGAAATTGAAGCATATACCACAAAGATATAGAAGCAAACTTAAAACCATCTCTAGGAAAAAAAAATTCTACAACATTCAACTTAAAAGAGAATAAGACATATTTGGATAGAGCAAGTAGTTTGTAGGCCAACATTCCATGCCATCTTTACCCAGATCTCATGTCAAAAATAAAATGAAAGACTAAGAAAAACATATACAAAAACTAATTACAAACAAAACAATTTTAGAATGCAAATTGGTCCACAAATTTCAATGCGTACAAAATTTTAAATAAATAAATTAAAGTGCGTAAAAATTTAAATGAAAAATATTAAATGATCTAAAGATAGGTAATAAATGCACAGAAATTTAAATATTATCATATCCTTAAGTTATCAATTCCTAGAGCTTTGAGTGAACACAAATATAATCTCATAGGTGATTAAACCATACCAATAATATATGTGAAACACAACAATAATAATAATAAAATACTTTAATATCAACATAATTTTTTTGCTCATCAATTTTAAATACTCAACTTGACAGGTTAATCATTATTGTTAGCTAACTAAGAAATGCAAGCATATACCACAAAGAGATAGAAGCAAACTGAAAACCATATCTAGAGAAAAAAAATCTACAACATTCAACTTAAAAGAGAGTAAGACATATGTCCATAGAGCAAGTAGTTTGTAGGCCAACATTCAACGCCATCTTTACCAAGATTTCATGTCAAATATAAAATGAAAAACTAAAAAAAACCTAAACAAAAACTAACTACAAATAAAACAGTTTTAGAATGAAAATAGCTCCCACAAATTTAAATGTGTACAAAGTTTTAAATAAATAAACTCTAGTGCATAAAAATTTAGATGAAAAATATTAAAGGATCTATAGGTAATGTATGCAAAGAAATTTAAATATTACCATACCTTTAAGTCATAAATTATAGAGCTTTGAGTGAACAAAAATATAATCTCATAGGTACGTTGAAAAATCACAAAGACAAACCAAAGATAACTTATGGAAGAATCCCCAAACTGTTCATAAATAACTATGATTAAACCATACCAATAATATATGTGAAACAGAAAAATAATAATAATAGAAACATTAATATTAACATAATTTTTTTGCTTATCAATTTTAAATACTCAACTTGATGGGTTAATCATTATTGTTAGCTAACTATGAATTGGAAGCAAATACCACAAAGAGATAGAAGCAAACTGAAAACCATTTCTAAAAAAAAAAATTCTACAACATTCAACTTAAAATAGAGCAAGACATATTTAAATAGAGCAAGTACTTTGTCGGGAAACATTTCACGCCATCTTTGCCCAGATTTCATGTCAAATATAAAATGAAAAACTAAAAAAAAATAAACAAAAAGAAACTACAAATAAAACAACTTAGAATCCAAATAGCTCCCACAAATTTAAATGCATACAAATCTTTAAATAAAGAAACTAAAGTGTCTAAAACTTTAAATGAAAAATATTAAATGATCTAAAGATATGTAATGAATGAACAGAAATTTAAATATTATCATATCCCTAAGTTATCAATTCCTAGAGCTTTGAGTGAACACAAATATAATCTCATGGGTGATTAAACCATACCAATAATAATAATAATAAAATACTTTAATATCAACATAATTTTTTTGCTTATCAATTTTAAATACTCAACTTGATAGGTTAATCATTATTGTTAGCTAACTAAGAAATGGAAGCATATACCACAAAGAGATAGAAGGAAACTGAAAACCATATCTAGAGAAAAAAAATCTACAACATTAACTTAAAAGAGAGTAAGACATATTTGGATAGAGCAAGTAGTGTGTAGGCCAACATTCAACGCCATCTTTACCAAGATTTCATGTCAAATATAAAATGAAAAACTAAAAAAAACCTAAACAAAAACTAACTACAAATAAAATAGTTTTAGAATGAAAATAGCTCCCACAAATTTAAATGCGTACAAAGTTTTAAATAAATAAACTAAAGTGCGTAAAAATTTAGATGAAAAATATTAAAGGATCTATAGGTAATGAATGCAAAGAAATTTAAATATTACCATATCTTTAAGTCATAAATTCTAGAGCTTTGAGTGAACAAAAATATAATCTCATAGGTACGTTGAAAAATCACAAAGACAAACCAAAGATAACTTATGGAAGACTCCCCAAACTATTCATTAAAAAAACTATGATTAAACCATACCAATAATATATGTGAAACAGAAAAATAATAATAATAGAAACATTAATATTAAAATAATTTTTTGCTCATCAATTTTAAATACTCAACTTGACAGGTTAATCATTATTGTTAGCTAACTATGAAATTGAAGCATATTCCACAAAGAGATAGAAGCAAACTGAAAACCATTTCTAGAAAAAAAAATTCTGGAGCCACAAAGGACTATCGAAGGTTATTCTTTTCTATTGATAAGCTCCAATTGCATCATAGGAATTCAAAAAAAAAAGGTTCTTTTTTTTTTCGTATACTTATAGTTTTTTTGGGGAATTCTTTCATTTTTCAAATTTCTGCAATTACGTGGACTATACCTATTTGAAGAAATGCCCAGACGATTCCCATTCGTTAATATGTAAAGTCCAATAAGCATATCTTGAGTTGGTACAGAAATTGGATCCGCGATAGCTTCAATTTCAGTATGCACAACTCAATTTTAAAAAAAATAGTAAAATATATTAAAGCACTAATATATTAAGAGAAAAGCATTAAAAAAATTAATATATTTTTCATTTGTACCTGTGTTGTTACTGTTGCTGTTTTGCAAAATTGGAGCATTGGTAGATCCAATGGATGTAGAACCATGAAATTCTAATAAGAGAGGTAGTAATAGAAAAATTTATTATGAAAGGAATTCAATTGAAGATAAGATAATAATAGATATATAAAGAATTAGTATTTAATCATTTTTATTACGCTTGTAATTACTTTTTTCTGCCAACTTCTGATTTATAATAAGTTTCCTTTTTCTTCGTGCATCTTTCCCATTATTTTGTTCAAGTTCTGCAAAATGCAGTTAAAAAAAGGATTATGAAATGCATTTAAAGATGAAACGAATTAATTATGAAATGATGTCATCTAATATCAATGTGTGTTAATTGTATAATATGCATTAAAGATGAATAATGAGACTAATAAGTATGCAGTGTTAGCATTTGTACTGAATTTGAATGAAAATTAAATTAAAAAACAAACTTACCACAATATGTCAACTCGAAAAGTGGCTTTCTAATAGTAGATTGAATTCTTTTATTTTGCACGTCTGTATCTACATTGAGAGATAAGTAGGTTTTGCTAGTTGAATCTGGCGTAACATTTTCTTTCCATACTGGTAGAATAGTTAAAAAGTCAAATGAGAAAAGAATAGATGTAAAATGAATGCAGTAATAAAGATTTGTGTTAGTGCAATCAATGAATGCAGATTTGTGAATGAAATGAAAAACAGTTTGACAACAATGAATGCAGTAATAAATTTGTTGGCTGAAAATGTATAGTGAATGAAAAAATGATTACCACAATTTCTTAACTAAGAAAGAGGTGTAGTATTTGGAAAATGAAATGCTTCACTTGGACTGGAGTTGTCCTCATTTGTTACTACAATCAAAATAAGAAAAAAAAATAACATAAATGAAGTAAGATTAGAATTTGCAACTTTATTTTTCGTATTAGTGTAGATTTAATTGAATTGGATGAGAAAAAAATCAAATGATCTAGAAAAAATGAAGAAACTTAAAAATGCAATGTGAGAAACATAAAAATATTGAACCTGTGGACTTCATCAAGGTATTGGAAAAATTTTGTGGGATAATGTTCTTCCTTTTTCTTCTTCCATTTGTTGAATCCATTTTGTTGTGATAATGTTCAAAGTGTGCAGAAGTTATGCATTGTATTGTGGTATTATGGTGTTTTACAAATTCATTACATGTTGGAGGAAGATTTAAAATTAGAAATAGAAAACTAATAACAAAAGCAATTAACAATGCATTGTGAAGAAAGTAAAGGAGAGAGGAAGAAAAAACCTATTAGTATATGTAGGCACATTTGTAGTATTCAACCAACATTCTTCCTGATGATTCAGGTACTGTCAGTACAAACTTTTGACAAAAAAGAACAAACATTTCATTGATATGGAAATATCAGAACTGAACAAATAACTCAAAATTTGTAAAAGCGTACCTTTTCAAAAAGATTTGATCTGCAAAGTCCAAATTGATGATTTGCAGACAATGCAAAGCCTCATTTTAGAATGTGGATCTGTGATATATGTCCTTTTTTGGCAAGCACAAAAGTATTATGCTTTGTAATAATCAACCATTAAAGTAAACATTTGTTTCTACATTGAGTGTAACATGGAACTACTAAAGAAAGGGCAAAACAAAATTATTTTATTGTTTTCAATTTTAGAAATGAAAAAAAATTCGAAGAAATTAAATTTAAATTAAAAAACTTGTAAGAGAGTTCAAACTGAAATGAGTTTTAATGTTTTCATGGTTACTCTATTACTAAAAAACAATTTCAATAAAATTTGCAAGAAATATTAAAATAATTTTTTTAAAGAAATTAATAAAATCTTTTGAAAATTATATTCAGTTAGTATGTCCAATTATTAGTACTGCAGAATATCAAGTTGACTTCTTTATTATTACTTCTAACCTTTTTTTAAGAAAAACAATCAAATATTTTAACATATTTGAATTCTTATCATAATCATTTAAAATTATTTATAGTATCCGAAATGAAAAATTATTTTAGAAAATCATTACTTAAATAAATTTTGTATTACGAAAATAATTAAAATATAAAACTTGACAATAATTAAATTAGGTTAAATACTTTTAGATATGGCTTCTAATTATTAGAAGCAACAAAAAAAGGATGTTAAAACTATTACAAACAAAATAAAACCAAAGTACTTTCAAAGTTCTTCAAAAAAACATACATAATATAAATACTAAACTAAAAGAAAAGTGCAATATTAGAAACTGCATTCTTTGTGGACGTGTACTTTGATCTTCTTCTTTTTCATTTTTTTGTCCACTAGAAACACAAGAATATCTCCTTCTTCCAAACGATTGAATGTGCAGAAGTCCTTCCATCCCTTCCCAATCTTACTTGACTTCTTAGGTGTATTACGAAGCAGAAGTTTACATTGAACAATGAAGGTGTTGTGACGTCCCTGCAATTCCAACCTCCTCAATCTACGTTTACGAACGTAATCTGCAAAGTCATATTGTAGGTCCTGAAAAAAGAACAAAATAAGACCACAAATAAAAATATATAAAGAAAATAAAATATAATACCAAAATAATAAAATTATAAGTTAACCAGATGGCTTCCTTTGCATTGAGATTTTGACAATTTGACTCTAAACAGATGTTTTTTTCGCAACCGAATTAGGTTTGAAAGAAATTTGGCACCAATCGATATTGTAGACATGTTGGGGAATACAGTGATGTGGAAGGTAGAATTGCCAACATATCTAAATACAATTTGATGTATATGTTGCAATTTATAAAAAACACGTAGGCTATACCAACCATCCATGAGAACGGGATGGTTCACATCCATATTAAAAGTTAATTGATGTTGATTCCCTTCAATATCTTCCAAGTGTCAAACGGGTCCTAATTCCTCACCAAAAATAGCAAAAAATATTGGATCAACATGTCCAAACTCCTAATGAGACAAAAAACAGATAGAGAAGTCAAAAAGATGAATAAGACAAATATGAAACTGATGATGAAAGCATAAATATTAAAATCTAGGAATAAAAACATGCATGGGTGATGTAAAACTGATAAAAACAAAAAATAGAAAAGTAGTGAATTTGAATGGTTAATGAAAAAAGTTGACATCTTTAGAAGAAACCAATAGTAAGTAAGAGTTCAAACAAAGTAAAAATAGAAGTTGTCTTATGAAAGAGAAAAAAGGTCGACATAGATGACAAATGCATTAAAAACAGAAGTTTTAACTGATTTCAACGATTATTGAAGAAAGATGACATTTTGATAACAACAAATGAAATGAAGTATGATTTGGAGAATAGATGATGAAGGAAAATATAGATTAACATACATGAAGCATGGGAAACAAACAGAAAAAAAACGACCTTTGAACGATTATTGCATAAAGTTTGAATTTTTAGAAAGAAAATCGAGAATAAGTAATATTGTGTAAAAAGTAAAAACAGAAATACATGTTTTTGAACGATTAAGATAGATGAAGAAGCAATGTGGTACGGTCTAACCTTAAAAAAAACAGCAAAGCACATATTTTTTTTAAGTTTTTGTGAAGTAGACATACCTGATTATGAACAAAATGATACGTGGTGAACCTTCCTAAAGTTTTTCTGGCAGTGACACTCAAAGAGGAATCCATGGAAGCAAGTGTAGGGGAGTGACCTTTCTTTTTCAGTGATTTTGTAAAAATATAAAACTTGATAGTAAATAAGGAAAACAGACGGTTATATAGATATGAAAAGACTTGTAATTAAAGAGAAATTAAAGAAGGCTTTTTGAAAATTGAATCATATTTAATAATATTTTTAAATTAATTTTGAGAAAGTAAAAATAACTTTAAAAATAATATACATTTTTGAAATAAATAAAAACAAATAAGAATTTGAAAGAGTAATAACAGATAAAAATAATATAATAAAATATTCAAAAAAAATATAACTAATTAATAAAAGAATAAAAGATAATATTAAAAGTTAATATATAGATATGAAAAGACTTGTAATTAAAGAGAAATTAAAGAAGGGTTTTTCAAAATGCAATGATACTTAATAAAATTTTTAAATTAATTTGGTGAAAGTAAAAATAACTTTAAAAAAATTATAAAGAAATAAATATTTTTTTAATAAATAAAAACAAATAAGAAGTTGAAAGAGTAATAGCACATAAAAGAATAGAAGATAACATTTAAATAATTGTACAATTATGATTAAGAAAATCAAAATCAACTTTTATCCTTTAAATGCAAAGTTACAAATGTTTTTTGATTTGTTAATCAATCTGTTTGATTAAGGAATAATGGTTTTGAAAACATGAAATAAATTTTATATGTTACGAAAACAATAATGTAGTTGAAAAATATACATAGATAAAAACTTAATGACTTTGATGTAGGTAGCATCATAATGTAGTTGATATTAAAACTAATATCAAAACTTCGACATTAGGCTAGCAATATATACTAAATTTTAAAAATAAGCATATACAACAAAAGGTATATAAATTTATAGAAATCTATTTAAAAAAGGTAAAAAAATAGTGAAAATAAACAATTTTTTATAAACCAAAACAAAAGGAAAAACCTATGCTGAAATTAATTAAATTAATGTAGCTAGCATGATTATGGTGTTGACAATGTCAAATTATATCAACACACTTTGATTCAGCTAGCAAATTTTGAATGTAAAGATAGAGTACAAAATTAAAAATAAGCATGAAATCTATTCATAATTAAATTAAAACATAGTTGAAGTAATATTGTTTTCAAAATAACAACCAAAGACAAACAGAAAATAATGGTCATGAGTACAAATACATAACAGCAGCAAATGTTTTTCAAAAAATAACATAATAAACATAAAAATCCAAATAAAGTATATCACTTTTCAATCTTTATATTCTTCTTCAACATCTTCACTGGAATCTTCTTGTTTTCTTGAACCATAGATCGACTTTGTCTTTTAAGTGCTGGAAGAGGTGGTTGAGTAGCCAAATCAAGATTGTCCAGATGAGATGATTCTTTGCGGGTTAACTCATGAATTTGAACATCAATTACATTTTTATTTTTCAAGGATTCTTTGGGAGGAACATGGCTTGATACTATATTGTTCAAATCATCACTTAGAGTCTCAACATCATTTGATTCTTCTGTGAATTTGATCAACAAATCCTAAAAAAAAAAAACAGATTAGCATATACAAAGCTTTACAAAATAAGTTAAATTGTAATCTTCAACTACCTCTGCAATGGAATCAGATGAGATTTGATTTGTTCGCTCATTTAATTTGCTTTCTTCTTCATTTGTAGAGTATAGATCCTAAAAATTGTATACAATATTAATAATAAAAAAGTTAAAGAAAAAAATAGGCTAACACTTGAAAAAAAATAAAAAAAAATCTTACCAAAGACTTAATTTCAACATCAGAAAAGCTTTCAATTACTTTTTCATCCATGCAAACTTTTTTAACTCTGAATGATTGTTCAAATTTGGTATTATAATCATTCTTGCACTCAACTTTGAACAGATAGGTCTTATCAATTAGGACTTCAAACTCTTTAGGCAAGTCTCCAGCAGCAGTGTTCTATTAAAAAAAGGATTAATATAAATGATGTAAATTAATGTAAAAAAATTACTGTACAACAATAATGAGTAAAATAAGTGGAAACAAAGTACCCAATATAGAATAGGAAATAATTGATTGTGAATTCATTTGAAAATCAAACAAAACATTTAAGTTAAATGTCAACAATATAAGCAGAAATGATTAGATTAAAAACTTAACCTTGTCTTGCAAGTCAAGAATGTTAAAGCATGATTTCTTCAACATTGCACTTGCATCACGATCAAATACAACAAAAGTTGTAGAATCCGTAGCATTAATTACACGAAGTTTCAGTTTATACCTAAAAAAAAAACAATAAAGACATTATGAACATTATTAAGTTTTCTTAATATTATATTAATAAAATCATGTTTTGAATATTGAAAATATTACCTAGGTGTAACCTTAATGACATGCTTGTTACACTTTTCACAAAAAAAACATTTTGGAATCAGGATAAACTGCTTTGTTGCAGATACATGATGTATACCACCAATCATCATGATCTAGCACATGTTTAATAGTAGCTTTTACTACAAAAGTACTTTCCTGTAAAATAAAGAATATCAAATTATGAAAAAAAAAGTCATTAAATAAAAAAATTTATGTGCAACATAGAGACAAATATTTGAACCTGCTTAAAATCTTTTAAACCTTCAATTGAACTCCTAGGATGCAGCTTAATGAAATCATCTTCTAAGCTAACTTTAGAAGAAGCACAAAGTTGGGTAAGAGCTTGAGAAGGAGATTCAGTATTATCCCACATCCTACGTTAAAAAATATGTTATATTACAAAGATATACATATATCTATCTATAAACAAAGATATATGTTATGTTTATAGACTTACATTTTTTTCAGCTTGGTTGCATCTTCACCATCACAATTAAAAATTATTTTGGTACAGTTCATACAGTTTTGAATAGAAACTTTATCTACAAAAGAGAAAAGGTCAAAAAGATTTTTATTCATTAATACAACTGTAATAATGTGGTTTATGTTAGTTACCTTGGAAGGTCTTCACTTTGCAATGACAACATGTTGATCCTCTCTAGAGGCCAGAAATGCATTTAACATATCAACATATTGACCAAATAAAGTACACTCTAGTTGCAAACCATTGAATGTTAAAAATCACATAAAAAGATAAGTAGATGAAATACATGAACAAAAATAAAAAACAATAAAGAACAAAAACAAATGAAATCTGCTTACCCATCAGCTTCAATAAGGATGACATTCATTTTGGTTTTCTTACCAGCTTTCTCTAGCTCCCTCTCTGTTCCAACACCAGTAAACATCCCAATCACATCTACAGAAAGAGGAAAAAGAGAAAAAAAATTAACAAAAAGTTATACAAAAAAATGAAGAAAAATAAGCAAAACATATTTACTAACTAAGTAATTTGTGTCAAAACCAGCAACTATGATTGTTGAAAAAGGGGTGTATGAAGTTGTAGTTTTCGGAACTAAGGTACTTTGCACCATATTGACATTGGTTCCAAATTGGAAGTTGATCTTATAGGCATGTTTTGTGGTTCTATAAGAACCACCATTACATGAAACACTTAAAGATTGGATGGTGTAAACCTTATCCTCTTTGATTTATGACTGGAATTTGTATATCAAGGTGCGTCTAACATATGCATGGATTAGTACACCCTGAAAAAATAGATTCATAAATGAAAAAATAGAAGCAGATTTAAACTTACAAAAACATATCTAAACTTTTGGGTAAAAAAAAATTAGGAAAACTCAAAAAATAAAAGACGTTTATAGTTTAAGGAAGATACCTCTTGGTCTTGAAGAACAATTTCCATGAAAAATGGAGTTTTTCCTTTTGTGTAATCTTCAACAAACCATAACCTTACAACTCTTGCAAGGATATTCCAACTCTCCATCTCAGGGTTGAGTTCTTGTAAAGAGTGAGTGTGTTTTTGGATAACAGACATGGTTGAAGGAATGAGGGAAATGATGGAAATTAGAGCAAAGTAAGGAATGAAGAAAGGTCTGCAGAAATGTATTTGTACAAAACATAAAAACATAAAAAAAATATATTGGAAGATCATAAATACAAAACAACACCATACGCATGCTCTGGTTTTCATTTCACAAATTTAGAAACAATCTGCAAAAGCAAAAGCAGATTTTGACATGAGTAAAGATATTTACTAAAACAACACACAAATTGTGGTTTAGGTTAAACAAATGGAGTAAAAACTGGGAAAAGTGACTGACAAAAATACGAAGATCACAGAAAAAAACAAAAGCTGTTTTTCACATGGCTCAATGTTGTGCAATAAAAGGAAATATGGCAGAAAGCAGTACAAAAAGAAAACAAAAAGTAACTTTAAATGTTGGAAAAGGTTGACAAATCAACGAAAATAGGAAATAAAGATCTGATTTCAAATAAAGATGTAATTTGAACATTTGAAAGTAATGAAAAAAGTAAGAAAAATGTTGTAACATAAATGAAAAAGGAAAGAACTCAATTGATGTATGCATATCCAAAGACATAAGAATTAAATAAACCTGAAATGTTGGGGCTTCTTTTAAGTTGAGGTAGAATCAGATCAAATCTCAACAAACATTAAGAATAAAAGGTCAAATTACATCCGGCTAATATTATAAATGAACTATCTCATGTAATTGAAAACAATAAAATATGCAATAGGTCAATAAAAATAAATTTTGAAACGGTAGTATGGACTTTCTTTGAATCAACAATAAAACAATACAAAAGAAAAAAAATGTTAAAGCGATTACATTATATCAATATTATTGACTTACATTTAAAAGTTAGTTACCATTACAAAATACTCCTTGGTCTCTGCTTACATGAATGCAATATTCATAACTAATCAACAACATATTTGCTTATGACTTCAGATGGCAACAGTTTCTGCATTCCAACAAAATTATACCTGAAATCTTGGCGTGTCGTGAAAGTTAAGGTGAATGGAAAGTAAGAGAAAATATAAAAAAGATTAAGAATAAAAAAGATTAAGAAGTCAAGAGTCAATACAACAAATTCATAAATAATCAACAACAAATTTGCTTATGACATAAGATGGTAACAGTTTCTGCATTAAAAGTTGAGGGACAATAAGATCAAGCTCAAACTTCTTCATAGACATCAGAAAATCAATAACAATGAAAGACATGTTTAAGCAAAACATATGAATTAAACAATTAAACAACACAACTTATTAAAGGAATTCAATTATAAATTTAATTATAATGGAGAAAAAGAAATTTGATCAGCGACTGGAATCTGTAGTGCACGTCAGGATGAAGTTATCTTATTAGAGTTAATGAAGGAATGAACCCAAAAACAATCTACATAAACAAAAAAAACAAAAAAATGAGTTAGAACAACATATCAGATTGATGAAGTAAGAGAAAATATAAAAATAACATAAAAATGAAATAAACATCAATTGTTGGGTTTCGAATTAAGCAAAACTGAAATGGTGGGATTTCTTGAAAGTTGATGTACAATCACATCAAATTTGAGCAAACATTAAGAATAAAAAAGATTAAGAAGTGAAGCAACTTTCTCAGTTAATAGAAACCAATAAAACATGCAATAGGCCACAAAAATAGATTTTTAAAACTGTACTATGGAAGATCTTTGAATGAAAGATACAACAACAAAAGAAATCAATACAACAAATTCATAAAGAATCAACAACAAATTATCTTATGACTAAAGTTGAGGGACAATAAGATCAAGCTCAAACTTCTTCATTAGACATCAGAAAATCAATAACAAAGAAAGACATGTTTAATCAAAACACATGAATTAAACAATTAAACAATACAACATATTAAAGGAATTCATTTCATTACAACATATTCTCATTAGAAGTGGAGAAAAAGAAATTTGATCAGCAACTGAAATACGTAATGCACGTCAGGATGAAATTATCTTATTAGAGTTAATCAAGTTAGAACAAACTACATAAACCAAGAAAAAAAAACATGAGTTAGAACAGCATATCAGATTGAAATGGTACGGTTTGAGTCTACATCCACAAAGAAGTGGAGAGTGTCTGATTCAGCAGAGACATCGAGAGGGTTTCAAAAGGTACAAAACACCAAAAAAAATCTACACAAAGAAAAACATGAGTAAGAAATGAAAAATTAGGGTTTCAAAATTAAAAGTGAAGAGATCAAAGTTATTACCCAAGAGCGATGGAGAGCGTTTGAGGCGGCGTCAGAGAGATGGGCGCACAGAAGCACAAAAACAATCTACACAAACAAAACAAACCAAAAAATGAGTTAGAAGACAAAAATTTATGTTAACGAAGTTGGATTCACTGAGACTAAGAACAAAAAATTAGGGTTTGAGGATCGCCTTTCAGGTGGCGTAAGAGAAGTGGATAGGGTTTGATGAGGCAGAAAGGGGGAGAATGCGATTCCAATGGAGAGGGTTTCATGCGGCACAAAAGTGGAGAGGGTTTCAGTAAAGACAATCGTGGAGATGGTTTGACAGGGCAAAAATGTTGAATGAAGTAGAGAAGGAAGAGAGATAGATCGTGTTTGTGGAGGAAGAGCGAGACAGAACGTCTGAAGCACAAAAACCATCTACACAAACAAAACAAACCAAAAAATGAGTTAGAAGCAAAAAAAAATTGATGTTAACAAAGTTGGAATGAATGAGATTAAGAAAAAAAATTAGGGTTCGAGGATAGTGTTTCAGGCGGCGTCAGAGAGGTAGCTAGGGTTTAAGGAGGCAGAAAGGGGGAGAGTGCGATTCGAATGGAGAGGGTTTGAATGGAGAGAATCGTGGAGATGGTTGGACGCGACAAAAAGGTCGAATGAAGTTGAGAAGGAAGGGAGGTGGATCGCATTTGTGGAGGAAGACCGAGAGAGACTGTCTGAGGCGGCGGCAGAGAGGTGGCTAGGGTTTGAGGATGCACAGAAGTGGAGAATGCATAAAACAGGGTAGGCTTGGAGAGAGGGAAAATGAAGAGAGGTGGAGAACGTTATTTAGTGTTGCGTTTGTGGAGGAAGAGCGAAACAGAGCGACTGAGGTGGAGGCGGAGGCAGAGAGGTGGCTAGGGTTTGAGGAAGGAGAGAAGTGGAGAGTGCGTAAACGACCTGAAAGAGAAAGTGAAGAGAGAGACGAAGTGAAGAGAGAGAGGAAGTAAAGAGAGAGGAAAAACGTGAGTGTGGTGAAAAGCGAGAAAAATGCTTGAGACTTCCTAAGAAGATAACACGTATCCAAATTACTTTAAGAGGTAAAAAAATTTAAAAATCTGAAATTGAACAAATTCCAAGAAAATTACACGTGTAATTTTTTGCTTTTTGTGATTCTTTGAATTGTATTATAAATAAATAAATAAATATATATATATATATATATTCATGTCCCAATTCATTTTAATACTTACTTTTGCATTAAATAGAAAAGTGATAAGCATAAAATGAAAGTGCATGTAGAATATTTACATCAATAATCTTATAGACTAAAAAAGTAAAGCCAAGTTATTCTATTTATAGGACTATAATACTAGAAACAGAAAAGAAACTTTACATACACATCTCACTAAGATTAACTACCCTAACTATTTATTACTCCAATTGCAAGTCAGCAATTCAATTGACTTTTCCGGTTCCAATGAATTAATGTGTAGTTGATAGGCTGTCTTAAGTTGCAATGGACTAGGCTATGTTGCTTCTTTCACTTCTAACTTGGCAGCAAGAAGTAGTCTTCACTGGTTCAACAGGTACACGTTCCAAGTGCAACTCCTTTCAATTGGCAATTTCAGCTCTTCAATAATGAATGACTCAACTTACATCTTGAACAAATTATTTCAAGTTAACTACACCATAGAAAAAGGAAAAATAATGGAAGTTGAGTTCTAAGTTCTAAGCTTCCAAATTGAATCTATCTTAACCTGATAATAAACACCACCTAAACTACTCCAATTGCTCTCTTTTACAATTCTTCACCAATTTAGAATACTTAATAGCAGAAAATATCATTTAATATTTCAAAAACCCAAAGCAAACAGTGAAAGAAGAAAACCTGTTGTGTGAATGTTTGTAACTTTAAACTACTTTCCTCCTCTAAGATGCCACACCCTGATTATTTACAACCAAGTCACATAATCAAACCAATGACGACTAAGTAATGACTAAGGAAAACAAAATTAACTAGAAAGAAAACCATAACTGTAACTTAGAGTTAATAAATATTCGCCCCTCCTAATATTCCTTGATATAAAATGCAATTCCGATAACACTTGTATCGTTGTACAAATAGAAAACCTTAGGAACTGAAACTTTGGTATGAGCACTCAATGACTGGAGAACCTATGAATTATAAGGGCACACAATCAATCATTTTCTAATTAATATATTATCCATTGCCCAAACTTCATACACTTAAGTGGGAGCTTGGATGAACATTTACAAAGTTCATTTTGAATTAAAAATAATTTTGAAGTTAAGATAATCTATATTTGAATCTTTTTATTCTAAAAATTAGATTGTAGTAACTAAGTGCCGAATCTCTTATTCATAACAAAAGATATCCAAAGTTGTTGCAATTCAATCATTTGTTGATCGAAAATCAATTTATCATATATGAAATAAAACATATAAGTATTTTCCTAACATCATCTTATTACTACGGTAAATAAAATTTATATATAATGATAATTTTAATAAATGTAACAAAAAAAATGTTTACTAAAACTAATAAATTTGGTAAGGAATGTTATTATATAATTATTAATATAAATTAATAATTTATAATAAATCTAACTAACCAAATGTCATTGTAACTACATTTATTATAGATTATTAACTTATTTTAATAATTATATATATGAAACCAGTGGTCTATATAGTATTTAGTAAGATAAAATAGTAAATCGCATTAAAACTAAAGTAGGAAAATAAACTTATTTAAACTTGATAATGGTTGACAACAAAAACGAGGAATTCATATTTAACAACTATGCATAAATAAAACCATTTGTTTCTTAAATGACATAAATCAATTGAAAGAATGAGATAAAAAGGGTTTCAAAATTCATATACCAAATCAAAACCTTTTGCTTTACCTCTAAAAGCTGCTACCAATTACAGAACTAACACGGGATCATACCTTTCCACATCTTCGAATTTTAATTCCAATTTAAGTTCTGATTCAAGTCCTTTCCAACTCTCAACATTTTCTCCTCCAATTGGTGGAGTGAAGAGAACACCAAGTTCTTTCTGAGACAATAAAGAGAAACCCTCATTCAATATGCATAAACTTACAATTCAGCAGAAAATTTCATAGTCTACTGCAACTCTACATGTACACAACTAGTAGTAGTTATAAATTCCACCTAAGTATGTTAACGCAATCTATATAACATTATAGAATTGATATAGCTTATTCACTTCTAATACTCTAATAATTAGACAAAACACATGAAAATATAGTGGCAGTAGTAGCATCAAAATTTGTTCTTTTGTTCAGGAATAATGTTCAAGTAAACAGAAGCAGAAGCTACAAATTGGTAGCAATAAATCAATATCACAACTCAAATTCTCAATTTTTTTATAACACCACAAAAACTGAAGCAACACTATTTTTCCAATCATTCTTAGGATTGAACATACACTTAGTTGCCCAAATTTGGAAGCATAAACAAGTCATGCATTTCACGAATTATAAGTCCAAATGTAAGCAACAGTGTTGAGTTAAATCTCTAATGGTTTCTCAAAACACATTGAACCACGATACCTGATAAAACTCATCTGCTTACTCTGTGCGAACCATATGAATATGTAGTCCCTTGGGCCCATAAAATGTGAAACAAGTTTTTGGGAGACCCTGAAATTATGAGGACTGCTGAAATTATTTAGAAAAGGAAAGGGAGTAAATTGAAAATTAAATAGTTGTATGGCAAGATGTAAAAGTTGTAAGTGTATAATCAAAACCTTCAATACATCAATTCAAACAAGACCTCCCTAGAAAACTGAAAATGCATTCAAGCCATTCTCCATGGAAGCTACTCGCTCTACGATGTCCGCAGATACAGGGGACCTTTAGCAATAAAAAAAAGGATGAATATTTCTCTTTAGGCTATTAGACATCAAGTTAATAACTAAAGAAAATAAAATAAAATAAACTGATAGAGCTTCATTGATCCCTCTGGGTTGTAGAGAACATAAATGAGCTACAAAAAGGAAGAAAATGAAGTTTCTTAATAAATTTTATTAACAACATGTGGTATTTACTCCGAAAGGAAAACTCCACTATTTCAAACTTCAATGATTCATTACCATTAAAAGAAAACACAGAAAAAACTGGAATTTTTATACACAGTCAATGATAGGTATAATCCTATTAAGTGTAATGCAAATTCTAGAAGAATCTAGAAAATCCTAAGATAAAATTATTGAAATGTAATGAAAGTTCTAGAACAAAGTAGAAAAACCTAAGATATGAAGAAAATATCAAGAACATTCTACATAGGAAAAAATCTAGAACATTTCACACAAGTTGTGACTAGCACTTTCTAGAATACTCTATAGGTCTATAAATACCTGTACTCAATTATTTGATGAATGATAAGAACTACGACCACTTCTAGCACAGCACTCACCGCTACAACTACTACATACTCCTTCCAACTACAACTTCCACATTCTACTATCTCCACAATTTTTTTAGGTTCAACTAAAAAGCAGAGTGGACAAAATGTAAATCATGCTCCCAATTGTTGTAGTAAAGATTCAACCACTAACACAATGATAACATTTTCTTAATGGATCAAATAATACTTGTAGAAATTTTCTAATTGGGTAACATCACAAAAGAATTGGCATTGGACTTGTATATTAGTAATGATAGGTCATAATACATACACAGACCTAAGCTGGAAATTATTGATTATGTAAAAAATCCAAAAATCAAGGAAAAAGAAAAAGAAAGTGAGCAAGATTTACTTAAAGTAGCTAAGAATTGCACTTTGATCGGATATGCTTAGAAGTTGCTCTAGATAGTCAACTCCCAAATCTTCTAACCCTACTACACTTGCTTTGATTTCTCTTTCCCTTTACACTTTTTGGATTTTGATAAGTGTTTTTGCTTGTAGTGCCTCACTTTGAGTGCAAGTGTAGGAGAATGAAGCATTGTTTGAAGATCGAAAATGAACTAACAAACTAAAAATGCCGCTGCAATAGTTGCCCCAACCGATCCTCTGGTACCCGAATCACAAAAACTAAATAAATAAACATCTAAAATCATGAAATTTAATAATCTCGCTTTCGAATTCTTTACTTGAGAAACTAGTTAAAACAGAAACTCGAACCTCACTCAATAAATTAAATCAATGAAAAATAGTTGTGTATTCCAATAGTTCAAGAGAAACTTGTTGCCTGACCCTAGAAGAAGATGGAACGAGAAACCCCAAGTGTGGTGGCAACAACGATGATTGTTGCGACGACGATGTCACCTTTTTCCAAGGGCATTACAAGGTGAACGACGACAACACATGGAGGCTCGTCAGAGATGAAGAACTCGCCACGGCGACTGTTGAAATGGTGGCTACTGGAGGTCAAGGAAGCTTCTCACGATGGTTGTTGCCACTTGTTCTACGTTTGGATTTTTGAAGAAAGTGAAAAAGGGAACATCGCGGGGCGGTCGGCGAAGGCTTTGATGGTGATCGATGTCGTCAGCGACGGACTTGGTCATGTAGAATCAAAACCTTTTTGATCGGAAGTTGAATAACTTCGGTTGGGGGTTTGAGACCGAGAGAAGAGAAATATAAAACCTAAACCTAGGCTGAAATGAAAATATGCAGAAATAGTATTTTTAATTAAAAAATGATATAAATTTTACGTACGAACTTTTGTCGTAGGTAATTTTTTTTTTTAAATATTTTATATATATATATATATATATATATATTATTATTATATTTATTTTTTACATCTATTTTCATAAATAATTTTTTATATCAAAGATTTTGATCATGTTTATTTACGAAATTTTCGTATATAATTTATTTTTGTTTTATCAACGAATTTTAATTTTATTTATGACCAATTTTCATAGATAAAATAAAATTATTTATGAAAAATATTTCGTAGATAATAGCCAATTTTCTTATAATAAGAAACTTTCACAAATATTTGCAAAAAGTAAAAACACAGTTGGTTAAGGAAAAACTCACTAGTTTCCAACTAGTATATTTAGTACTTCCTTCAAGCAAAAAAGTTATTATACATGGAATCTTCAATGTGAGTAATATGTTTATATCGTTGACAACCAAACCAAATCTATGCTTTGTTGATGACCCATACCAAATATAAAGGAGTTTAGGCTGCCATTTGCCATGTATTCATAAACTAGCATTTTTTTCTTGTCCTTGAATGTAAACAACCAAAAAGTTTAACAAGATTTCAATGTTGAAGCTTTGCAATCAATTTGACTTCATTTATGAACTCTATCACTCCTTGCGATGAGCTCTTTACGGAGTCTTTACAACAATCTCTTGCTTATCTACTAATATTTCCTATATATATATATATATATATATATATATATATATATATATATATATATATATATATATATATATATATATATATATATATATATATATATATCAATGTTCTTTTATTTAGTTACTAGGCTCAAAACTATTACCTTGTATACAAGTCCAAAACCACCTTGGCCAATTTTATTTTCATCGAAAAAGTTGTTAGTGGCTGTTGTAATGGTGAATAGATCAAACATTTGGACGTCCAAATTGTCTTCGCATTGTTCTGTCAATGATTTTTCTAAAAACCAATGAAGGCCTTTAGAATAATGTTATAAAATATGAGTAGCAAATTAAAGATACTTAGAATAGAAAAAATACAGTTTACTCAGCTAATTATTAAAAATCTAGAAGTCCAAAGATTGTGATAATATAAAATTTAAGTCCGATGATAATTTATTATTGTCCATGCAAAAAGAGTTTTCATTTGGGATAAAATTGTGAAATTTTGGAGGGAACCAAAGATTAGGGGGAAATAAAAAAAATAAAACTAAAATTAAAATAAAACAAATAGTATAATTAATAATTAAATAATTTAGTAAGTGATTTATTGTAACTAAAAGTTTACTAAATTATAAAAGTAATTTTGGTCACTATAATTGAATTTTTCAAGTATTGATTTCAGTTACTATTTAGCAAATTTCTATTTGTGTGTTTGTCTCCATTTAGCCTATGCAAACGACTTTTGCATCTAGGTAATGGACGTAGTCCATGTTGTCGTTGAACCACGCTCTCATCCAATTATCATTGTTTTTTTGGTAATGACATCCGTTTTTATTCGAAGAAAAGACAGTAAATTCTTGTAGTGAATAAAATCACATACACATGTAACGTTACACAAAACAGTATAAAATACAGCAACAAATTAAAACACGACTACAAAAATAATGTTAAGAGTAATTTAAACATTTTTGCTTGGTAATTTGGCGTTAGTTTTTCAATATCAAAGTAATTGTATAAGCTAAAAGCCCTGGCTTACATAATCTGGTTTCACGTTTACCAAACATTTGAATGAAATCAAAGTGTAAAATGATTATCATTTAAAAGTCTTCATGGTTCGATTGAATTTTTATTTTTAACAGTTTCCTGCGGTTAAATTATTTTTAACTAATTCATGCTATAGTTATAGAAATCTCCATGCTAATTAATTTTAACTAAATCCATGCTAGTTATTCTTAACTAACAGTTTCCTCTCTGTGAATGATTGTCATTATCAATATTTAAAAGTTTCATTCTCTAAGCTTTAAGTTCATTGAACAATTTGTGTAATAAAATTTGCGTTACATATGGTATGTACTTTTCCTCTATTTTCTTTACACTCAATCAGTCGTGTCGCATGCTCAACGAGTTACGAATTGTATCTTACCTCTGCCATTGTAAAGATCCATTCAACTCAAAATGTTAGCCAATAGAAAATTTTAAAAAGTAAATTAGAAGTATTTTAGTATAATTCTACTGCGAGAAAAATAATGAAAATAAGAGGAGTGACCGACAATAAACACCGTTTTGAACTTGGTATAATAGTGACAATTGGTTGGTTGTGTATTGGTTAAGGCATTCATCCTTTCCATCCAAGTGCAATTAAAGTTACACCTTCATACTGCTTCTATAACCGAATCATAAACAACTGTCATTTTAGATTATCAGGTAATAGTGCAAGAATAAGCTTTGGCTACAATCAATGGGAGGCCAATTCTTCAACCTACTTTTAACCGAGTTCCTAAGCTTCAGCGCATAAATTCAAAAATAATGCATGAAATGAGTAATCATAGAATTAGAACCAAGTTCGTCAGTTGTCATGAAAATTATCATAATTCAATCCAAGCATAACTCAAGCTTAGTTCATCATATGTACTTTACTGATTTAAGAATAACCGACATTGTCTTACGAGATTGTTATACGATGAATGTTAGTTTCAAAGTAAAGCATTACACAGTATGAATTTAAATAACAATTTAAAGAACTTGTTCTGTTAGTTCACTCTAGTTAAATTGACAAGGAGTATATGTGAGGATTTCTTGTGGCGATGTAGAAAACAGACAAACCTAGAAGCTTGGTTTTTTTAACCCTACAAAGTTATATAAACAGAATTAACAAGTAAAAGTATTGGAGAAATAACTATTTCTTCGTGATATACTAAACCAAAAACAGCAATACCGATACGTCAAGATGACTTGGAATACATCAGGTTAAGAAAACTGGAGTATACAAGAGCAACATCATTTACAAAACAACAGAATGAATATATATTCCTTTGACTTTTTCTCAGTCAGGCACATAACAAGGAAAGGGAAAAGAAGCAAAACAATTGAACAACCATTACTATAGCACCATTCTCAATAAGATACACATCTTTATATGGAGTTGTATTAGAATATTACTTTTAAATAAAATATATATAATATTACATTGTACTGAAATAATGATATTTAGAAAATCTCCCATAAGCCCGTATGTAGTTACGTAGCATAACAGAAGTAAACAACAAAATCCCAAGATGAAATGATTCTAGTCCGTTCAGGTGTGAATTCTCGTTTCCTCTTCCTTAAATAAATAATAATAAATAACATAAAATAAAACAAAATTTTGTAATCATGTCTTTAGAACTAGAAGGAACATTAATAGGATCCCAAGGAGAAGAGCAGAGAGTAAAATGGTAAAGCAAGAAGCAGAGTAAAACAGTAAAACCTCATTTATTTAGTAAAATCAAGATAAGCACTGAGTTAGGATATGAGTAAGAAAGATGAAATAGAAAGAGAGCAATGACGCAGACCGATGATATCAGGGATACGAAATTGAACTGAGACAAAAATAAAAGTATGGAGATGAAATCGAAAGAATGATGACAAAATTGAAAGCATTGAGACAAAATTAAAAACAAGAACCATGTTTATTACCTTGAGCTTCAAACACACAAGGAGAATGATGAAAGACATGCTGAAATAAAAAGGATGAAATTGAATTAAGACGAAAATGAGCAAACATCTTCTTCCTAGGACACCAGTCAGGTTCTGCTTTGTCTTCTTCCTAGGGAGATGAAATCAAAGAGACTAAAATGAAATCGAAAGCAAGGAGATGATGAAACGAGAGATACACAGTTTACCTTGAGCAAACACTAGTAGTCACGAACCTACTTCTTCCTACCACACCAAGAAAGAGAAAGAGAAAATGTCTATGGCCAAAGTAAAATTTTTAAAATTTTCAAAAAGGAGAAAAAAAAAGTCAAAATAATTTTACTACAACTCCTTAAAAACCATGCTTGATAAGGGTTTCTAAAACCTCTACTATAAAATATATTATTATAATTTCAACTAATAAACTTCACTCGAATTCTATATTTTTGTAGTGGTATAGCTATAAATAATTTTTTTCAACGCTAATTTCATTGCTAATGAATTAGCCACATTTTTTTTTTCTTTTAGGAATGTAGTCTCTCCCTTACGAAGAACTATGTGACCGAGAGTGATTTAGACACAAGAGACGTTAGAACACTGAAATTGAATGAGATGTTGCACATGCTTTTCTTTCACCCTAGAGTAAGTATTTAACTCTTAAATGAGTGAAGACATAATTGTTCACAAATCATAATAACAAATAGGAAAATAATTTTTTAACAGTTAAATTTTGATAATTTCTTTTTATAACTTGAACACTCAGTTTTTAAGTAGTCTCTCATTTTTCATTTTCTATTTTTTAAATTTTTTAAACCAATTAAAAAATATTATTTTAAATAGTAAAAAAAATTGTCAAAAATTTGATTCTCAGACAAATATATATCCATTACAAAATTTAAAAAAGAAACAGTAGCAAAAACTCATTCAAATGTTCGCTCTAGTGGAACAACAGCAAAAACCTCCACATAACTCACCAAAATCACACCAACAAATCACCGAAATCTCACGAGGTTGGGTCAGAACCGTACCGCCGTCGTGCCGGAAATAAACAGCGTTCAAGCGGAGAGAACGCGAAAGTCACAACAATGATGACGATGAAGCCATATTCTCTCATGATAGTAATTCAAGGTTGTGAAAGGGATAGTTGAAGGGATAGAGAAAATGTTGTGTAGATAGTAGAGTGTGAAAGTAGTAGTTGGAGAAGTGTATTTGTAGTTGAGAGTAGTTGTATTGGATGTTGTGTTAGTTGTTCTTGATATTACAAAATGGTAGGATACATGGGTATTTATAGTCCCATAGATTATTCTAGAAACTCCTAGCTAGAACTAATGCAAATACTTCTAGATTTTTCTACATAGTTGAATGTTCTTGATTTTTCTTTCTATCCTAGGCTTTTCTCCAATACTCTAGAAGTTTCTTTACATTTCAATAACTCTATCTTATATTTTTTTAGATTCTTCTAGAATTTGCATTATACTTTAATACTCCTCCTTGATGCAAATTCGGTAACTCCAAGCATAGCGCGTAGTAGTTCAAATCTTGGTCTTGGTAAGGCCTTTGTGAAGATATCTGCAATTTGATCTTCTGTCGGGCAGTACTCAAGTCGTATCTTCATATTTGTTTCCGCTTCTCTGATGAAGTGGTATTTAATTGCTATGTGTTTTGTTCTACTGTGATGTATTGGGTTCTTCGTCATTGCGATAGCTGATTTATTATCACAGTTGATTGTAGTAGGTCCACTTTGTTTCTCTCCCATATCTTTGAATATCTTTCGAAGCCATATAGCTTGACTTGTTGCTTCAGCAGCAGCCACATATTCTGCTTCAGCTGTTGATTGTGCAACAGTTGCTTGCTTCTTTGATGCCCAAGAGAATATTCCCGATCCAAGCGAGAAAGCATAGCCTGAGGTGCTCTTCATGTCATCTTTTGATCCTGCCCAATCACTATCGGTGTAGCCAATGATCCTTGAGTTAGTCATGGTTTTGTACCATATTCCAAACTCCTTTGTGCCTTGTAGATATCTTAAAATTCTTTTCCCTACTCCATAATGAATCTGACTTGGCTTTTGCATGAATCTTGATAGAAGACTTGTGGCATACATAATGTCTGGTCTTGTGGCTGTGAGATATAAGAGACTTCCAATCAAACTTATGTAGTGTGATGCATCTGTTTCTTGTGCTCCATCATCTTTTTGTAGTTTCTCATTTACCACCAATGGAGTAGCGACAGGTTTACAATCATACATCTTGAACTTCTTCAATAGGGCTTCAATATATTTCTTTTGAGAGATAAATATGCCGTCTTCTTGTTGTTTCACCTCTATACCGAGGAAATAGTTCATCAGCCCAAGGTCGGTCATCTCAAATGTCTTCATCATGTCTTCTTTAAATTCTTTCATCATCTCCAAATTGTTTCCTGTATAGATAAGATCATCGACATATAAGGAGACAATGAGGTGATACTGACCTTGTGCTTTAATATATAGTGTTGGCTCACTTTTGCTCCTCCTGGATCCTTGATCGATGAAGTATTGATCAATCTTGCTATACCATGCTCGAGGAGCTTGCTTCAAGCCGTATAAGGCTTTTTTTAGTCTTAGTATTTTGCCTTCATTGCCTTTATTGATGAAGCCTTGAGGTTGTTCAACATAAATCTCTTCTTCGAGCACTCCATTTAGGAAGGCTGATTTGACATCTAGTTGATAGATGTTCCATCCTTTTTGTGCTGCTAGGGCTATTAGAGCTCTTATTGTATCTAGTCGTGCGACTGGAGAAAATGTCTCATTGTAGTCGATTCCTGGTTGTTGTGAGTATCCTTTTGCGACCAATCTGGCCTTATGCTTTTGTATAGTTCCATCAGGATTGAGCTTTGTTTTATATACCCATTTCACTCCAATGATGTATTTTCCTTGAGGACAGTTTACGAGCTCCCAAGTGTTATTCTTCTCAATCATTTTAACCTCTTCTTCCATAGCCTTGACCCATATTTCTTGCTTTGATGCTTCCTCATAGCAGTTAGGCTCAATCATGACCATATTGCAGGTTTCGTATATGTCTACCAAAGATCTTACTCGTCTTGGAGTGGACTCTAGTGAAGAATCTTCTAATAGAGGTGGAGAAGGCGTACCTGAAGCTTCTGCCTCTTCTTGAATTTCTTCTTGATATTGTTGCACTGGAACTAAAGTGGTGCTTTTAACAACTTTTTCTTCTTCCCAATTCCAAGAAGCATTTTCATCAATTTCAACATCTCGACTAATGACGAGCTTTTTTGTTTGTAGGTTGTAAACTCGATAGCCTTTTGATTGTGTGCTATATCCCAAGAATATTCCTCGTATAGTCTTGTCTTCAAGCTTGTGCCTCCTTTGATCAGGAACATGTATGTAGCAGATAGATCCAAATACTCGTAGGTGTTTGGCTGATGGCTTTCTTCCACTCCAAGCTTCAATAGGAGTCTTGTCTTTGACTGCCTTAGTTGGACATCTGTTTAAAATGTAAACTGCAGTGTAGACTGCTTCAGCCCAAAAAGTGTTAGGCATACCTTTCTCTTTTAGCATTGATCTTGCCATCTCCATGACTGTGCGATTTTTTCTTTCTGATACACCGTTTTGTTGTGGAGTATATGCGACTGTGAGTTGTCTCTCTATGCCTTCATCTTCGCAGAATTTGTCAAACTCGCGAGATGTATACTCCTTTCCACGATCACTTCTAAGTACTTTTATTTGTTTTTCACTTTGCTTCTCAACAAGGGCCTTGAATTTCTTGAATATTCCAAAGACTTCTGACTTTGCCTTTAAGAAATAAACCCATGTCATTCTAGAGAAGTCATCAATGAAGAGGATGAAGTACCTGTTGTTGTGATGTGAAGGCGTCCTCATTGGTCCACAAACATCAGTATGGATCAACTCTAGTAAGTCTTTAGCTCTCCATGCTTTGTCGGTCGAGAATGGTAATCGATGTTGTTTACCAAGGAGACATCCTTCGCATGATTCATTATTCTCTTTTAAGCATGGAAGATCTCTCATCATGTTTTTCTTATATAGAAGCTTTAAGGCATATGTGTTGAAGTGGTCAAATCTCCTATGCCAAAGCCACGAGTCATCAACTTCTGCCTTCATGGCAATATTAGTTCCAGGTTTGAAGCTTATGGGAAAGCTTCTATTTCTCTTCTCCATTTTTACTTGGCCAATTTCTGTCTTTCTACTGTCATAAATTTTGCATGTATCTTTCTCAAAGTGGAGAGAATATCCATTCTCCATCATTTGACCAATACTTAAAAGATTCTCTTTAAGATTGGGAACCAATAAAACATCCTTGATGAATTTCATACCTTTCTTTGTCTCCACCATGACAGTTCCTTTGCCTTGAGACTCCACTATGGTACCGTTTCCTAGTCGAACTTTGACATTGACAGATTTATCAATGTCTTTGAAGATGCTTTGATCTTTGGCCATGTGATTGCTGCATCCACTATCCAAGTACCAACTTTCTCCTCCGTTAGGAGATTCTTGATTGGCATAAAATAAACGTTGTTCCTGATTATGTTCTTCAGCAAAGTTTGCTTGATGCTTATTTTTCTTACGACAATACTTTTCTATGTGGCCAAATTTCTTGCAGTATTGACATTGAGGTTTTCCATGATGCCAACAATCTTTTTCCATGTGACTTGTCTTTTTACATATGCCACATGGGGGATATTTTCCTTGACGAGTCATAGGGAAGCTTCTAGAATTTTCTTTATTTCTAGAAATTTCTCCTCTACTTTTATTTCCTTCATATTCTTTATTCTGAGACCGTAATTTTAGTTTTGATTGAAAGGCATTTTCGACTGAGTCTTCTTCATGCCTTTTCAATCTTTGTTCATAAGCTTCAAGAGAGCCCATTAGTTGTGTTACTGACAATGTGGCCAAATCTTTTGTTTGTTCAATCGCAGTTGCGATTGCATCATATTTTTGGGGAATAGAAATTAGAATTTTCTCAACGATTTTTTTGTCAAGAATAGTTTCCCCATAGGCTCTCATCTGACTAACTATTTCCTTTATTCTAGAATAGTAATCTTTAATGGTCTTAGATTCTTTCATTCTTATTAATTCAAACTCTCGTCTTAGAGAATGAAGTTTAACATTGCGTACCTCATCACTTTCTTGAAACTCTTCTTGTATTGTGTTCCAAGCTTGCTTTGCGTTTGTGGCACCTATTATTCTCGGAAAGATTGTGTCATCAACTGCTTGTTGAAGAGAAAATAAAGCCCTTGAATCCTTCTGTTTGTTTTCCTTCAACTCCTTCTTCTGAGCTGCAGTAAGAGTGGAAGTGTCTTCTGGAATAGTGAATCCCTCTTCTATAATGTCCCATAAATCTTGGGAGCGAAAGAATGTCTTCATTTTGACACTCCAAAAATCATAATTTTCTCCTGTGAAAATAGGTACTGGAATTGATGATGTTTGATTGGTAGTGGCCATAGGTTGAGAAAATATTTTGGAAGTAGTATAGAATGAAGTTCTAATTTTTTTGAAGTAGTTGAAAAATTTTATCTACGCCCAGTAGATGACCGAACGTAGCTCTGGTACCACTGATAGTAATTCAAGGTTGTGAAAGGGATAGTTGAAGGGATAGAGAAAATGTGTAGATAGTAGAGTGTGAAAGTAGTAGTTGGAGAAGTGTATTTGTAGTTGAGAGTAGTTGTATTGGATGTTGTGTTAGTTGTTCTTGATATTACAAAATGGTAGGATACATGGGTATTTATAGTCCCATAGATTATTCTAGAAACTCCTAGCTAGAACTAATGCAAATACTTCTAGATTTTTCTACATAGTTGAATGTTCTTGATTTTTCTTTCTATCCTAGGCTTTTCTCCAATACTCTAGAAGTTTCTTTACATTTCAATAACTCTATCTTATATTTTTTTAGATTCTTCTAGAATTTGCATTATACTTTAATATCTCACAAAAAACCCTAAACCCAAGGCGCCAGAAACACACACAATCTCTGCCAAAGGAAACTCAGCATGCCAGATCGCCAATGAAGACCTAAATCTTCTCTTTCACAAAAATCACAATGGGGTCATGCTAACAATAAAACCCAACAGATGGAGTGAGTTTAAAAAAATTGAGCTGGACCAAATTCAAAAAAGCTCACGCATCAACACAAAATTGTCCTTCTATATACCACTGGTGAGACCCACAATGAATTTTAAATAATAAAAAACTGCCACGTCTATGCGTCAAATGAACGTATTTCCCAATAATTTAGCAATAAAGTTCTTGTAAAATTAAGTTGCACCGATAAATTGGAAAAATAAAGTTCAAGATGTAGAAAAGCACGCGGTGAGAAATGTAAACAAAAACCAAAATTGTTCAAATACAAAGAAGCTAAACAGATCCAAAACTGCATTCTTCGGAAGGGCTGTGGATTAAAGCGAGGATGGTACGAGAGTTAAAGCCGGTAGTCAAACGGTGGACGAGAGTTCCATAAGTAGTGGTGTTATCTGCAAAAGTGACAACATCTTCTGGATGAGATTCCTCTGATCCTGATAAGAAAAGCATTCTAAGCAAAGCACTCATGTCTGAGTAGTGGCTGCGAGGAAGTGTGCACAAAAAGTCAGTTGTTGACAAAATCACTTCAACTTTGTAAGTCCACCAAGCAGACCCTTTCCCGATTTCAGCATCCACGGATTTCATCTGTATGCCGAGTTGAAGCAGCGTTGGTACATATGCAAGGTATTCAGCAATTGGTAAATCAACTACAGACCTTCCTTCAAACTGTGTTCCCTCAGGATAGGTTGGTACCATGATTTTGTTCTCCTGCAGTGAATGTGTCCGAAAAGAGCCAAATTCCTGTATTGCAAGGGCAAGGGGGAGAGGCAGTTCAATGTCCTTAGTATAACTAGGATCAGTAGTGTACCTCGTAGCATGTAAACCGTAAGTTTTGTTAGTGTTGTGAAGCTTCGCATAAAGCGCAGACATACACATGTTAACAATGTGCGGGACGTAGGTAGTGATTTCCTCATTAATGACAGATTCGCGCATATGATTAAGTGAATAACGAATCGTGAGCACGCGGGTCATAACGTCAGTGATTGCGGTTCTAAGATACGTGACATTAATATCGAAAGACTTCACCGTCACCTTGTTGGATGCGCCGACTCGCCGATAACCCACACCCATTTCCTTGAAGTCCATAAACTCTCGGTAGGACCAATATGGTGGCGTGTCACACAAATCCCAGGTACAACAACGGAACAAAAATTTGATGGAAAAACAAAGAACTAGAAAAACATCGTAGAAGTGAAAATTAGAAAAAGAGAACTTGATTATAGGTATGGTTTAAATAAAAGAGCACCCTTTATTTATATATATGGACACCTAGAAAATAAATAAATGCGTATGAGATTGATCTCTTTAGCCACCACTTTCGATAAAGAAGAAAATGAATAAATGGGTAATCCACCTCCCTTTATCACCCATTTTGGAAATGTAAAAGTGTCTTATCACTTACTTTGGAAGGATAGGAATATCTTGGAATATGATTCTAAAAATATAAGAAATGTATTCTCATCACTTTGAAAATGTAAAGAATGTTTTGGTATATGAGTCCTTTGATATATATACGAGTAAATTGGAAATATGTAATGTTCCTGCAGAGAACAAATAAGATGAGTTAGGTACAAGCGTCACCTTACCATGTAGTCCGTTATCTCCTCAGTTGGCCTCTTCCTAGTTGATACATGTCAGCGTGAACCCATGAGGGGTTACCTGCAGAAAAGACTCCAAAGCTCAAGTAAGTCAAAGCTCTCTGAAGGTTAAATCTGTGATTAATGAATGCGTACCTTTAATTACTAGGGTCCTCGCGTATTTATAGAGTATTAATGATGTCTGATCATCCCATGGGCGAGGCCTTGACTTAGGCTCTAGCTTGGGCTGTGAGTGGGCCTGGGCCCTAACCCAGGCCCTTAAGGCTTATTGAATGCGGGGGCTTCCATCATACTGAGTTTATTGGAGTGGTCGGCCTAGGCTTTAATCTTACCGGGTTTGTTGGAGTAATCGGTCTAGACCGGCGGCTACTTACCTTGATGGCTTATGTTGGTTATATGAGGTGCAGGTTGTTCCTCTAGATGTTTAGGTTAGAATTGGTAAAACTTAGGCTAAGTCGATCTAGGCTGGGTATTTGACTGCCTTGGTATATGTATTGTTTACTTATTTGGTCAAGTTTGGCTAGGTGTGGTACACCAGTCCCCCAGCCTTGTCCGATATGAGTTGTCGGTCAAGGGTGATATGGGTTGCCATGCTAGCGGAATCGGCTAGGTGTGATACACTAATCCCCCAGCCTTTAAGTGTGATGAACAGTGTTAAGGCTAAAAAATGGTAATCGTCCGAAGGTAGGTGAAGGAGTGTCAGGGGTCAAATCAGGCAGTTTTAGCGCCGTCGTTTTTAAGAGTCATGTCTCTCGCAATGATGGTGTCGATTGGTATGGGTTGTTGTTTTGGCGGGAAGGGGTTTTCGTCGTTTGGGATTCTGGGCTATAAAGATAGGTTTCAAAACGAGTGAGCGATTACTTGGTTCATTTGCGAGAGTTTTGAATTCAGAGGTCCTGTAAGCATTATATTGTCCGACTAGTTCTCAATTTCAGCCGACATCTTCCCGTAAACACGAAAACAGGTATGTCTAGTAGTGATAGTATATCGTTGTCCACATCTAATAGTGAGAGTACGGAGTCGGAGAGAAGTAGGGGTAGGGAATTTGACGAAGAGGGTACAAGTTCTGGAGGCATGGTTAGTGGGATTCCAATGGAGACGGTGCGGGAGGTTCGAGAGGATCCTCTTGAGGAATTGGCCGAAAGTAACTGGACGGCTAAAGGCGGTTATGGGTGGGCGGCTGCCGACGTCCGCAATCAATCATCTTTGTTCCGGTGGTCTCGCCTATTGAACTCGTGGTTAAACTGTACGCCTGTCATCTCAAAGGGTGTAAGTGGGGACATCGTTTCCCTGGAGCGAGTTAGCGCTATTGACCGAGTATGTCATGGGTAGGAGGGTGCTATAGAGAAATTTTTCTACATGTACATGTGTCATTTTTCTCAACTTCACGTGCGACTACCGTTAGACGGTTTTACCATGGGTGTACTGCGCGCACTAAATGTGGCACCTACTCAGTTGCATCCGAATAGTTGGGCCTACTTGCAAGCTTTTCACATTTTGTGCCAATCTTTATACTTGGAGCCCTTTTCCTATGCTTTTTTGTACTTCTACGACACCAGACCCCGCCGACCGACTACTTGGCTGTCTTTGATAAGTCATCCCAGTATCAGTAGATTGGACGCATTTTCCCAGTCTTTCAAGCATTTCAAGGACGGGTACTTCAAGGTTATCGTTAAAGAAGAAGGCAAAGCTCATTTTTTGAACGCAGATGGGAGTACAAAATTCCCATTTAGTTGGACGGGCAGCCATTCTCAGTATAAGAACATGGGGATGGATGAGTTATCGGCGGGTGATAGGGAGGTGGTGGAGATCTTATTGAAGTTTGTTGATAAGTTGCCCACTAAGGGCTTAGTTAGAGTTTATAATTCGGTGCATCCGATAATAGATATTGAATGTATCTATTTATTACTTAAACTGTGTTAATGATTCTAAGTTGTTTTAATCCGAGTTGTAATTTATTATTTTAGGGCACATGGCACAATCAGGAAAGAAAAACTTGGCGCTTTTCCAAACGCTGAGGAAGGAGATGGCCGCTAAGGCTAAGGCAGTTGGGAAGACTGATTTTCCCAACTTGCAGGGGTCTGTGGTGGAGGTGCATGTACACGGCGGGACGAAAAGGAAGGCTGAGTTGTCGCCTCGACACGGCAAGGGGAAAGATGTGAAGAGAGTGAGAGCGGTTTTGCTCGGGACGGGGTCAGCTAGTGGAGCAAGGTCGGCGAGTGGGGAGAAGGGACCAGAATCTGGTTTGATCGAATTGCTGGAAATATCTGTGAGGAAGGATATTGCAATCAACCTCCCAGATACCATTATAAACTCCATTGACGGCATGGATGCGGACCATATCGTGAGGACGATGGTCGAGTTTGGAAGCAAGGCCTTAATACTGAGCCGTCGTATGGGGTCTTTATCCAAGAGGGAGGTGAAGGAGGGGGGCCGGGAAAGAGTGAAGGAGTTGCAGGGGAAGGTTGATAAGTTAGAGGAGGAGAAGGTTGCACTGGAGAAGGCAAAGGAGAGTTGGGAGGTAGAGAGAAAGAGGATGGCGACATGGAGGGTCCGCTGTTTGGATTCTGAGGAAAAATTGAACAAGAGAATAGAGGAACTGGAGGAAGATTATGACAAATTGAAGGAGAAGTATGACGGAGCTATCAATGAGCTTGATGATTTGAAGAATAGCATCATACAAGAACACATGAACGGTTTTGAGAAAGGATTGTGCCAAGCGGCCTTTTTTCATGGGGAGATCGATGTTACGGACGTGAAGTTTGATGTTAATAAGGATGTTATTGATGGGAGGCTTGTGAATGAGGATTAAGGTAGTGCTGGTGAGGAGGCGGAGTTGAGGGCGAAGGAGAAGGCGGCTGAAGGGGTGAATGAAGCGGTTAATGTTGGGGAGGTAGCTCGTGATGCGGTGGAATAGGACCTTATTCTTTATTGATTTGAAAACATTATTGAGCCTATGTTTGTAATAGCTGATACATTATGTTCGTTTATGTTGGGTACATTTCTTTTGTGTTTATGATTAATGTGATTAATGCTTTGTATGTCATTGTGTATGTCAGGTGTTTGATGATTTGTGGTGTATGTTATATTTTGCAAAAATCGATTGTATGTTAAGGGTGTTCGACCCAGACCGCTTACTTGTGGTAAGGGTGGGGAACTTAAATGAATTAATCACGAATTAAGGGTGTTTGACCTAGGCCGCTTACTTGGGGTAAGGGTGGGGAATTTAAACGAATTAAGCAAAAGATAAGGGTGTTCGACCCAAGCCGCTTACTTGGGGTAAGGGTGGGGAACTTAAACGAATTAAACACGAATTAGGGGTGTTCGACCCAGGCCGCTTACTTGGGGTAAGGGTGGGGAACTTAAACGAATTAAGCAAAAGATAAGGGTGTTCGACCCAGGCCGCTTACTTGGGGGTAAGGGTGGGGAACTTAAACGAATTAAGCAAAAGATAAGGGTGTTCGACCCAGGCCGCTTTCTTAAGGTAAGGGTGGGGAACTTAAACGAATTAAGCAAAAGATAAGGGTGTTCGACCCAGGCCGCTTACTTGGGGTAAAGGTGGGGAACTTAAACGAATTAAACAAGAGATAATGGTGTTCGACCCAGGCCGCTTACTTGGGGTATGGGTGGGGAAATTAAATGAATTAAACAAGAGATAAGGGTGTTCGACCCAGGCCGCTTACTTGGGGTAAGGGTGGGGAACTTAAACGAATATAAGAGTAAAAACGTAGAAAAGTTTTATAGTTGAGAACCCTTCATTTTATTTATTGAATAGGGGTACCTCCTTAAAACCTCCCTGGCCAAAACCCTCCTTAGGGAAAAAAGACTAGGTGAGGAAAAAGAGTACACCCAGGGTTACAAGTGTTCGGCTTAGTGCAGCATACATTTAACTGAAATAGAATTTGAGGTGTGGTACATTCTAAGTGTTGGGAATCTCTTCTCCCGATAAGTGTTCCAGGCGATAAGCTCCTCCTCCTGCATCTTCGCGTATGCGGTATGGGCCGTCCCAATTGTCGGAGAACTTGCCATCCTTCTTTCTAGCACTGCTGGCCATTCTCCATACTAGGTCCCCGATGGCGAATGATCGTGGACATAGGTTTGCATTATATTTTCTGGCAGCTCGTTGTTTGGTAGCTAAATTGCGTATCTGGGCTTTTTCTCTGAGTTCGGGTAGAAGGTCGAGATGTATGGCCATGTTTTGGTGGTTGTGGGTTGGGTCGTATAGTTCTCGGTGCAGGGATGGTTCGCCAATTTCAACTGGTATCATGGCGTCTGCGCCGTAGACTAGGCTGAATGGGGATTCGTTTGTTGATGATTGAGGGGTGCACCTGTAAGCCCATAACACTTCTACTAATTCTTCAGGCCATCGGCCTTTGGCGGTATCTAACCTCTTGCGTAGCTCCACGAGGATAACTTTATTTGCCGCCTCTCCTTGTCCATTGGTTTGTGGATGTTCTACAGAACTTGTGATGTGCTTGATGCCTAGGCCAGTGTAGAACTTGGCTAGCTCTTTGTCAATAAATTGTCGGCCATTGTCTATGATGATGGTATGTGGAACACCATATCTGCATATAATATCCTTCCACACAAATTGTTGAACTTGCTGGGTCGTGATGGTAGTTAGCAGCTTGGCTTCTATCCATTTAGTGAAGTAATCGACGGCTACAATTAGGAATTTTACCTACCCCTTGCTGGCTGAGAAGGGGCTTAGAATGTCCATTCCCCACTTAGCGAATGGCCATAGGGATAGTATGTGGTGTAGTTGTTCTTGTTTTTGGTGAATAAGGTTGCCATGTTTCTGGCATGATTTGCACCTTCTGACATAATCCTGGCAGTCTGCTTCTATAGTCGGCCAGAAATATCCGGCTCTAAGAACTCTGGTAGCCATGGTGCGTGCGCCGGAATGATAGCCACAAATGCCTTCGTGTAGCTCTTTAATAATATATTGTGCTTGTTCTGCCATGACACACTTGAGAAGGGGTTGGCCGTATCCGCGTTTGTAGAGGTCATCGCCTATCATGGTGTACCTGGTAGTCTTAGCCAGCCAAGTTTTGTCCGCATCTTGAGGGGGGTTGCCGGTTTTGAGGTACTGGATGTAGGGGGTGGTCCAGTTATGGCTTTGGGAGGGGGTGACATTGTCAGCTGGGGCGTGGGTTAAATTTTGACAAGTGTGTGTGATGGAGGGCGTAGATAGTGTTTGCTGTAATAAGGATCAGTGACGATTTTTTAACTTGGTGCTGGCCAATTTGGAGAGGATATCGGCTCTGATGTTATCGGTCCTTGGGATATGTTCGATGCGGACTTGTTCGAAGGAGGACTGAATGACTACACGAACCAGATGGTAATACTGTAGAAGGATGGGGTCTTTGATCTGGAACTCATCATTTAGATGGCCTACAGTGAGCTTGGAGTCGGTTTTGCACGTTAATTTCTTGAATCCTACCTCGCGGGCGAGGGAAAGGCCAGCGAGGATTGCTTCGTACTCGGCTTGGTTATTAGACGTTTTGAAGGCAAAGTGAAGGGATTTTTCAATGAGGATGTTGTTGGGACCTTATAAGAGGATGTCACCGCCGACACCTTTTGGATTTGAGGAACCATCTACATGAAGCATCCACTGGTCCTCTGTGGGTGTGTGCTGGAGGTCGTTGACGAAGTCTAAAAGACACTGGACTTTAATGGGGCCATGGGGTTCATAGCGGATGTTGAATTTTGACAGCTCGACGACCCATGATGACATGCGTCCGGCTAGATATGGTTTTTGCAATATCTTTTGGATTGGGTAGTCGGTTTTAACGGTTATGTTGTGGTTTTGGAAGTATGGGCGTAGGCGGCGTGCTGCGTGGGCCAAAGATAGGGCCAACTTCTCTACCATTTGATATCAGGGTCTTGCAGCGTTCTGCTCACAAAATAGACAGAGTGCTGCGTGCCTTCTATTTCTTGGATAAGCGCGGCGCTGACGGTGTAGTCGGTGGCTGTGATGTATATGAGTAGGAGTTGATAGGTGTCCGACTTGTGGATGATAGGTGGGGAGGTTAGGGTTGTTTTCAGTTTTTGGAAAATTTATTCACAATCATCGGTCCACGTGAACCGAGTGGATTTCTTTAAGAGTTAGACTATGGGTTGGATTTGTTCGGCTAGTTTGGGTAGGAAGCGAGAAATGGCTATGAGACGGCCTATAAGACGTTGGACCTCTGATATCGTTGTTGTTAGGCGATCAAATTACCACCACTTAACTTTAGCAACTTCAGTATTGCCAAGTTAGTAGTGAACAAAATAGTTAGGGTTAAGATAACCCTGAGTCGTCTCACAACGAATACAGAATTGGTCTCAAGTATTTGATTCTTAAAAATGCAATTAAAACTAGCAACTATAAAAATAGGGGGTTTTGATATGCAAAGAAAATGACACGGAAGATTGTAAACACAATAATAGTAAATAGGCCAATTCCACTACTTTTTCTAAATAAGATTCTTCATTGGTTATCTAGAGATTATTGTTAAATTAATTATTGTTGTTGATTTACAAATCAATCAATGTAAAAACTTAATTCATTTGTTGGCATTCTCACTTTTAATCAAAGTAAAGTCTCAATTAAAAGTGAGAATTGTTAGATTGTCCATAGTAAATTCAATCAAAGTACAGTCTCAATTAATTTTACTATGCCCAATCATGTCTATTCTTTTGTTTCTTCACCAAATAGAAAACTTAATTAATCAAAGTAAAGTCTTGACTAATTTTAGTTAAAGTAATTACCTCTAATCAAAGTAAAGTCTCAATTATTGGCAAAAACTTATTTAATCAAATGAAAGTTTTTAAATAAAATCAAAGTAAAGTCTCAATTTAATTTAAAAACCTTTTGACTTATATGATTAACATGCATGTAGATTTAAAATCATTATTTTCTATTCGATTAAGAAGAAAAGGACATAGATAAACAAAAACCACAACAATAATCAAAATAACAAACACATAAATTCATCTAATCTCAGAATCCAGTTAAGAAATTACAGTGGAATCAACCCTTAAAGCTTAGCCCTCCATGGCTTTGATGGAATACATGATAATATATGATGAAGGAAAGAAAATAAAAGAGAGAATGAGAGATGTTATGGATGACGGTGTTATGCAAAACCAGAGAGTTCTAAGTGTCTCAGTTCTGTCCTTCTCTGCTTCATTAAGTCTCTTTATATAGGCTTCAACTGGACTTTGGGCTTTATCTGTCGGTTGCTAAAATCTTTTATTTTTATTTAATTAATAGCAACTTAATTTCTGCCAAATTTACAATTATGCCCCTCTTATTTAACCATTTTTGCAGTTTTGACCAGAGTTGACTGCTGACTTTGACCAGTTGACCAGTGTTGACCAGTTTTGACCATTTCAGTGTCCATTGAGACGCTGACACGTGGCAGCCTTCTCCTTCTCTCAAAATTAGGGTTTCGTAGATGCTTGTGGTTGTGAATGATGGTTGCGGCTGCCGTTTTCCGGCGACGAAGGCGTAGTGGTGGAGGTTTGTGGACGCTGTCGTTCAGGTTTTGCTCCTCGCTGCTGCTGCGTCAATGGATGACGGTGGTGAGAAGAGGTGGTGCGGTGAGGCAGATTTGCGTCAAAACTGATGAAGGATGGTCATGCCGCCGCTGCTGGTGCATGAAGCTCGCGCTCACGGCTGTGCAAGGTGCCTCGCGTTGGTGGTTCGTTGTTGTCTGCTCCGACGAAGCTCCCGCTGTTGCGTTTTGAATTCACCATGGTTCGCGATCTGGCTGCTGTTGAGCGTGGAATGCGATGGTGGCTCGCGGTGGTCGGAAAAACTTGCTGCCGATTTGCAATGGAGACGGAGAGGCATGGTGGTTGCGCTCGCTACAGCATGGTTGACGGAACTGTGGTGGCCGTGTGCAAACCTGCAGGCGCTGTGATGGTGATGGTGATGCAGTGGTGGCCGGCGAAATGAAGGAGATGGAGGTTGAAACCTGCGCGTTGATGATGAAGAATGGAAGGGAGCTGCCATGACTGCTGTGACTGCTGTGACTGCTGTTGACGGTGGAAGTGGCGGCGCGGTTGACGGCCAGGTCAGTGAATGGTGGCCGGCGGCTGCCATTGTGATGGTAGGTGAGGAGGAAAATTAGGGTTTCTGTTTTGGAGATGAAGATGATGACGTGGCACCCTTCCATTGGACAACTTGTTAGTGCAAGGATTGTGACACGTGGCTTGTTCTAGTTGGCTAATTTTAAAAGGTGGGGATTGCCACATGGCATGATCTGGTTGAGTGGAGTTTAAGTGGTAGGAGGGGTGCAACTTAGTGAAAACTGGGGGTGCAGAACAGGGTTTTTGGTGGTCCACTTTAGAAGGAGTGTGCAAATAAAATCTGGAGGTGCATTTAGCTCCTGATTTATTCTTTTTCAGAATTTCTTGATTTTGGACTTATTTTGTAACTTTGAATATTTCAAAATCACACTATTAATGACCAAAAATAAATTCCAGCTGCATTAACAAACGTTAGAATATCCAATAATATTTTATGCAACTAAAATCAATTTTTACGCCACTTTTACCAAACTTACTCAATAAATCCAATAATCACAAATCCTAATTAAATCAATCTTTAAGCACAGAAAATTCAATTAAATTCCCAAATTTAAATATTAAATGAGGGCAAAAATTTGAACTCATCAACCTCCTTGATAGTAGTGGTGCTGCGCATTTCGATGATGGCCTTGCATTTTTCGGGATTAGCTTCTATGCCGCGCTGGGTTAACATAAAACCAAGGAATTTACCCCAGTCAACGCCGAATACACACTTGTCGGGGTTGAAGCGAAGGTTGTATTGGCGTAGTGCAGAGAAGACTCCTGATAGGTCCCATTAGATGACTGAAAACCTTGTCCATCAGTCGTTGGTAAGTTGCTCCAGCGTTTTTGAGACCAAAAGGCATGACCTTGTAGAAGTAGTTGGCATCGTCCATGATGAAGGCAGTTTGGTGCATGTCAGATGAGGCCATGGGAATTTGGTTGTACTTGGAATATGCATCCAAAAAACTGAGCACCTTGTTTCCTGCTGCGCCGTCAACGAGTCGATCGATGTTGGGTAAGGGGTAGGCATCGCGAGGGCATGCTTTGTTTAGATCTGTGTAGTCTACACACATCCGCCATTTGCCATTGGCTTTCTTCACCAAGACAACATTAGAAAGCCAAGTGGTGTATTGAGCTTCTTCTATGAAGCCTGCGTTTAGTAACTTGTCGGCTTCGACCTTAGCTGCTAGCCGACGTTCTTCGCCAAGTTTGCGTTTTTTCTGGGATATGTAGTGGGCTTCTTTATAGATGGATAGTTTGTGGGATGCCACTAGAGGGTCCACCCCAGGGAGGTCAGCGGCTGACCAGGCGAAAAGATTTGTGTTGTTTATGAGAATGGGTGTGATTATGACACGCTTGTCAGAGTTTAAACCGGTGCCTAGGTTGATAGAGTGGCCGTTGGGAAGCTCTAGAGGGGAGGTTTTCTCAACTGGTTTAAGACGAACATCCCGGCCTACTCTAGGGTCCAGATCTTCGCCGGACAAGGCGATGTTGGAGCCAAGGGTCGTTCATGTGGTTGGTTTGCTGAATTAGGAGTTGTGGTCGTAGGCTGGCCATGTAGCATTCGCGTGCCAAGCGTTGGTCGTAGTGGATGGTAAGGATGTCGCCGGAAGGGGAGGGGAACTTCATGGCCAGGTGAGGGGTGGAGACGACGGTGTCAAGGGTGTTGAGGGAAGGACGACCCAAGAGGATATTGTAGGATGTTGGCGCGTCGACGATAAGGAAGCGGATTGGGATGTTTTTGGTTTGGGTCCCCTCACGAAAGATGGTGTGGAGGTCGATGTAGCCACGGGTGGATACTTGTTCACCAGAAAAGCCATAGATTGGCTCGTCGTATGGGACCATGGCGGTGTCTGGAAGTTGGAGTTTTTGGTAGGTGGCCTAGTAGAGGATATCCACGGAACTGCCCTGATCGACGAGGACTTTCTTAACAACGTAGTTTTTGATTTCAACCGTGATAACCATGGGGTCATCTTGTTGATGGTCGAGGCCATGGAAGTCGTCATCTATGAAGATGATAGGAGGCATGCGACATCTGTGGCGGGAGTGGGTGATATGGTTGATGGATTGGATATGACGGAGGTGTCTCTTTCTGGCAGAAGAGGTGGATCCTCCACTAGCGAAGCCGCCAGAGATGGTGTTGATGGTGCCACGTAGGGCAGGGTTGGCAGGGGTGATGTCGGTGCGGGCCAGTTCATGTTCTTGGTTGGTGGGTTGAGCGGGGCGTCTGTCGTGACGGGAATCATGTGGAGGGCATCTGTGGTCAGGTCGAGGGGGGTTGCGGGATCGAGAGGAAGAGGAATGGTCATCTTTGCGGATGAAACGGCGAAAGTGGCCAGCACAGACCAGTTCTTCTATTTTATCCTGGAGTGCTTTGCATTCTTTTGTAGTGTGGCCATGGTTGCGGTGGTAGCGGCAATATTTGGTCATATCAGCGTTAGGAGGTGTGGTTATCTTACGTGGTGGAGGGATTAGGTCAACTTGTAGGGCCTCGTCGAGGATGCAGGAGTGGGCTACGGTAAAGGGGGCGTATCTAATGAAGCGAGGTTGGCGGGGCTCGCGTGGGCGGGCATCAGGGCGTGGGTTAGGTTGCGGGGTAGGGTTGGCGGTGGTGGTTGCATAGTCATTGCAGAATTTGGTGTGGAGGGTTTGCATTTCCTCCATGCGGACATAATCGGCTGCACGCAATTTGAGTTCGTGCATAAAGGCGGGTGGGTGGAGGTAGACGTTGTTGGCGATGGGGCCGGGTTGTAGGGTGAGGCCCATGCACTGGAGGATCATCTCTTGGTTGAGGTGTGGTGTGCGAAGAGCTGCCTTACTGAAGCGATCTATGAACGCTTTGAGGGGTTCGCCTTGTTCCTGTCTAATGCCTAGGAGGGAGATGGTGGTAGTTTGGTGTGGGCGGCTGCCAGCAAAATGGGTGGAGAACATGTGAGAAAGGACGTCGAAACTATCAATGGAATAAGGTGGAAGGGTTGTGCACCATTCCAGGGCTGGGCCCTTGAGGGTGGTGGGGAAGGCTTTGCAGAATACTGTGTCTTGGGACGTGTACAGGGCAACATGGGTGATGTAGACTTTGAGGTGCTGATCAGGGTCGGTTTCGCCAGTATAGCAGTCTAGGGTGAAGGGTTCCCACTGGGTAAGAAGAGGGGTGTTGGCGATGAAGTCGGTGAAGGGGTGGCGACGTTTGGGCTGGTGGGGAGGGAGCAGATGCGGTGGAACGGGATGGTTGATCATAGTGGGGCAGGTGGAGGTAAGGTTGTGAGGGGAGATGTGGGTTATTGGAAGGTATTGTGGGTTGTATGGTGGAACATGTGTGGTGTGTAGGGTGGTGGGTATGTTGTAGGGGATTTGTGTGGTAGGGAGGGTAGCGACAAGGGTTGGGGGTGCGGTAAGCCCTGGTTGAATAGGGGGGAAGTGAGTGGGATGGGTGGAGGGAATGGGTGTTTGTTGAGTGGTAGTGAAGGTATGAGGAGTGGGGTTGTATTCGCTTTCTTCCTCTGTGGGCTGGAAGGCCGGGGACCTTGCAGCTTCATAGGCTTCCTTGGCTTTTCCCTTCAGGTTGGGATCAACTTCGATCTTTCGCCTAAGGCGAGAGTTCTCTTGTCGTAGCGCCTCCATCTCGTCAGCGCTGCGTTTCTTCAGATCTGCCAGCTCTTGTTGCACCTTCGCTTGGCCGTCTATGATGGCGGCCAGGTCAGGGGTGATGCCAGCAGGTCCTGAGGGACAAGCATCTGCCTGCTTGTTCACTCGAGCTTTGTTACGGGTTAAAACCATCTTCAGAGAAAAGCGGGTACTAAAGGTGTTCGTCTCGTGTCCCACGGTGGGTGCCAATTGTTCCTGTAGAGAACAAATAAGATGAGTTAGGCACAAACGTCACCTAACCATGTAGTCCGTTATCTCCTTAGTTGGCCTCTTCTCGATTGATACATGTTAGCTTGAACCCAGGAGGGGTTACTTGCAGAAGAGACTCCAAAGCTCAAGTAAGTCAAAGCTCTCAGAAGGTCAAATCCGTGATTAATGAATGCGTATAATTACTGGGGTCCACGCGTATTTATAGAGCATTAATGATGTCTGATCATCCCATGGGCTGGGCGTTGACTTGGGCTCTAGCTTGGGCTGTGAGTGGGCATGGGCCCTAACCCAGGCTCTTAATTATTGAACGCGTGGGCTTCCATCATATTGAGTTTATTGGAGTGGTCGACCTAGGCTTTAATCTTATCGGGTCTGCTGGAGTAGTCGGTCTAGGCCGGCTACTTACCTTGACGGCTTATGTTGGTTATATGAGGTGCAGGTTGTTCCTCTAGATGTTTAGGTTAGAATTGGTAAAACTTAGGCTAAGTCGGTCTAGGCTGGGTATTTGACTGCCTTGGTATATGTATTGTTTACTTATTTGGTCGAGTTTGGCTAGGTGTGATACATGTAATGTGAGTAATACTTTCTTGGTTTTTGTAATGCACAGTTACTCGGTTTTTGTAATGCACAGTTACTCACTTAGATTACAATGCTTTGTGATTCTTCAGTTCTAGCCGTTTTCCCCGTCTTGGAGTCTGAAAAGCCACGTGAAGTTGCGCTTGATAATATGAAAAGGATTGGTGATGTGCATGTTTGTAGAATTTTCAAATACTTTTCCTGAAGAACTTCAAAGTGTTCGTCGATGAAGGATTCATGAATCGTACGTTGGCAAGACGGTTCGTCGACGAAGGAGTCGTGAATCGTAAGTTGGCAAGACGGCTCAGCCTCATCGGTGTCCGTATAAAAAATCCTAATCCCCACGAAAAAAGAAGAAGCATGAAGCAGAGACAATAGCCATCAAATTTGGAGAAAAGGATGATGATAGAATGTCCCAGTTTTTCTTAATATTATAACTTTTTAGTTATAATAATAACTATTTTAGTAATTAATAATTTTTAACTTTGTAAATTAGTACGTAAATGAGTCACTATAGTAACTGATTATTTTTTATCACTAAAATTGATTATTATTATTAAGAATTTTTTTTATAATAAGATAACGAAGGATCAAACTTACCAAGTGGGGAACAAATGATGGTGTTTTTGGATAGATTTGCCTAGTGACAATGATGCTATAAATAATATAAAGAAGGAAGATATAGAGAATGCGGAACTCTATATTCATGTAAAACCTGCTTTGAGAGGAACATTTACTGATATTGCTATGAGGGTATGTTTTTCTCCTTCAATGGACCTGGCATACTTCAAGTGAAGTTGGTGAAGATTGAGATGAACAAGATTGGTGAACATGTGGGTGACTGGGAGCATTTCACCCTTCGTGTGAGCAACTTCACAGGAGAACTATGGGATGTATTTTTTTTTTCACATCATAGTGGATGAGGGTGGGTAATTGCATTCAACTTGGACTTTATTGAAGGAACTACTGTTGCAATTAAGAGGCTTACTAGTGAAGGGCAAGAGAGTGACAAAATTTTTTGTTGAGGTTGAGATGCTTATTCGGCTGCATCATCATAACCTTGTAAAACTAGTGGGATACTATAGTAATCGTGACTCATCACAAAATCTACTTTGGTATGAGCTTAATTCGAATGGAAGTTTAGAGGTCTAGCTCCATGTTAATATAACTTCTCATATCAACTTTGTAGACTTGTACATGTTTTCTACAATGATGTTGTTTCTAAAACTATTAGATTATGCTTAATTGAAACTGGCCCAACTTGTCCTAAGTCTCCTGGGAATTAGGGGTGGCCAAAAATTCAATTTTCATGATTCAATCTACTTTTTCTTTGATCCGATCCATTTAAAATCCTTTTTATTGGATGTGGATTTCAATCTGATTTACATTTTATATATTTTATTGATTGGATATCTATTCTCTGAATTTAGATTTTCAAAATGGATAATCCATAATATCCAATCCAAATTTTCAATTTATATTTTTAGTTGAGTTAGACTAAAAGTCGAGATGGATTAGCTCAAATTTGGCCGTATTCGATTGAGTCGACGTGACCCTATACGAAATTTGGTTGTATTTGGCCGAATTCAGTCATGTTGGTTCCAATTGAAATTTGGCCCAGACAGTCTGGACCAAATTTGGAAGTATTCGATCAAGTTGACGCTGACCCAAATTTGATTGCATTGGACTTAGTCGGTCCTAAAAAAAAATTGACCGTATTTGAACGAGTTGGTCACAATCGAAATTTGACCGAAATCAACCGAGTTACCATGATTGAAATTTGGTCGAATTTAGTCGAGTCGGCCCCAGTCAAAATACATTCATGTTGGCATCAACTAAAATTTGGCTGAGTTGGTCTTGGCCCAAATTTAGACGTAATCGGTCGAATCAGCCCAGGATAAAATTTGGTGGTATTCAACTGAGTCGACTATGATCGAAATTTTACCATATTCAGCCGAGTCGACCCCGACCGAGAATTCAGTGGAGTCAACCCTGATTGAAATTTGACCGATCAGACCCTGGCCCAAATGGGGCCATATTTAGCCATGTAGGCTTTGGCCAAAATTTGGTCGTATTAGGAAAAATCGGCCCTGCTTGAACTTCGATCGAATCTAGTCATGTTGATCCCGACCGAAATTTTGTTGAGTTGGCCTTGGTCAAAATTTGGTCACGTCGTCTCCGACCGAAATTCATTCGAATTTGGTGGAGTCGACCCCAACCAAAATTCCGCCGAATTCGACCAAGTCAGACTCGACCAAAATTCGGTCGGCCATGATTGAAAGTAAGTCGAGTCCATTCCATACTGAAATTTGGCCAAGTTGATCCTAACAAATTTTAGAAAATTTAATTTAAATTTATTTTATGAAAAATGAATTTTGAATTTTGAACTTGATCCAAATATTTGGATCTAAATTTTAATAATAACCAATTTATTTCTACCGAAAAAAATGGATTTGGATCAAAAATTCAATCCAATTATATGGATGCAAAATGAATGTGAATTAGATCATTGAAAATCCAATCAATAATCACCCCTAATCTCCACCTGTATTTTCTTGCTTGGCCTCCTATTTGGCTTCAAAAAGTTTGTCAACAATGGTTTTGCAATTGAAGAACTTGTGTCCAATAGGGAAACCATGTTTCCAATAGCAGACATTCCACAAGGAGTGCAAGTACATTTAACAAAGCTCCTAGAATTCTTGTTTTCATGATTTTGAGGAAAACCAATTTTCGTATAGCAGACTCACAATGTTCAGGCTTACCACAATAATTTAAATTCAGTTGGGTATTTGTAGCATTGATTATTATATCAGTTTCAGAATTAAAACTGTTTCCCATGATCTGTCGCTTGTACTATGCTACGTATGAAAAAGTTTTGCTAATGGGAGGAATGGGATCTAAGAAGAGGACATGTGATTTAATATTACTATATTGTTCACTGAGACCCCTAAGAAACCCCATCACCCGATCCTTACCTTTCTTTGACTACTTAAAGCAATCATACCACCAAAACATTTCACATCACAAAAACAAGTATGGTCAGGTTAAAATTGTGAATCTCATCCAAATAATTCTCAGCTTGGTGAAGAACTCAATTACCGTTAATTCACCTTCTCTGATGAACGATGCCTCCATTTGTAATTCTGAAATTCGTATATGATCACCTTGAAAATACCTTGATTTTAAATCATTCCAAATTGCTTCTGCTTTGTCCATCATAAAACACTTTGTCGAGTAGAATCTGAGACAGAGTGAATAAGCCACGAAGCCACCACATCGTTGCATCGATTCCATGCTTGGTATGATGGATCCTTCTTATCAGGTTCAACTGCGATGCCGTCAACGAATTAGAGCTTGTTTTTAGCGCCTAGGGCTGTCATCACAGATAAGCACCATGAGTGATAGTTATTCACGTCAAGAACCTAACAAACCAAGGGAGTAACATGGTTTTCACTAGGGTGCAAATACAAGAAACTGAGAGCAGAAGTATGGATAGGAACAGATTCAGTCATGGTGAAGGAAGATTCAAGAATGAAAGAATCAGGAAGAAAGCAAGACAGTGAAGAGAAGAACAGAAGAACTAGAGCAGCAGCACTTTCAAAAGAAGTGCTTTGATACCATCTGAGATAATTCCAAGAAACGTGATCGTAATGATTGAGGCATTCTTCTCATGTAAAGAAGCATTTGCATAACTATGCATGATGAGAAACAGAGAAACTCGGAGCGTGAAGAAAAGGAAAAGAACTTTATTTCTGAAGAAGAAAGTTACTGGTAAGTCTGGAAAGAAAGAGAAATGGGTATAAAAAAATAATCGAAATGGTTACAACGGTAAAACTGAAAATACGCTCAAGGGTAAGTACGGGTGCTGTGCGTATTAATTATTTTCAATTTTCTGTTCATTCTGAGAAGCTTTTTAGTATAAAAATCCTAAAACCCTGAATACACATATATAATGGAGAATACAACATAAGGCACCACAGATCACCATGTACGTTTCCAAATTGAAATATAAGATAAAATTACAACCCTAATTTCAAACTGGATAGAAGGTGAAGTTACAAAATTTACCAAAAAGGAGTAAAAGTAAGGCATTAATGAAGGAGTAAAACAAAAAGGGGTAACTATTGGATTGAATAAAGATGTTTATCGATTTCTTCGCAATCGTTGAATATGTTAAACTCATTAAGCAGTGAAATGTGTAAATTGAATGGTTTGTCGAAAAAAGAGAAAGTACAAGGCATAAGGAAATCTTAAAATCAAAATACACTAACTATTAAATCAAAAGAGATGAATTTGAAAGTATAAGGCATCAGGAAATCTTAAGATCTTTTATTTATTTTAAAAAAAATTATGAAGCTGACACATGTCCAAGATTTCTATTAATATTCATTTCATTTCTATATTTTATAGATTATTAGATAGATAGATGTCTTACCACTCTTGATTAAAAAAAAATGAGGCTATATTGTAATTATATGGAAAAGTGTAATTATTAATTAACAAGAAAATGCTATATTGTGTAGATAATTGACATAAGATTCTAATTTATAAACTCGTTGCCTTCACGCTAATCAAGAAATGGAGAGGGTCAATACTATATAATAATTATTTTTGGAATATTAGGATAAACAACTTAGAGGTGTCATCAATAAATTTAATTACGAAGCAAGGAGGCAAAATAATTTAAAATGATTGCGCAGGAATATGTCATAAATTAATGCTATTAACTTATGCATATAAGTTGTTGCAAATATCAAGATGTTGTGCATGCCCAACCAAAGTTATATGAGTTTCACTGCGGAGTTGTATCCACCATCACATGGTATTCATGTTTCTTTCATTTCCTATTACCTTATCTAAGCTATGGTAATAAAGTTCTCTCTTTCTCCGTTCCCATCAATCAATTTTTCTCTATCGCCCCTCTAACATGCTAATTGTTACATGGTTGCTTGAACTCGTTTCTTTAGAATTTAACCGTAAATCTTCTTCAGCCAAAACATTTCTCGAAATGAAACCATGTTCTTTGGGCTCAAGCAGTTCCATTTGAGTCTCCAACATTAGAATCACGGACGCCATTGTAGGCCTATCTTTTGGGTATTGCTGCACACACAAAAGACTAACGTGGAGACATCGCAGCACTTCTGCTATAATGCATGACTCCTTCATGCTAGAATCAACCAACTCCAGTGCCTTCCCTGTTTTCCATAACATCCATGCCTGTGTCACAGTAATATAAGAATCGTTTTATATATATATTTCAACTACGCATACATTTATTGAAAGTAGATTCAAACTCTTACATGACCAACTAGGTTAAGACTCTCGTCTGTGTGATAAAGTCCTCGATTTTTCTTTCCACATACAATCTCTAACATTAAAATGCCAAAGCTGAAGACATCTGATTTCACAGAAAATAATCCATCAACAGCGTATTCTGGTGCCATATACCCACTGCAAAAATACACATTACATCAAAAACAATTGTTTATAGAAAAAAGAAATTTGGTGTTGGTTACCGAGACACTCACTAAGTCCCAACTACTCTTCTTGTGTTTCCTTCAATCTGGTCCCCTCCAAAAATTCTGGCCAATCCAAAGTCTGATATTTTTGGGTTCAAATTTTTATCAAGAAGTATGTTGCTTGCTTTGAGATCTCTATGAATAATCCTTAATCGGGAATCTTGATGAAGATACATAAGTCCCCTTGCAATGCCACATATTATGTGGAACCGTTGAGGCCACTCTAGCAAATTACTTTTTCTATCATCTGTTTATTCAAGAAAAAATGTTGTTAAAAACTGAATAATCATTTGACTAACATATGCTTCTATCACTGAAGTCACTAACAACCAAATCTAGGCTTTGTTGATTTTGCATACCAAATATGAAGGAATCTAGGCTGCCATTTGTCATGTATTCATAAACTAGCATTTTTTCTTGTCCCTGAATGCAGCAACCAAGAAGTTTAACAAGATTTCGATGTTGAAGTTTTGCAATCAATTTGACTTCATTTATGAACTCTGTCGCTCCTTGCCACGAGCTCCTTGACAGAGTCTTTACAGCAATTTCTTGCATATCAAGTAATACCCCCTGCATACTCAGGATTATGAGGGGATTCTAGGCACTAATATTTATGTTTCTGCCTTTTTTTTCTTAAGAATTATTACCTTGTACACAGGTCCAAAACCACCTTGTCCAATCTTATTTTCTACGGAGAAGTTGTTAGTGGCAGTTGCAATTGTGAATAGATCAAACAATTGGACCTCAAGATCATCCACTTGGTTTTGATGGAGTTCTCTTGCCAATGATTTCTCTACCAAACGATGGAAGGACTTCATGATGTTAATATAAAATATGTGCCGGTATAATTGAAAATAGTGTTGAATGAAGAAGAAAATATATATTCTTTTCAATATTATATAGAAAGTTGTTAAACTTGATAAATGTCTAATAATAATTAATGAAATACAAAGGCATGTTAAAATGCTACTAGATCTACACTTGTTGCATGAAGTTTAAGTGTTCCCATTGCAGTACTTACAGTTTAAGAGTTTGTAAAGAAACTGAAATTATAAACGAAAATTATACTGTTTATATTCATGTCAATCTTTCAAAATTTATAATATAATACATTTAACATCAGTATAGACTTCTAACACCAAGTATTGTTTCCTTCTTTAAAAAAAATATCATTTCTCACAATTATCTCTAAGTAATTATGTACTCATTGATACCATGAAGTTAAGAGGGTTTCCTTTATTATTGTACATAAATTGTCTTATCACACTTATTAAGGATAGATTCTACGTCTTATCTGCTGTGAAAAAAGCGCAGTCATGTGTTCAAGTAAAAAACTGTGAATAAACAAATTTACCAGATTTGTTCCTGCGGATTCTGCAGAATAAATAGGAGCATAATAGAACACCACAAACGGCTGCAACGGTGGAAACAACTATTGGAAGCGTTTTCATCTTATTGTGGCTATAAACAGGTTCTGGAGGGTTGAAACAGATGAAAGATAAAGTTAAAGAGTGATTTTAGACTTTTCAAAGTTGTAATTTAATGAAAAGATCAAAAGTTAGGTTGATCTTGAGCTTACCTAACTCTGAAGCAGGCATTCTGATATATAGATCTTGTCCTCCTGTTTCAAACTGTCTCATATCAATGAGATCTCCGAACCAAATGACACATCCACTACCTCCATTTCTTATGTCTGAATTAGAATAGGCCATGCAAGAACAATTACTCAAACACTTCACTCTGCATTCCTCTAAACCAATACGCTCATCCAACCAAGTATGTGTAGTATCTGGAACTTTCAGCCCTTCAAATTTGTTAAACCCATCTTCGTCTTTACCTCTGCAACTCAACGGTTCATTACGGACACATCCTCCACGCCAATCAGACAAGTTCCATTTTTGTGGCGACTTTGGTTTGAAACCTTTCAAACATTGACAGACTTGGGTTTGGGTTCTCATGCAGTTCCCATAGGGTCCACAGAGTCCGTAAGTGTCACAAAACTCACTGGGGTAGTATCCAATCGGGCTCCAATTTTGATCATCCTCATTCCACACATAGCGATACGCTTTACCCGTTTCGTTTGTTACTGTAAATGAGATGGTTTCACTATTTGCAAGGGTATATGAGTAGTAAATCTCATTCATATTGATGACCATATTGAAATAGAAAATGGTGTTGTTATATAGACTTGGTGTTCCACTAAAATATAGGCCATTCCAAGGTCCAAACCTGAATAATTTTTGTGTTCCCTTCATTATATAAATCTCTGGATACTTATAGAGTTTTAAAACCCGAGAAAAGTCTCCTGGGGATGGATCATCTGGATTCTTCCAAGAAATATATTTCCATTCGAAACCAGTTCGGAGGTCCCATCCTAACTTCATCCCTGGCAAGAGTGTATCAGATGGATAGTTAAAGCTTTGCCATAAATATTCTTCTTTGTTTGTTTCTCCCTTATTTCTTATCACAAGATTCCCACTTTCCAAGAGTTCTGCCACCGGATTCTGTGCTTGTTTGTGAGAGGTGGTGTTCCAAACAAGAGACCCATTTTGGGTGAGAAGAAGATTGCCAGTGGTGTTGAGTGTTAAGATACCCGAGGAATCATTGATGGGGTTGTCCCTATTAGCAACCCAAAGGACTTTCCGCACTGGGATATTCTTGTACCAAAGTCCCAGGTAACGTTTATGGGAATTACCAGGGCTGAAGAACCCAAGTTCATACTTTCCATCAGTTGACACCAAAGTCTCCCCATCATTTATGGTTTCGGACACTTCGATAGAACTTATTGCTGTGGAAGTTTTGAGAGAAGGGACAAATATGCATGCAACCATAAGCATGAAAAGATGAATGTCCATTGTGTCACAGCTTTTGTGTGTAGATTTAGCTAAGCTTATATTAAACTCAGGATAAGATTAGTGTGGCTGACATGTGTGTTCATTATAACTTGATCTCTTTCGAAAGGTTGAGTATACGTTGGTTCTTCTTTCTAAGTTGACTTTTAAGTCAAGCACAGACTCCATTTATTTTGGGGAAACTATTGAACGACGTGTGTGGTTCTTAATAGTCCTCACTTACAATTTGTATTTATTCTTATTCTTTATCTTAAATTGAAAGACCTAAATACTTGTTACACGTAATGCTGGGTCACTTGATATTTTGTTTTCTCTTTTTCTTTGAGTTTTGTTCGACAATTTTTTTTTGTTATATTTATTAGAATTATAATTTTTTGGTTTATTTCAATTTTCTATACTCTGCAATCCAATAGCATTAAAGAATGTGTACTTACCTTCCATCCATACTAGAAATTAATATTAGATAAATATAATTATATAATAGATATAATAACGAATCATATACAGGATTATGAGTCTAATTACTACAAGAATGTAGCATTGAGTTACGAAGCCAAAACCGACGCTAGGAGGAAGTTCACGTTGGTCCACTGATGGTGTGGTGCACCATGCCATTTTCCTGGACTCAAAGACTATTTGTGTCAATCAAGAGTAATGAAGATTTACGACTCAATTTGCGTCAGTTTAACTGAATAAATTACATTAAAATATAATAATATTTTTTTATGTGTGCCCTAAGCCCACTCAAAATGGAAATAAAAAAAAATGTTTAAAATAGGTTTGAGTGGGTGTAACTTGGGCATAGTCGACACAAACTATTTAAATTAAATTAATGGCGTCGGCTTAACGAGGGTGTGACCGACGCAAATGTATGCGAATTTAGAAAAGAAATATTTGTTTCCAGACACATTCTAGATGCTGTATCTAGTATCGTTTCAAGCATCTTAAAGACTGCATCCAAACACATCCAATAATTAGCAAACAAAGTTAAAAATATTGTGACTTAAATGAGGTCAAATTACAAGTTATACAAAGCCTATAAATCTAAGATCAAAATAAGAAAAGTCTAACGCCAATGTCATTACAGCCACATTACGGTCAACATTTTCCTTTTTTTTTACAATGCACATCACACTCTATCAAAGTAATGCCAAGCATTCACATATCACACTTGGTCAAAAGCAAAAACTAATCAATAACATAATCAACCCAAAGAAAAAACTAAATAATAAATTACTAATTACTCATCCATTTCATTGTTTTTACTTCTACGATCTATCTATATTACAATTTCTTATTTCCCTAAAATATATTACTTAAATTACCTATCATTTAATCACTAAATTTATAAACAAGTTTAATGACTTAATAATTAAGTTACTCAAAGGGACTAAAATAACTAATTAGTCCTAATTATAATTATTTTCTATCCCTAAATTATAAATTTCAGTTTTAAACATCTTATAATTAATTTCAGAGTAGATTTAGTATCAAGGACAAACAATAATTTAATGGAATCGGACACAAGTCTCTGTTGGTATCGCACAGCGGAATGTTTTAGCGTTTGGACAAAAACCAAGAGGAGGGTGAATTGGGTTCTTAATAAAAATTGTGCTTTTAATATTTTCTCTTTTAATGTCAAAGATCAATTAAAATTCTTTCCTTTATTTTCTAATAAACACAATAAAATAAAGAGAGTAGAGAAGAGAAAATTGCACAAAAGTATTTATACTGGTTCGGATCAAAAGACCCTACGTCCAGTTGTTAATCTTTCAAAAACGAGATTAACTAAATCACTAAAATAAACCAAACTTACAATCAATGATAAGAAAGATTAGGGTTTAGAAAACACCTCTCTTGAATCACACAAGAGATGAAGACACCTCCCTTGAAATCCACAAGGGATGAAAACACCTTCCTTGAATCACACAAGGAATGAACACCTCCTTTGAATCCCACAAAGGATGATCGGCTTCTCCTAGCAACAGCAGCAGCACTCAATCACTCAAGATCCCACTTGATGAAAGTTATCGCTCTACCCACACTAGGTTTTTCAAAGCCTTCCCACAGAGAGTTCTCAAGTACTCAGACTTCTCTAACTTCTGTATTTTGATAATGAAAGCCTATCACTCTATTTATAGAAGCCTATTTAGAAATTAGGTTAAGAATATGAAAAGTTAAGTCGCAACTGCCATAGATAATCAATTATCATAAGTGATAATCGATTATCACAGAAACTTTTATGAAAATATTTTTCGTTTTGTGATAATCTATTATCAGTCAGGATAATCTATTATCAACAGTGATAATCGATTACTCCAGAGGCTTTTCTCAAAAATCAGTTTTAATTGAGATAATCGATTATCACTAAGAATAATCGATTATTCCAGTGAGTTTTGCAAATAAATAAAATTCTCTTAGTGCTCTACTCCTTGGGTTTTGCCTTTTGACTCTTGACATACTAATTTAACTATTTCAAATAACATACACATATTACAAGACCTAAATAACTAAACCCCTAAGTCTTCAATGTATCTCTTGAATCAAAGCATTCTTTTAAGTCTTCAACATTTTTCCATGCATCATCATCAAGTCTTCCATACTTCTTCATAAGTCATCATCATCATCAAAACTCCTTATTCGAGGAAGATGTTTATCTTCTTCTTTTTGTCAACAGTCTCCCCCAGCCCCTAAACACACACTATATGACTCATGAGATGAATTGAATTTTATTATGATTAGTTAAAAGTGCTTTATACTCTAGCTATTTCTAATTGATTGAATTTCTTTATGAAAAAGATAGGGAACAATTTTAAAACTTATGAATGTAGGGAAAAGGATATAAAAAGAGACATGGATAAGAAAGAAGAAATAAACCAATGGGAAAAGAAAAAGGATAATTGCACTCAAGTCAATTCAATTAATGTTGACAGTGAATTCAATGTGTATATGGAGTGTGCACTCATCATTATCTCTTATCAAAGGGGTCACAAACCATAACAGAGAAAAAAAGCATTTATGGAAAATAAATTGATAAATATACCTTGAATCAGTTAAATATTTTATGTTTGAGATTGAGCCTATAGATATTTCTGCTTACATGAAAACAAAAAGAGTTTCAGATTTGGTCATGGAAAGGCTTTTGTTGTTGATATGGGAAGTTACAAGAAGATGGATTAGGCAACTAATAACAACACATATGATATTTAGCCTTTAATAGAGATATTTCTTAGTGATGAAAAACATTACAACCTCAATAGTTTCATCCTTGGTCCAAAGCAACTATTCATGAATCAACAATGCAAGGGCTTCAATCACTTACCTCTTCACAAACCCTCCTACCATTGCAAACGAAATCATGAACCCTTCATCTCACCATCCTTTCAATCGCCTCCTAATTGAGCCTCAAAATCACCTTTCCTATCGCATAGAATCAACGCAGAATCACAACGTTGTTCACTTAGAGTGCTGCTTTACAAGCATTGTTTGCAAGCGTAGAGGAAGGAAAAGGAGATAACTTGTGCCATTCAAGCTCGACGTAGAGAAAGGGGAAACAAATTTCTTGCTCACTTGCTAACTTCGTCGTCACCATTGAAGCTCACTTGCTCAAGGAAATGTGGCAGAATTGGAGAAAACGAACTCCAACTCGTGGCAAAAAGGGGGAAAACTAAAACCCTAACTTCGCATAAACACAAAAAAGAGGCTCACTCCGGCACTTAAGGAAGGCTCGCTTTGGCACTCGTTGAGAAGGCAAAAAAGAACCCTCTGGCAGAAACAAAGGAGGCAAAAGTGAAATTGGGAAAGGGGAAATTGGCTGAAGTAAAAGCCACCTGATAACTTAACCTAATAACTTTTTTTCTTTTAATTAAGTGTAGTATGCGTCGGCTATCCGACATTTTTAATTTCGAGTGATGCGCCGGCCAAGCCGACGAAAAGGTCAAAAGAATTTATAAGACTAATTTCCTTTTAATAAATTCAAATGAATTTTGTAGAGTCCGTTGTGCGTTGGTTAAGCCAACGCCCTATGCGTCCCCATGACAACCAGCGCTATTTTTGGAAGCTAAATACCAACATTCTTGTAGTGCAATATATCTCAAATCACACTAAATCAGATAATCGATTCACATTAAATAATAAATATTTTATCAATTTGTTATAAAATAAAGCTAATAATAACGAGAATAAGTAAAGGAAGAATAGAGATGAAAGAATGGGTAGCAACTTTTCTGTATGTCTTATTACTTAGGAAGGGTCCTATTTATAGATACAACATGGTAACCCATAAAGGATACAAATCAAATAATTATTAAAAATATTTTACATAAAAGTAAATCATATAAGTATCAACCATATCAACCATACGAGTAACTGTATCAAATCAATGGATGACTATTAATTCCTAACACTCCCCCTTGGTGTCCATTGATAAGAGAATGTGCCTCATTAAAACCTTACTAGGAAAAACCCTTTGGGATAAAAACTTAGTGAAGGAAAAAGAGTACACCATTCTATATAATATTGTTCTTTACATCTTTCTCCCCCTCGTGTAAACTTACATCATTAAGATGACAAAGTCCAATTTTGTAAACCAATTGCTTAAAAGTTCTCCTTAGCAAAGACTTTGTAAATAAATCCGCTAGATTTTCGCATGAACGAATCTTTTGGATCTCTACATATTGAACAATGCACTATTGTCTTCATATATGGTTGTTGATTCCATTCTTCTCAAGGATAGACCACAAATTTGTCACACGTGTTGAATTATAGACCTTAACTAAACATATTCATGACTTAACTCATGTAATGCTAAAAATTATGCATGATTTTGACGATGTTGTTGTTATGGTCTCTTTCACATATCGTCATGAAATAATTTTGCTACCACATGTGAATAAATATTTTGTTTATGATCAACCATTTGTGATATTGTAAGAATATAATAAATAACATGCATATGCATAATCCATTAGATCCAAATTTGAATCATTTGGATAAAATAATTCCATATTCGTAGTACCCCTTAAGGTAACAAAGTATATATTTTTTACTCCAATCCATTGTCTTCTTGTAGGTTATATCTTACTTAACAAATTTACAGCAAATGCAATATCACGTCAAATATAATTAGTAAGATACATTAGTGCTCTTATTACACTAAGATATGGTACTTCTAGACCAAGAAGATCTTCATCATTTTCTTGAGGTCTAAGAAGAGCCTTTATCAACATCAAACGACCTCACAACTATTAGAGCGCATAATGGATGTGACTCGTCCATTTAGAACATTTTACGCATCTTAATTATATAAGTCTCTTGATCTATAAAAAACACCTTTGTTTAAATACTCAATATGTAATCTCAAACAAAAATTTTTCCTTTTCAAGATCCTTATATCAAATTCTTTCTTTAAGCAATCAATTGCCTTTATGAATTCATTAGGAGTTCCAACGATGTTTATGTCATTTACATAAACAATAATTATGGCAAATTCATTTTTGGATCTTTTCATATAAATACAAGAACAAATAGAATCATTTCTATATGCTTCTTTTAATAAGTACCCAATAAGACAGTTATGCCATACACGTCCTAATTGCTTTAATCAATAAAAGGGCTTGTTCAATTTTATTGAATAACCCTCTTTAGAATTTGCCTTGATAGGTAAATAAAATCCTTCGGAGATTTTCATATAAATATGATTCTCAAGAGAACCGTACAAATAGGTTGTAACATCATCCATTAGATGTAAATGCAAACATTGTTGTGCAACTAAGATAATCAAATATTGAAATGTTGTTGCATCCAATATTAGTGAATATATCTTTTCACAAATCAATATAAGATTTTGTGAAAAACCTTGAGCAACCAATTGTGCTTTGTATCTAACAATTTCATCATTCTTAATTTGATTTTTGCGCAAAAATTCATATGTACCCGATGCGTTTCATACCTTCAGGTGTGCGAACTATAGGTCCAAAAACCTTTCGTTTAGCAAGTAAATCTCACTACAAGTCATTGACCAAAAACCAACTACATAATAGAGTATTTGTGATAACTTGTTGGTTTGATGCGAATCAATAATGCAACATGGATAACATAGTAGTGGCCATGTGGTATGAAATCAAAAGATAAAGTTCCTTTGACTTATGCTTGCATATATTGACTGATATTTATATATATGTATATCTAGCTCACCCTGTCTGTTTGTGATTGGTGATGATCGTGTAATTCGTTACACAAGAGCATACGATGTTACAGGTGGACCTATTGAGGCATACAGCCAGAGCGTGGGCTATCTTGGCAATTTTCTATAGAGTTTTATCACTTTATTGATTTTAAGGATTTTGTAAACATTTTATTTCCATCAGAGTTGGAACTTGTAGTTGATATTTATAATTTGTGGATTTTGGAATTTATGGAGATTTAATAAAGGTTTTAATTTTCCCCCATTTTTAGGAAAAGGTAGTTTTAATTAATCCCTTTACCTTATCTATTTTATTTTATTTATTTAAAATTCGCAATATTCGATCGGGATGTTACACCATGAACGAAAAAAATTGTCCAAACCAATCACCAAAAAAATCACATACTAACACAAATAACACAACAATAAATCCCTCACTTGGAATCACACAAACATATATATATATTACATTTACTGATTTCAAACCGTACAGCGACTAACCCACTATGGGTTCAACAAGTTATTCAAAACAAGGGGTCCAAAACGAGCAGGGCTTTAAATAATACCACTTTTAACAACATCAACAACATTCAACAAAACATCATCCAATTAGGGGTTTCATTAAAGGTTTGAACATAGAGAAGAACACAAAGGCGTTGTCGCGCTTGTGTGTCGCATTTTTTAATTTTCAAGAAATTTAAGTTAAGATCAATAACAAATATATAATTAATTTTTAAAATAGTTTTTAAATGTAAAATTAAAAAAAAAAGATATGTACAATTTTTTTAAAAGAATGATTTAAAACAAAAAAGGTTTTTAGAATAACAGTTAAAAATAAATTATTTATAAAATAATTAAAGGTAAAACTGGTATTATAAAATGTGGATACAAAAGAGGAAATCCTCTTTATATATTACTAGCTTAAGCACAAGCGCTATCCCGCTGTGTGTACGCATTTTTTTAATATGTATGATATTATATTAGTAGTTGATGATATTATAATGTTATTAAGGTAATAATCAAAATAAAATTATATTTATAAAAAATAAAGTGATATGTATAGAGAAAATATGAGAAAATAACTATTGATGAATGAGAAAAAAAGAAGAACAAGTCAAGTAAATAGTTTTATAAAAACTTGTAAAAGTAATAGTTAATTTTTAAAGGTTTAACAAATAATTACATTGTAAAAAGTAAAATTTGAATTATATTATAGAGGATAAAATTGGAATTATGAAATGTGGACATAAAAGAGGGAATCCTCTTTATATATACTTATAGATTATAGATATTAAAACTAAGAAGTGAATCACTTTCCCTAAATAATTTTTCATTTCCCCCATTTCTCAGTGCCACGAATCCACACTTTTAAACTTTCCCTTCAACATTTGAAACCTCCAATTTTCTCAACCTTCTTTTTCTTCAATTGAGCCCTAGTCGCAACCCTCCTCTTCTCCTCGATTGATTTTGCGTGCTGCTGCTTCGGATTGGAGGAGTAACATATACTGTTGGAAAAAACTCACACACGCTAAAAGAATATGCAATGTAACTCACTGTGGTATTTTTCATTGATGGAGAATGGGCTATTATATAGCCAATTACAAACCAAATATTAACAAATCAAACTAAATCTTAATCTAATATAATCTTATCTAATATCCCATATTATCAAACTAAATCTTAGATACTCCAACTAACTAAAATAACAACTAACTTAAATCTAATTCACCAAATATAAAATACCCTATCACTTTGCTAAATAAAAACAACTCCATAATCTAAAACATAATCTAAATATTATCTAACAAAATTAAAGATTATCCAACAAAACTCCTCCATAATCTTAAATTTTTTCTTCTCTCATCCCGAACAATCTTTTATTTCCATAGCTGACTTGTTTTTCTCTTTAACCGACGTGATCTTCTCTTTGTCCAACTTGATCTTCTCTTTGACCAGCTTCATCTTAACCTTGATTGATTTACACTTTGTTCGGAAAATTTCCATGCCTTCTTCACACCAAACTTATCATCCATTCCAAGTCGCTACTTCTCATCTTGCACCTCTAGTACAACTCTCATATCCTTCTCGGCATGCAACTGCTCTTCTTGTTCAAGATCTGAGCTATCCACAATCCACGCCAAGCTATCCGAGCTAACTAGACGCTCTACCAAGCTACTTAGGCTCCTTGCTAAGCTTTTCAAGGTGATCACTTGCTCCCCCAAACGATCTAGGCACTCCACTTGCTCCACCAAGCTATTCAAACTTCCTATCAAGCTAACTAAGTTGGCATCATGCTCCACCAAGCTCTCCACATGCTCCATCGAGTTCTCCACATGCTCCACTAAGCTCCCCAAGTCCCTTTTCAACTTATCTAAGATCTCCACAATCTTTGCCAAGCTTTTCGAGCTATTTGCAGGTCTTGACGACCTCTCCATGCTAGTAGACTGATTTATGACACTCAACCTTATTGCTAACTTCTCCACTTGTTTGTGCTCATCTATTCTCTTTCATTTTCATATCGCATTGCTTTAATTTGCTTACCAGACTCTTTCTTCACCACACCGTTCCGAACAAATCCCGCATCGCCTTCAATGTCCACACGTTTCAAACACCTTTTCTACAAGATGTTCAACTCCAATTTGTACACCCGAATTTTCTTTTTTTCTACATGGGCTGCTAGCCAACTGTGTTTGTCCTTCAAGTATAGTACCTGGTTCTTTATCATAATTGAGTTTCCTTTCTCCACTATCTAACCTATGCTCAAAATATTACTCTTCAGCTCGGGAATATAGTAGTCCCTGATTTCTCCAACCTGTCCATCCTTCTACATGTGCCGAATTGTTCCACGCCCTCTTATTACCATCTTGGAATCATCTCCACATGACACTAATCTGGCCTCCACCTTGGTGAGTTCGTTGAAGAAACTCTTATCTCAACACATGTGATTGCTCGCTCTAGTGTCCAGAAACCAAATCAAGTTTAAACAACCTGGACTAAGCTCCTCATCTGATCTCCTTTCCTTCACACGGCCTGAATGCCACTCAGCTTCCAATTCACCGCTCTTGAGTTCGGCATCTGAGTTTTGCATCATCATTAAAATCCCTATCTCTTCATCGTCATCTTCCTCTGTGAGAAGATTTTTCTCCTTTTTTTCCGACTGACAATATTTTGCTATATGACCGACCTTGCCACAGTTGTAGCAACTTGCCGATCAACATTCTCTTGCATAATGGCCATACTTGCCACACCTGAAGCATTTCACTTCTAACTTGGACCAATCTCCTTGGCCCCTTTCTTGACCACGACCATGCCAATTCTGCTGCCTGGTCTGATCTGTGCTCTCTTCAACATCATCTCGGTCACGTCCACGTCGACCTCGGCTATCTCGTCCTCTGTCACCTCGTCTACCACCTCATCCTCTACCTCCAGGACCTCGGCTCTAAGTATTCCGAGTTTCATCCAAATCAAGTTGTGCCTTTAGTGCTTGATCACGCAGTTCGTGCTTCTTCCCTCTCCTTTGTTCATGGGCCTCTAGTGACTCGACAAGTTCTTCCATTGAGAGAACTGACAGGTCCTTCGACTCCTCAATGGCGCATACGATGCTCTCGAAACCATCTATTAGTGATCTCAAGATTTTCTCCATAACCCAGCTTGCTGGCATTGGCTCTCCATTCTTGCCGAGTTGGTTGGCCACCTTCTCTACCCGAGTTATGTACTTGGTTATCTACTCTTTATCTTCCATCTTCAGCCCTTCAAACTCTCCTCGTAGAGCTTAAAGTCGGACTTGGCTAACCCAGTCGTTCCCTTTGTGTGCAACCTCCAGAATATCCCATGCTTCCTTTGAAGATGCAACGTTTGCAATCTTCTCGAAGCCTGACTCATCCAACACATTGTACAAGAAATACCAAGCTGACTTGTCTTTCACTCACATCTTCTTCAACGCTGTAATTTGGGCCGCCGTTTGATTTGCGTGTTATTCGTATCCGCTCTCCACTATATCCCAAATGTCTTGGGATCCCAGAAGGGTCTTCATCTGTAGACACTAATTATCATAATTGGTTTTCTTCGTTAATTGTGGCACCGTCATACCATTCACAACTTTTACCATCTCTCCTCTTTTATTTTTCAAAGCACTCAAGCGCACACTTTTTTCACTCCCTCTCTCTCTTCCCTCGGTACTCAGAGCATAAAGCTCTTATACCACTTTGTTGGAAAAAACTCACACACGCTAAAAGAATATGCAATGTAACTCACTATGGTATTTTTCATTGATGGAGAATGGGCTATTATATAGCCAATTACAAACCAAATATTAATAAATCAAACTAAATCTTAATCTAATATAATATTATCTAATATCCCATATTATCAAACTAAATCTTAGATACTCCAACTAACTTAAATCTAATTCACCAAATATAAAATACCCTAAATAAAAACAACTACATAATCTAAAACATAATCTAAATATTATCTAACAAAATTAAAGATTATCCAACAGATACGACGATGGTTGTCACGGTGGGCGTCGATAATGGAGCGTCATGTTCTTCTTCAAACTCTTCGTCCTCTTGGATATCGGCTTCCTCACACTCTCTATGGTGGTAGTGGTGTAGCGACACCAAGCCAGAATCAACCCCATTGTGTGTCCCCTGCATACTTCCTGCCATAAATGCCCCACTTGGGATAATTTTCAGGCATTGATTTGGGATTCCCATATTCTTAGGGTTTGATTATTCCTTTTCTCTTTTAGTATTCTCATATTCTCATTCTCTTCTGATTTGGTGATTTTGAATTCTTAGATTTAGGGTTTCATTTTATCTTTGTTTTTGTTTGGTTGAAATCAATTTTATTCTTGATGATTGCTAGCTATTGAACACAAGTAGTTTTATTTCAGCTTGAGAGTTGTAACACTTGGTGTATTTCGCGTATATAACATAGGGGTTGTGTTATGTATTTGTTTGGATTATTTATGGCTTGGATGGATTTTGTTGTTTGTTTGACCGATTTGTATAGTTCTGGATGAGTTATATATTGAATAAATCTTTCCAGTTTGGGTAAAATAATTTTAAATCTTTTATTATATTTCTATTATGCTTAGGCTAAGCCGATGCATACTAAACTGATAATTATAATTTTTTTTTGTCAGTAGCCAACGAGAATCAAGTAGCTACCTTTCGTTCTCATTTGGTCGACGCAAAAAGAAGCTTTGCATTTTTGATTTTGGCGTGGTTTACGTCCCCTCTCTAAACCGAAGCAATCTACTTATTTGCCTGCGCTTAACCTTGTAGCATCCCATTTTGGTCGACATATTTGCCAACATTCTTGTATACTCACTAATAACAAGAAGTTATTTGGATTTCTTTTTCTATTATACATAAATAGTCCTATCGCACTTACTAAGAATGTTGTCTTACTTTTGTGTAAAAGATAAATAAGTTTCTTACCCATCTTTCACTACAAGAATACGCTTGATTAGAGTCGAAAATACTGTGTGGGTTTATCGTCGGACGTTATTTGAGTGGGTTAAAACAACGTTACACTTACGAAAAAAATTATTTAAATACTATCGTCGGTTTAGCCGATGCAAAGGTAAATATTTTTCATAAAAAAATAATGAAAGTTATAAAAATCTATCAGAGAGAGAAGATAAAAATTTTATAGTACGCAACTTAAATATAGAAAAATGCAAAAAACATTAAAATATTATTATATCTTACGCTAAAGAAAAAAAAAATCAATATCAAAACAAAATTTTTAAAGGAGATTGTTTTAACTTTTCCCCTTCTCTCAGCAACCCTTCTCACTTTACCCTTTTCCGTTCAAACCCTCTCCTTCCCATTTTCTCAACCCTCTTCTTCAATCAAACCTAGATCCAGTCACAACTCAACTTTTTTTTTTCAATTTGTCGAGCCATAAACAAGTTCCAAGCAATGCCCTGCTGATTGAGCCTTAGGTGGCGGCTTCTTCTCCTCAATTAGCTTTGTGTGCTACTGCTTTGGATTCGAGGAGTCACTGATAACAATGGTGGTGGCGGTGGTGGGCGTCGATAGTGGAGTAGCTCAGCTGTTTGAGATCGCAATATTAACGACAAGAGCGGGAGAGGGAGAGGGCTCATTTTCTTCTTCGACGCCTTCGTCTTCCTGGATATCTGCATCCTAATGCTTTGTATGGTGGAGTTACTGCGGCATCAACGTCAATGTTGTTGTGTATGCCCTACATACCTCCTGCCATATATATGCACCGTTGGGGATGATTCTCAAGCACTAATTTGGGATTTTGAGATTCTTAGGGTTTGATTATTCCTCTTCTCTTGTTATATGTTCTCTTGTGATTTGGGATTTTTAAATTTAGGGTTTGATTCTATATGTGTCTTTATTGTTGAAATTGATTTTATCTTTGATGATTCTTGGCTTTTGAACGGGAGTAGTTTTATTTCGATTTAGTGTTATAATTGGTGTGTATTTCTGCTTAGTATGTGAAACGTCAATTTTTGCTTATGACATCAAGTGTTTTGTGTTTGTTGTTCTCCTATTTGTGGTTTGTGGCATGAATCTGTTTTTTCCTTTGATTAAGTTGTATAATTTAGAATTAAATGACACTACTGGATGCGTTATATATTTGCACAATTCTTCCTTGTTTGTGTAAAAGAATTTTATTTTTTTTATTACACGCAGTTTAAATTCTTCATTGTGTTTTTTTCTTTAGCGTCGGCTAAGCCGACAATAACTAAGAAGCTACACTTCGTTCCCGTTCAACCGACGCAAGAAGGCATTGCATCGATATTTTTGGCGTGGTGCATGTTCCATCTCTGGACCGACGCAAATTAACTATTTGAGTGGACTTTCAATTTGGGGCATCCCATTTTAGCCGACGCAATTTGCCAACATTCTTGTAGTGTTTGATTACTTTTGTGTAAAAGATAAATAAGTATCTTACCCATCTTTTATTATTAAGTTTCTTTTAGCTTACATACTTTTCAGTCGAATAAAATAAATTGATCTTGAAATCCAAATTCATATGAAATTACTTTGGACTTTTTTCATGTATAGTATATACTTCTATCCATTTAAATCTATTTTCATTTTTTTTTTCTGAACCCCTAGTCTAGTTTTTAGATTTCTCTATTTTCTGTGCCTCATGATTCACTACTAAAATCTCGTATATTTTGTAGGAATGTTTTTCGAAAGTTACATTAAATTTATAAAATTCAGGCTAAAAAAGTTCATGCGCGCGAACTCCCATCTCTTTATAGCTAGCCACTTTAAAATCCTTCAAACAAGTTGACTTTTAAACAATTCAGACAAGTTAAATCTTAACTAATATGGACTCTTGCAGTTTGCAACACTACCAATATGACATCACTAGGAAATTATGGGTTTCATTCAAGTCCAATGGTTTTGTTTCTGGCACCGTGATAAAGAAAATATTCAAACAAGAATGAATAGATTTACTTGAAAAAATTTAGCTGGATGGAACATTGTTCAGTGATAAAGATTGAATGAAGATCGACCAATTGTGAACCAAAGACATGGAAGGGAGAGACTTGACAATAAAGACTACATGCAAGAAGATGGAAAATATCCCTAAACAAATTATTCCTACTTTACGACTAATATCTATTAAATTTTTAAATTAAAAAATAAAATAAATATTATTATATTAAGTTAGGTATTAAAAATCCTAGAAGATAAGAGCAGGAGGCTAAATTTTTCTTGTAATAAAGTCCAAACTCGTGCCTCACCCTAATCCAACTTTTACTGAAAATATTCGTTTTGACAATGATTAGGTTTGATTTTTCTTTTGTCTTGTATTAAGCGGGTATGGAGTAGTTCGGATGGGTTTTCTCATTCTAGGGGATATTAAACGATAATGGTCGAATAGTTTGAATTATTACAGTTAAAATGGTGTACGCAATTAATAAATTGGAATTTGATTTTTCAGAAATTTTGAATTTGTAATTTGTTTGCTAGTTTTTTATTTTTATATAAGATTTAGACTAAAAAATAATGCATAAGTAAATGTTAGATTAATTTTAGGTTTAATTACTCGGAACATATTCAGTTTGGTTCCAAAATTTCAAAATGATACCCTCTTAAGTTTGTCTCAATTTAGTACCCAAATTCGTAATGTGCATAAATGTAGTACCCTCCGTTAAGTTTTCGTAAACACCGTTAAGTACCTTGCCACGTCCTCTGGTTTTTTGAATTTTTTTGAATTTTAAAAAAATGTCACGTGTCAAATCCTTGATGTGACACGTGGCATTGTTAGTGACATGTGGCAACGTAGCTGCTAAGTGTCATTATCTTTGTCTTGCTTTCAATTTAGTCCCCACATGTGTCTATTTGTTTCAATTTAGTACCTATATATGTTTATTTGTTTCAATTTAGTTTTACTCTATTTGTTTAAATTTTGTTCAAATATATATATTTTTTAAATAGAGAAATATTGTATCTCTTTTAAGACAAAATTTATTATTTATATAAATGTTATATTGATATTTACTAAAAATGACTTATAAAATTAAGTATTGAAATTTATATTAAAGTTAATGGTAAAAGTCATGAATAACATATTTATGTTTTGTTACATTTATATTTGTTATACTCATGAATAACAAAGTTTTGATAAATTTGTTATTCATGGCTTTTACTATTAACTTTAATATAAATTTCAATACTTAATTTTATAAGTCATATTTAATAACCAATATAAATATAAAATATATATAAATAATAAATTTGGTCTTAAGTAGGAATGGCAATATGGGTCTGGCGTGTCGGGCCGGTCCGCAGACCCGCAAAAAAAAACACGAGACGGGCCAAGAGAGTGACGCCTCCATCGTCACTAGATCGTCGAATTGCTTCTCTCTTGCTGCCTCCATCGTCGCAGACTTGCAGACGCAGTGGTTCATCGATTTTCTTCTCTCCCTACTGCCTCCATCACACCGCCATGACAAGTTGGTGCCACCGGAACAACAAGGATCGCGTCACCAGACCAGATCTTCAAATTTCTTCTCACTTGTTGGCTCCATCGTCGCAGCTCGCAGACGTAGTGGTTTGTCGATTTTCTTCTCTTTCTGCTGCCTCGATCGCACCACCGTGACGAGTTGGTGCCTCCATCGCACGCGCACCGGTGACGACGGTGCTGGACTACAACTCGCGATTTCCCTCGTAGACGCAATGTTTCTTTCCCTCGCAGACACATAGTTTCTTTCCCTCACATCTGGACTGCAACTCGCTATTTCCAAACACCATTGCATCAAATCCTTTCCGATTGACAGTAAATTGAGCGGGGTTTTACCGGAGTAGGGTTTTTCTTCCAAATTGGGGATTCAAATTTGTGGCTAACGGGCTTTTGCGAAATTGAGAGGTATGGCAGCAACTTGTTAATTGAATTGCTTTGAAATTGTATCTTGAATTGGTTTTATGTTTTCTAAAATTGTCACTGAATTGGTTTGACGTTTTCTGAATTTGTGGCTGAATGATTTGTTGATTGTTGTTTTGGTTTTCTACTGGTTTTGATGTTTTGATCTGCTTCCTGGCGTCACCACCATTGCAGGGCATTTCTATTGTAGTCATTTGTTGTTTGTTACCTGCTTTCTTTGCCGCTCTGTGCATCATTTCTACTGTAGTGATTTGTGGTGCCCACCCACTGCTAAAATTGGTATTTGTTGTAGTGATTTGTGGTCTACTATAAGAATGGATGATAATGATGTTCATATACCCCTTTGCGAAAATGAAATTGAGGATGATGATGTTACTGAAAAACAATCTGAAACTGTTGAGAATGATAAAAGGAAAATTAAAGCTAACACATCTGATTGTTGGAGATATTTTACTAAGCTTGAGGTGGATAAGGATGAAAAAGAAAGAGCAAAGTGTAATAGTTGCAACAAGATATTTATGTGTGGTGGAAGAAAATATGGAACTTCACATTTGAATCGTCATGTTATGAAATGTGATAAAATAAAAAGTGAAGATATTGGTCAAATGATGTTAAATATACAAGGAAAATTGAAGGGAAAGAAAATAGATCAATCAGTACATCGTCAATTGTTGTGTGATCTAATTGTTAGGCACAATTTGCCTTATAGTTTTGTTGAGTATCCTAAACTTAGGAATTGGATTAGCTACTTGTGTCCTTATGCAATTATGGTTACTAGAAACACTATTAAGGCAAATATTGGGAGAATGTATGACAAAGAAAAGTCAGTGCTTAAGAATCTGCTTGTTTCTATTCCTAGTAGGATTTGCTTGACTTCTGATTTGTGGACATCAATTAATACTGAGGGATTTATAGCTTTGACTGCCCATTTTATGGACTTGATTTGGAAATTAAATAGCAAGCTTCTAAACTTTTGTCACATGCCCCCTCCCCACACAGGTTTTGAGTTGTCTAAGAAAGTTTATGAACTTTTGCAAGATTGGGGATTAGAGAAAAAAGTATTTTCTATCACTTTGGATAGTGCTTCTGCTAATGATGTGCTTCAAAATTCCTTAAGAACTCAACTTAATCTACATAATGGCTTGATATGTGGGGAAATTTGATTGTGCAAGAAGGTTTAAAGGTGCTAGGAAATTCTTTGGATCTAATTAGAAATAGCATCAAATATGTTAGGGGTTCAGAGACTAGAATGATCAAATTTAAACAATGTATTGACAAATTTGATGATATTGAATATTCACATGGGTTGTCTCTTGATGTCCCTACACGATGGAACTCGACATACTTGATGCTCAAAGGTGCATTAAAATATCGGTGTGTTTTTGGAAGCTTGTCATTGGTTGACTAATGTTACAAATATTGCCCATTAGAGGAAGATTGGGACAGGGTTGAAAAAATTTGTAAGTTTTTATTGCCTTTCTATGACATGACAAACTTAATTTCTGCCACAAGTTATCCTACTGCGAACTTGTATTTCTTACAAGTTTGGAATTTAAAGTTTGTTGCTGGAGAATCTTAAGGATGGGGATGAAGTAATAAAGAATATGGCTGAGTTGATGATGGTAAAATTTCAACAGTATTGGGATGAATATAGTATTGTGCTTGCTTTTGGGGCAATTTTAGACCCAAGAATGAAACTCCAAACATTGGCCTATTGCTTTGAAAAAATTGATCCATTCACTTCTAAATCCAAGTTGGCAAGAATCAAGGAAAAATTGTACAACTTTTTTGCTGAATATAGTAAAAGTTTTCCAACAACAACATCATCAAATCCTCTAAAGCGCAAACAAGGAAAATCTTCTTCCTCATCCGTTTCTCTTCCACATCTAAGCCTATTTTATGTAAGTTTATGGTTTCATTTCATTTCAAGTTATTTTTTATACAATTCTTAATTAGGATTTTACAAACTTATTTGTTCAATGTTGTAATAGGAATTAAAAGAGTGCAATAATGAATTAGGCGATAGATTTGGAAAGAACCAAGTAGAGACATATTTGGAGGAACCAAATCTAGGTTTTCGATTTTTGGAGCATATGGATGTGCTATAATTGTGAAAAAATAATAGTCTAAGGTTTTCTGAACTATCCATTAAGGCTAGAAACCTTTTAAGCATTCCAATAACAACCGTGGCATCTGAATCTTCTTTCAGCATTGGATCTCGGATCGTTAACAAATATAGGAGTCGACTTTTGCCCGAGAATGTGGAATCCAATATTTGCATTTCTAGTTGGAAGCATGGTTTTGTTGAGGGTAATTATTTGATTCTTACTTGATATTACTTTTATTGTGATTTCATTCATACATATTAATTACTGTTTTTGTTTATATGTATGCACATATGACGTAGAAGAAATTGTCAACTTCCAAAATGTGGAGCTAAATGAAGGGTCCTCTGTTGTTGTTGCATCAAATGTTATAACCGTGGGAGCTGAAGAACAATAGAATACCACCATCTTTCTTGGATTGTTTTTTTTATTTGCACCATCTTTCTTGGACTATTTTTTTAATTTGGACTATTGTGTTGTTGTTTTGATGTTTTTTATTGAACTTGATACTCCAAGACTTGATTTTATAGAGTGTTTTGTTATGTTATTTATTGTAATTGTCCAGGACCTATTTTTTTATGATTTTATGATGTCCAAGATCTATTTTAAAATGTCCAGGATGTGTGTTTTTTTTTCTGTAAATCAAGCTGCCCAATTCATGCGGGCCAGCCCGCAGGCCCGCGAGCTAACAGATCTACGGGACAGGCCGTGTGTTCCCAGCCCGCCTTGCCATCCCTAGGCTTAAAGGAGACACAATATTTCTCTATTTTGTAAAAAAATATTTGGATAAAATTGAAACAAATAGAACGGGTACTAAATTGAAACAAATAAACATATATGGGTACTAAATTGAAATAAATAGACATATATGAGGACTAAGTTGAAATCAAGACAATGACACTTGGCAGGTACCTTACCACGTGGTGATACCTTGTCACGTGTCACTAACAATGCCACGTGTCATATCAAGGATTTGACACGTGCCATTTTAAAAAAAAATTAGAAAAATTAAAAATTAAAAATTAAATTAAAAAAATTAAAAAACACATGGCAAGGTGCTTAACGACGTTTGCGAAAACTTAATAGAGGGTACTACATTGATGCACATTACGAATTTGGGTACTAAATTGAGACTAACTTTAAAGTGGATACCATTTTGAGATTTTTTAACCAAACTGGGTATGTTCCAAGTAATTAAGCCTTAATTTTAAAAGATGTAAAAAATTCAAATTTAATAAAGATGTTGGATTTACCCTAGTCAACAAAAATGATGTTGTGTTTACATTTTTATTTCCCGTATTTTGTAAAATCTACCATATTGAGACTAGACATTAGAGATAGTGAAAACAAATCCAAGAAATGTAGTAAACAATAAATTAGGTTACCCATATTCAATGTAACGTCTTATTTTAATAGATAAATTTATTCAAATAAAACATCGTACATATTATAATATCTAAAGGTACGAGACTTAAAGTATAAGAGATAATACAATCACCCCAATATATCAAAAGAAAAACAAGGTACTACATGATGCCAGGAACCAAATACAAGAGTTTCAATAAATGACCAAGAGTTTGCCCATGAGCATAGGATTAGAATATAATAATAACTCTTCAATGTGGGCTCGACAACGGCCCAACACTAAACCATGTCCAACTAAGTTGCAGCATCCCCATTGCCACTATGATCCCTAGGATTTCCCACATCTGTTCACATCAATAATTTGATGATCTTCGCAAAAGGGAAAAACCACACACGAGACACACAAGCAAATAAAAAGGGTAAGCTAGAGTATAAAGATTTTGAACATACAATTGAGCATGAAATTTAAAGGTCAAGAATACAGAAATCAACCAAGCATGTGGTAGCAACAAAGCAAGACTCTAAGACTCAAATATTCGGATAGATATAATGAGACACCACCACAAAACCTTACCAAGAGAGTCATGAAATTACATCCTAAACCATGAGGCACCACCATGAGATATCACCAAGAGATTCATGGACTTATGTCCTAAACCATGAGGCACACCATGAGATCTCACCAAGAGATTCATAGAATTACGTCCTAAATCATAAGGCACCACCATGAGATCTCACTAAGAGATACATGGAATTACGTCCTAAACCATGAGGCACCACCATGAGATCTCACTAAGAGATTCATGGAATTATGTCCTAAACCATGAGGCACAACCATGAGATCTCACTAAGAGATTAACTGAATTACACCCTAAACCATGAGGCACCACCATGAGATCTCACTGAGAGATTCGTGGAATTACGTCCAAAACCATACCATAATCATGTCTCACCAACCAAACATAGAATTATCATGCATACCAAACCTTATGCTCATATTCAACCATCCATCCAATCATACTTCATACAAATAATCATGCTAAGCTAATGACAATACTAATCCAACCAGCCAAAATAATGATTCATGCATTTGCTCATACTAAGCCTATCAATTCTCGTCCCATCGTGTCATATAAAATACATACCAGGCATCATACATAACCTTTTTTAAAGTAACAGACCAACCAATCATTAGAAACATGCATTTATCCAATCCACATGGTCAATCTCACTCAGGCTAAGGAGCTCTCGCTCAGGCGAGAGGAACCCCTCGCTCAAGCTACTAACTCTCGTTTGGGCGAGATTACAAACAGAGTGTATGTCGAGGTCTCGCCCAAGCGAGACTACTCTCGCTCAGGTGAGTGGCCATCGCTTAGGCAAGTCCTCGAAAAAGAGAGGGAGATGAGCTGTTGTTGTTCTCGCTCAGGCGAGAGCTCCTCACTTAAGCGAAAACTTCTGTTTTGAGCGACCAACCCGCTCACCTAGGCGAGTTTTGCAGAACTCACCAGCTCTCACGCATGCCATGCCAGATTCAAACAAGGAATATACACCATACAATGTTCATACCATCACGAAAACAATTTAAACATGCAAGAACACAAGGATAGTCCAATAATAGGAAAAATAATCATAAATATGCGAGACCCTAGCTGATGGGCTGAAAATAAAAGAGAGGTTTGGGCTGGGATCCCCTTTGAGTTCAACTAGTTTTTCATGCCAAGAGAATCTCATGTATGGACCATTATAATCCATGATATAAGAGTTAACCATGGAAAACCAATGAACTCCCAAAACCATATTTTTTCTAGACAAGTCCAATGGATACAAATCAACAGAAAAATGTTGGATATCCAAGGTGAGATTAACATTAGGACAGAAAGGAAGAGCAAGGTAAAAATTCATTGTTACCTATCATTACACATACTGGGTGTGGTATTAGTAGGTGGGTGAAGAAACTAGGCCACTCTATGTTGGATGGAATTATGGGTTGCCTCACTATCAACCAAGATCTAGATTGCATAGCCTCTGATGGACCTTGTAACCCGAAAGGTTCGTTGGTCCATTCACTAGAGAAGGCATGGAGACTAATGAGACTTGCTTCCTGCTGTGCATCTTCAACGATTTCGCTGTCCGCCGGAGATATGTTCACATCAAGACCCTTTGAGTCAAAACTAGTGAGAAGTAAGAATTGAGGTTTATAGTGGCTCTCTCTTGTATATCGTTTATCACAATTAAAACAAAGATTCTTCTCGTGTCATGTCTGTATTTCTGCTTCTTAGAGATGTTTAATTGGGAGTTTGGTTGAGGGTGTTGGGAGAAGCGGAGGGAGAGGTTTAAGGGGGTGGCTGCACTATTAATGGTAGGTGAAAAGCAAGGGAGTCTGGGTTAGTTTGCAGAAAGATGCTATGAGATCGTCAAAATTGGATGGAGCAAACATAAGCTCTAAAGCACGGAGAAAAGTGTCCCAAGAAGTGACTAAATTGTTGTTGGACATCCATTGGAACAAAGCGAGAGTCGGACCATCACGGTAGAGGAAAAGATTAGAGTTCTATGGGCAATAGGCATTTGATGATAATAAAAAAATTGGATGACCTTAAAGATTTAACCTAGTGCATGAAAGCCATTGAAGGTAGGGAGGTTGATGAAGGATTGACCCCAACCAAGGATGGAGACACATGCTTAAGAAGACAAAACATATTTAGAAAGGAAGTTCACTAATCCTTCATCCCTTTCATTTGTGTTTGTTATTTTTTATTCCCTAAGTTGACTTAGTTGAATCAACTTTAGTTGACTTGTTGACCTTTGACTAGGTTTAACTTGTTGACTATAGTTGACTTGACTTAAGCCAACATGCTAATCTATGTTTATTTGCTTTGTAGGTCAATTAGGAGTAAGAAAGCAATGCTAGGTGGCACATGATGATTGGGGAGCATAAATGATGTGGATGAGAGAGTAAAGCAAAGGCATAAAGCATAAAGTAAAATGCATAAAACAAGTGTACCTGTGTACCTTTGGTGTCCTTTATTTTTAGCACACTTTGGCCACTTTTTGGAGACATATGAGACACATTCTTTGTCACCTTTTGTGCTAGAACGAAATTAGCCTTGCACACACCATAGTTAGCTCTTTTGTCTCTTATTTTTGTAACTTTATTTGACCTAGTTTCTAGAAGCTAGGGTTAGGTTTTTGTAGAGACATCCTTAGGTATCTTTTATTTGTTTAGAGGCCCCTAAACTCTTCTATATAAGGGGTGCTCCTAGACATGTAAAAAGGTTGAACATTTTGAAGTAAAAACACTCTTGTGTCTCAAACATTTGTGAGAGTTTCATCCCTTGGGAGTGAATACTTTTAAGCCTTATCTTGCATAGCAAGTGGTGGCACACATCCACTCATCTTCAAGGTTGCCATGGCTTCTAGCCTAGCCTTGTAGTGGCGTGCTTCTCACATTTTTACCATTTCTTTCCTTTCCATTTTATGTTTTCTTCTTCCTTTAATTGTTCTTGGTTTTCTATGATTTATGTGCTTTCCATTTCCTTTTTGTTTTGAATCAATCCATCATCTTCTTCTCTTGAGCTTTGTGAAAGGAACCTTCACATCTAGATAGCTTGCTATCTTAATGTCCACTAGAGATTTCACTTAGCTTTCTTAATCACCTCACACCATATTCAATAATCTTAAAAAGGAACAAGATAATCCTTCATCAGAGGTCAAATTTTAAAGGTCGAGATGGAAAAGTTGTCTCAAGGATGGAGGTGTAGTTGGCAAGGTCATGGAGTGTATTAGAAAGGTTGGCATAAGAGAGGACTAATTGTTCAAGTTTAGTGTGTAATTTGGTGTGTTCATAATAAATAGAAGATCCGGCCACAGAGTAGGGTCAATGAAAGCACCAAATGAAAGGTGTTGCAAAAGACAAAAGCAGAATAACAGAAAGAGAGAAGAATTTTTCAGAAAGGAAGGAAATACTTTTTCTATTTTGTTCCCCTTTCTTGTATTACATCATTGTGCTATATATGCACTTTGTCAACCACCTTGTAGTAAGCATAAGCAATTAATAATAAAAGAAATACACAAAATATTATCATTCATTCCTTCCCCATTTTACGGGTAGTGGAACCAGTGACCACATAATCCTTAAGATAATGTGGTTTGTGTTAGATTCTTTTTGTGCCCCCTCGTACCCTTCCTGTGAGGTAGGCAAGGAAACAAAATTTTCATTTGGGCTTATGGACGAATTAAGGGAAATAGGCCTCGTAGTCCTTATAGTCTCTCTCAATGCATTGTCGCCATAACATAAGTATCTCTTTCTCCCTTGTTTTAATTAACTTAGTTGAGGTTTCTTCTGCACTCAATTCCCTTAACTCACCATGAAGAGACCAGGACAACACATTGGACATCAAAAAGTCTTACATTGATCGTAGTTTTGGTTATGATAATTTGAAAAGGATTGGCGATGTGCATGTTTGTAGAATTTTCAAATAGATTTCCTGAAGAACTTCAGAGGGTTCATCGATGAAGAATTCGAGAATGGTAAGTTAGCAAGACGGCTTAGCTTCATCGGTGTTTGCCATATAAAAAACCATAGTCCACACAAAAAAGGTGTATGATGCAAAGACAATAGCCATCAAATTTGCGAAAATGGTAATGATACAATGACCTAATTTTTCTTACACACTTTTGACTCAGTTACGTGACAGTTAAAGTGTAATTTCTTTTTTCATTTACAATTATATTGGATTGGTTGATGGTGGAGAATTGAATGCACAATAAATGAAGAGAAATGAAAGGGCACATGATATGCAGAGAAGAGATAACTAGGTTTCACGCTTCCGTGCTTTCTTGCTCACTCAAACGAAACCGCTTCCCTAAAGTCGGTGAGTGCATGATAACACTATCGTTGACATGACCAAATTAATACTACTAAACTATAGCAATGTCAGTATTGCTAAGATAGTAGCCAAAAAAATAGAAAGGGTAAAGTCAACTCTTAAGTCGTCTCCCAACAAACACGAAATTGATTATTGACAAATTAGTTCTTATAAAAAGTATACAAAAAGGGTTAGTTAAATAAAATAGTATTGGGAAAAGACAAAACGATATAAAAATAATTTTAAAGAAAATAAATTCATTCCACTTCTTTTTTAAAATAGATTTATCATTGGTTATCTAAAGATTATTGCTCAATAATTTTTTGTTGTATATTTGCAAATTAATCAATGTAAAATCTCAATTAATTTGTTAGCGTTCTCACTTTTAATTTTTGTCGATTTTTAGTTAGAGTAATTACATTTAACCAAAATAAAGTCTCAATTATTGGTAAAAACTCATTTAATCACATTAAAGTTTATAAATAAAATAAAAATAAAGTCTCAATTAAATCTAAAAACCCTTGGAATCATACGATTAACATGCATATAGATTTAAACAGCTCGCTAATTAACTAGCACGTAAGTGAATGAAAATCACAACAATACTAAAAAGAACAAAGAAATTATTTCAGTTTAACCTTAGAATCCATAATAAAATTACACTAGAACCAACACTCAAAGCTTAACACTTCATGGAATGAATATAAAATAAAAATAAAAGAAGAGAATGCAGAGACAAAGAATGAAATTAGGCCCCCTAAAAGGTTCCTAGACTACGATGTTCCAAGCCTTTTTTTTTTCTACCTCCCCTTGGTATCTTTATATAGGACTTGAATTGAACTTTTCTGTTTCTAAAATCTCTCAAATATCATTAAAATAATCATAAATATAATTTATCTTTATAGTTGTTATGAATATCTAAAAATATTTTGACAAATATATCTTTATGTCACATACACCTCATTATTATAATTAACCCAACAAGGGCAAGGTTAAATTAGCCATAGAAATTTTTTCAAAAGCTTAAATCCCCTTTTCTTTGAATCATTTAGACCAGAAAATTAGAATGTGAAACTTACAAGACTATAGACTTTCAATCGGTATTAAATAAAAATAATAGATTAATTTGTTTATACACTATGAATCAACAAATTAAAATTACAAAACAACCAGTTAAAACACCGAGAAATTTTGCAGAATGCAAAATTCACAAATCTCACTCAAACAACATGTTTTCTCACACAAGATTGGTTCAAAACATTATTTCCAACAAGATTATACTATTAGATTACATAAAAACACATGCCAAGACAATAAAGATTGATTTGCTTGATTTTCTTAAGATTTTAAAGTGGGCAAGATGAGGGAAGAGAATTGGACAATAATTTTTATGCTGGTTCACTCAATCACAAAGGTACATCCTATTTAGTAGGGCAACCTGAGTCTGGTTTCCACTATTCACTAGTGCAGAATCACATTTTGAAGTCGTCTTATAGGCTTCGGTTACTACGAAACCGGAGACTATAAGGACGCGGTGGCATTTTTGAAATTTTTTGAACCTTTTTGCCTCGGGTCCATATCCAACCGAAGCCTATAAGAGATTTTATGCTTCAATTATCACTCAACCGAGGCCTATAACTCGTCAGTGTTCCCCAAAATTTCAAAATTACCACTGACAGCAGAGGCTTTGGCCTCGGTTGGAATATGATCGAGGCCTATACGACTTTATGCCTCGGTCATTAGTGGAACCGAGGCCATAGACCTTATTTAGGGTTCCAAATTCGTGAACCCTGCACTTGTTCATCTTCTCTACGCCAACCCAAATTTTTCTCCTATCCGTGAGCGTGGTGCAGATCTGTTTCGTTGCTGCAGATCTATTTCTGGCTCACGGGTGGAGGCTGGCGGTGAAGCTTCAACAATGGTGGTTCGCTGCCTTTGTTAGCCAATGGAGGTGCTGCTGCTGTGAAGCTGCTGCGCGAGATAAACTGGGGCAGATCTGCTCCAAGTGCGGTGATGAATGGATCTGTTGTGGTGGTTGCGTCATGGAGGTCTGGTGTGGTTGCTGCTGCGTGGTTCGTGTTGGTTGCAGATCTGGAGCTTTCGTAGTGGCAGAGATGGTGGTGTCCGCAAGGTTGGATGCGCGAATGGTGGTTGGTGCGTGAATCTGCCATGGTTGGATGTGTGAATGGATCTGTTGTGGTGGTTCCATCGCAGAGGCGTGGTGTGGTTGCTGCTGCGTGGTTCGTTTTGGTTGCAGGTCTAGAGCTTTCGCAGTGGTAGAGATGGTGGTGTCCGCAAGGTTGGATGCGCAAATGGTGGCTGGTGCGTGAATCTGCCATGGTTGGATGCGTGAAGATGGCTTCGGTTCTCATATACCCAAAACAAAAAAGTCTCTCTATGGCTCCGGTTCCTTTGCATTCGAGACCAAACTTTTGGTCTCGTCCCAATATACCTCGGGTCTAAAACCGAGGCAAAATGACGAAAATAACAAGGGCAAAAAGCCCTTACTGCACTAGTGATTATCAAAAGTTTTACAAATCACAAACCAAGATTACACTTTTGAACAATAGAAACACCAAGATCTTTTATTCACACAAAAATCTTAACCACACTACTATAAAAAACACACTTACAGACCTAGAATCGCACTAGGAACACAAGAAGAGCCACAAGAACTACAAAATCACTCTCCCTAGCTAACCAAACTCGAGTTCTTCAAGCTCCAACCAAGCCAAAATACCTCCAAGATCAACCAAGATCTTTAATCTAACACTTTCAATTGTGTGATTAAAGAGAAAGAGAGGTTTGCCTTGATGAATGGCTTTTTTCGCACTCAAAAACTTAAAATCCTTCCTCAACTCTTTGAAAGACAGCTTTTATAGTTTGGTCTTAAGTGAATTCAACAAGTTGATTTGTCCATACAATTTGTTGATTTCACTCAACTTAAATGAAATCAGTTGATTGAAAAATAATTCAACTAATTGAATACATTCATACCAGAAACTATATACAACAAGCCTTTTAACCTATTAAAACTCATTTTAACATATTAAAAAGGATATGCTAAGACTAACAAGACATCTAACATATGTCATATAGCCTACGAATATGGTACAAGATGTAAATATCATATTCTACACTTCATTTTCAGATTTAACATTATAGAAACATGATCATCAATTGGATCTTCATTCATGAACCACATGTGATCTCATGTACTTTTTTTTATAAAATCTTTGCGCCAAGGTTGTTTGTGCGAAGACTCACTTGGTTAGTCAAATATCAATATGCAACAACACTTTTCATTATCATTACCCTTACCAAAGTCATCCTCGACCCTTCATCTTTAATGTCCCCACTCTTTGACATCTCCCCTTTCTACACCCATAACCTATGCCAGACCAATCTTCCCCAAACCCAACCCCACACACCTCATGTTCCCTTTTCATGGCTCATCATAACTATTATTGTAAATCCCATCACCATATATAAATGAGGTACACACATACATATACTAATAACTTTTTTTTATCTTTAATATTTATCAATTTCAGAGTAATAACCACGTACTTACATTAGTCTTCAAACACCATCTTTTTAATTATTTCTATGTCAGTATCATGTTCTTTTTAAGTCTCTTAGCTATAATTATCATTACATCTTAACCAAATTCCCACATTTACAACTACCTTAAATGTTTAGAGTTTGAACTCATTCCCTCTCATAGTACAATAATTTTAGTTTTATAAAAAGAAGTTTCATAAATGAGAGAGGTTCATAGATTTTCCTCAAGTTTACAAATAAAATATCAGTTACAAATTTCTATAAAATGGGCTTCTAGTTACAGTGACCCTACTGGATATTCTTGTTGTTGGTCGATTTAAAGCTAAATAACAATATTTCTTTCTATTGTCTACACTTTTGATAAAGGAAACCAAATAGCTTCTTGCAACACAACTTTTTTACTCAAAATTACTCCCAAAACTACCCCTGGTGGTGAAGCCTTAGCCTTTATCTTAACATGAGATAGGATCTTAGAAAATAGTGATGGAGAATGGTTTTGTATGTAAATGCTACTTCCAATGGAACTTTATTGGTTGGTATAGCGGTTGAGTTTGACACAAGACACAATTTCACAAAAGATGGCCCTAACAATTACATATAACTAAGGTCAAGTAGTTTTGTAGTATTACAACCATAACCCTATTTCTAAAACCACAAAGAAGCAGTGTTATTGAATATCGGCCATGGCGCTGCCATGGTGGTAATCGGTACCGGTTTCCGAGCCTGCCGCCACAATAAGGCGGAGGCAAAAATATCGGACTGCCATGGTGGCCGCTTCGTACATGGCAGGTTGCGGTGGCGAAACGGTGGAGGCAAAAATATCGAACTGAAAAAAAATGAGTGAAAGAGAAGAGAAGAACGGTCAGACTTGCAGCATCAAAGAGAGAAAGGAGTTGCAGCAACGGTGCATGTAAGGAAGACAGGAAACACGTGAAAGAAACCCTAAACGCATGAGTTGGACTATTTTAAATAGTTGGGCCTGGCCCACACCCACTCAATTATTATTTAAACAAATCTCGCATACATTTTTTCTTCATTCTTAATTTTTTTACCCTAACTCCCTTCAGCCATTTAGCCAACAACAGCAGTAAATTATGTCCTCCCCACAGTCAATTCTCTTTTTTATTCAAAATCAATTCAGCAGCAATAATTCGTTTTTTCAACGCTGCATTATTGCGCAGCACATCACTGTAGCAGCACCCAACAACCACCACCTTCGTCGGCCGCCACCACCACCGCCAAGTTTGCTTTTTTTTTAATATTTTTTTTTTTATTTTTTCTATTTGTCTAATTTCAGTATAATTATTTTTAAAAAAATATACCTATTTTTCCACGTGTCAAGCTAATATCATGCCACGTGTCAGAATTAGATTTTTATATTCAATTTGGTCATAATATTCGTTATTTGTTTTCAATTTGGTCCTAATTTTTTTTAATTTAGTATTTTTGTTCCTTTCCAAAGACAAAATATAATTTGTATATAAATGTTATATGGATATTCTTATTAAAATACATATTTTTATTAAATAATTTTAATTTAAAATTAGAGTTGGTTTAAAATTAAATATTTTTAACCTTTTAAAATTTTAAATTAATGGTGTTCTTGCTTTTTTTCGTTTTAATTTTAAACTAACTCTAATTCTAAATTAAAAATATTTAACAAAACTATGCATTTTAATATATACAAATTAAATTTTGTCTCAATTTGGAGAGGAACAAAAATGTTAAATTTTAAAAAGAAATTAGGACCAAATTGAAATAATTAACGAATAATGGGACCAAATTGAATATAAAAAACTGACTCTGACACGTGGCATGATATTAGCTTTACAAGTGCATTTTTTTTAAATTAAAAAAAAAATTAAAAAAATTAAAAAATCACAAAAATGACACGTTGCTTGATATGGGCTTGACATATGTACATTTTTTTTAAATAAAAAAAATTACAAAAAATTACAAAAAAACTAAAAAAAATAAAAAAAAATCACAAAATGACACGTGGCGGTTACCGTTCACATCCGTTAACTATTTTAACGGTGTTAGCGAAAAGGACCAAATTGAAAAAAGTTTACCAATATTAGGATCAAATTGAAAAAAAAAAAAATCAACAGTTGAATTACATTGAAAAAATCGAACAAAAACTAGGACTAAAGTACTATTTAAGCCTAAAATATATTTACTGGAATATGGTATAAAACTATGTTATTTTTCTGAGGTTTAAAAAAAAAAACAATTTGGTACTTAACAGCTTTAAGAATCTCCGTTACTTAAATTTTTTATTAAGGTTATATTAACAAATATCTTTTGTTATGCGATATGACATTCATTGAGGTTTATTGAAGGATGTAAACCTCCTAAGGTAGTATGACATGCCTAATATAGAGAGTCATATAGAGAGTCAACATAACTAGATAAGAGCCCAAAATAATGAGGTATATAAAGATCTTACTTTTTTAGGTAAGGTATCTTAGAAAATCAACATATTATTGGATTGCCTTCTTTACATCAGCCGACTTGAATATCAAAGTGTTTACATCTATTCACCACTATCGATTTACTCACTCATCACTATCAATCAATACATTATTTGTAAAAAAATGGGTTAGAAAATTAAACACTCAATCACATGAATACATTACTAGTTGTGGAAAAACTACCTTCAGACATAAATTTTCCATTGGGTTGGATCAGTTGACTGATACTATGTAATCGCTATCAAGTTTAAAATATATATAAATATAAAAATGAATTCTACCATGCATGATACCCTAAGGAGCTAATGGTAATACACATTCCTGTTTTAAAGTTCAATTTCTAAATTTTAAATATAAAAATTTTTACCGTTCGAGAAAGGCAGGAAATCTCTCTATGTTTTAATTTAATCATTCCACAGCGACACTCAGGATTTACAAATTTTGATTCTTTTATTAGAGAGTCATACTTAACCCTATATAATATTATATAATATATATACATAATCATATATATATATATATATATATATATATATATATATATATTCCTTTATGATTGCAATGTTTCTGTTTTCCTTTTCGAATCATAGATGCAAAGTGAAGCATATTTGTGATTAGTTTATTATGGTCATGACATACTCATTTGTTACAAATATAATTTGACGGGTTACTTTCTGATGTTTATTTATCATTTATTACTTTTTAAAATTAAAATGAATTTCTTCATATAAATATGATAAGATGAACAATTTAGTAACTATGGAGTAAATTTTTGGGATTCATTTTGTAGAGTGAATTTATTGTGATTATGAACTATTCACTCTGATAATATGTAATGCCTTCTCTATAGTAGTAACAAAACTTATGAAATGCTCTCTAAGCCATTAGCACCGATACTCTCTCATAATAGCAGAGACTATAGAATGTGCCCTAAGAGTACATACCAAAGTCAAAGAGTGGAAAAACAGTGGGGATAGAGAGGAGAAGTTTGAAAATAATAACAATGAGATAAACGTTGGAAGGATTTTCCGCCTTACTCATTCAAAAATAAAAATCTTATTGAAATTTTTTGTACGTTGAAACTAGACACTAGATTTCTATCTGGACCACCCGTACTCGTTCTCTAGGATACACAGTCCTATAGAGCAACCTTGGGAGGCTAGTGTACTACTCGTTCCCGTCCCAAACTGCCTTAAGGAGCAACACTAGGAAGCTAGTAGACTACTCGTCCTTGTCCCAAACGACCTAAGGAGCGATTTAAGGAGTTTGTTGGATTACTCGTCCATGTCCCAGGGATGGTACACAAACCTAAGAAGGCCATTGGAGGCCACTCATTAACAAGGATCATCTTGTACACGATTTGGCCAAATACATGTTGGCCTAGTAGGACGACATGTACTCAGACTTGCCAGATAATCAAGTTAGTCTAATTACCTTAATTAAGATCACCCCATTATGCAATCTATCATGATTACCAGGTAATTAAGATAACTAAATCAAAGCACAACTAGGTAAGGCCCATGAACCCTACTATAAAAGGCATGCTTTAAGAAACATATCATTACGTTACTATTTTGACATTTGAATCCAATATATGAAAACTGAATTTAACATAAGAGCGTCTTTTGTAGGAACATGCCCATTTCACATTCAAAGCATAAGACGAGATACCCCTTAAAGATCATTTTGGAGACTTTGCAGAATATATATATATATATATATATATATATATATATATATATATATATATATATATATATATATATATATATATATATATATATATATATATATATATATATATATATATATATATATATATATATATATATATATATATATATATATATATATATATATATATATATATATATTGTCCTTGTAAGAACAAATGGCGTCCACCGTGGGGCTGATAAATATTCTGTGAAGAAAGAGCAGTGAAAGCCATACTTGACTATAGTAAAAGGAATGTTGAAGAGAAAAATACCTTGAGAGAGGAGAATGCTAGGTTGAAGAAAAAGGTTGAGACCGTCAAGGGAAAGGGAGTTGACTAGTACGGCACGCAGGACCTAAAGCCACAGTCCGCGAGACTAAAGAAGAGAGTCAATACAACTCAACCAAGAGAACCAAAGGAGTGACCTATAACTCCTTTGCCACCAATAACAGCCATCACCATCCCTCCATTGATGGAATTACGGAAACCCCGCTTCCCAAGCAATGGAAGTCGCCGACAGTGAACTATTATGGCACTGTAGATCCTGATGACTACATGTTCGTGTAGACGAATCAAATTAGCCTATATTGAACCAACGACACAGTGTTGTGCAAGGCTTTCTCCTCAACCCTAGATTCTGTAACACTCAAGAGGAAAATAGTTAGAATCTTTGCAAGCTTAATGGTAGAACATGGAATTGGTTTAAAAAACAAAAAAAAGGAAATATTTTATAAAGTAAAATGTAAGTGGAATATAATGCAATTGGTTAAAAGCCTTAGGATAAGGTTGAGGGTCATGTGTTGAATTCCTATCTTGTGCATTTTATGGATTTTATTTTAAATAGTTAATTTAAAAATATGCTTATGTGTGGATTGGTATTGTAATGCTTGTTTGAGATTGTGGTTGACAAGAAATATGTGTTAACTTGTTGGTATGCTCAAAGATGTGAAGGAAGGAGGGTAGATTCATTCAACTTAGATGCATGCACTAGAGTTATGGGCAAAATTAATATACTTAAAGCAAGATTCATTCAACCTAGATGCATGCACTAGAGTTATGGGCAAAATTAATAGACTTAAAGCAGAATATTTTTTGAAATAATAGTTTAATTTATTTATTTAATTTATTAAAAATTAATGGGATGCAGAAAATAGTAGATGGGCTAGGTCATACTTTTTTTTAAGAGTGGAAACCTTAGGGGAAGAGGAGACTAACATGAATTTAGAGGGAGAATAAGAGACAACTACTGAATTTTTAAAGACACATTGTGATTGAGAGGAAGGCACGTGGGTTGAGTGAAATAGTGGTCAGAGGTTCTTAGATGGTGGGATAGGAGCAAGGAAGGAAGATAGGATATCTTGGTAGAGAAACAAATTTATGTGGAATAAGAACTTTTGATCAAGGACTCAAGGTAAGAAGAGCTAACCTTGGTTATTCTTGGGTTTCTGAATGGTAGTTCCAAGCTTATATTGATATCTCTCTGGTTGTGCACATGGTTGTGAATAAATTCTTATTTTGTGTGGTAGTGTTGGTGGTTTGATATGTGATTTTCACAAATTGGAAAGTAATTTTTTCTTTTTTGTTGTTATCATTGTAGTATCATACGTGATTATCTCACTAACGTATGTGGGCGGATGGAAAGCTCATTGGCCCAAACAAAAACAATAAAAAGCATGGGTGGAATACAATCCCAAAATGAAAATGATACTTACACCACTTAAACATTAAACCTATACAAGTAATTAAAAAAAACATAGAAAAAAAAATTGGGCCAGGTCATTGGCCCATGTGTAACATCCCTAAGGAATATTACTTTTAAATAAATATAGACGAATAATTAAAAATAAAATAATACATTGGACGAGAAGTCATGCTCAAATTGTACAGGTTTCATCGCGACCTCGCTTAGGACAGTGTCGCTCAAATCCAAACTTCATCGCCTAAGCGAGAAGCTCGAACCAAAACCCTGAATGAAATTCTACAACTCTCGCCTAGGCGAGAGGGACTCACTTGGGCGGAACTTGCAGAGTTTCGCCACTGTTCATGCACCAAAAACACCAAATGTTTGCCAATTTACAATGCAATCATTCTCATGCATTCTATTTCATCAATCTAATTACAAGGACAAGTTTTAAACCTGTTTGAATCCCCAAAACTTCAAGTTTGGCCAAAAACAACAACAACAGTACCAAAACCCTCACCCAATTCTTATAAAACCCCAAAAAGGCTTTGTACCCAACATTCCATCCACCAATTCTCAATTGCAGTGCATACCATACCAAATATCACACCACATAGAATCCAATTGAGGAAAAAAATGTAGAAACACAAGCAATATTGGAATACACATAAATTCAGCACCCTTAACTTGGACTTCTTGGTTCAAATTGGGAAAAAGAAGGATGTTCCTTTGTACACCACTGTTTTGCTTCAGACCCCCTCCCAATCAGCCAACCCTTCTATCCACCTAGAATTTGCCTTTTATAGGTGCCTTAATGTTGGGTTAAAGAGTTGAAACGAAATTGGGCTTTATTGTGGGTTTAATGCCCTATTCAATGGTAATTACAAGGTGTTTTTCAGCCCCTCTTGGCTGCCCCAGCTAGAGTTCTCTCTACCTTTTCACATTCATTCCAAGCTAAATTTGGCAAAAATAAAGGTTAATTCCGGTAAGGTTTGAACCTATGACCCTCCACTCATAATGCCAAAGCACAACCACTATGTTAATTCATGTTTAATGATAACCATTATAATCCTATGATTATAATATTACTCACCAGTCATAATTATATTATCAAAATACAATTAAATCAAATAACACATAAAAAGCATACATAGGACTTGAACCCAAGTCCTTTAACACAGCCAAAGTACTCTCAACCACTTAAGCTACTACTTTTCCATGTCATACCAATTAACATTTAATGTCATTAAGTCCCCTTTTCTCCCACATTTATTAATTAATTACTTATTTAATTAATTAATTTCCAAGGGTCTTACACCATGCAGAAAGCCCTTTAGGATGATTCCCATCATCCCCTCCCTCTTGAAGAGGATATGTCCTGAGATCAAGAGGGTTCTTTAAGGCCCACAACATTGGAAGCTTAATTCCACCAGGATAAAAAATACATCTACAAAAATCATCAAATAAATTTTTATTAAAATTTTGGGGACCATGCAAAATATATTTAATTGAAACAAGTTTAGATGAGCTATTGATTTTTGAATAATCTTATACACGGCCCACTTCACAAAAATACTAATTTTCACTTTGACTTAATTGAGACCTAAAAGATAACTCTAAGTCAAAGGTTTGTTTAGGAAATTTTTTTGAGGAGTTTAAAATAATTGGTGAAGGTGGAAAAATAGTTTTACAAAGAATTAAGACAAAAGATTTAATGAAAAATGAAGGAGAATTTAAAGATGAGATCCCTACCTTGAGAAGTTCAATATCCATATCTATGCAAGGAATTGTAGGATATTGTATCTCTACTTTCCTAAACATAACTTTCTTTCCTTCTTTTCTCTCAATCTCTTCCTCTTTTCTTTTTAACTTTTCCTCTTGTCTTACTCTATCTTTTTCTTCATATTCTTTTCTCTCTTTTCCCTTCTCTTTTCTTAGCTTCTCCTCTATCTCTCGTTCCTCTTATTTCTCATTTCTTTCTCAAATTTCTCTCTTTCTTTCTATTCTCTTCTTTGGATTCTTCTTTTTTCTTTTTTCTTTTTCCACTTACTCCCTCCTCTCTTTGAGGAGTATTGTGATTTTCTCCTCCTTCCTTCTTGCTATCTCAATTTTCTTTTTCTTTATCTCATGATCTATATCAAAGGAATAGGGAATGAATGTTCTTCTCATGCATGATCTTAACTTACTCCAATTTTGAATGGGAGTTTTTCTTCCTTTTTCCACTCTAGACTGCCCATAGTCCCACCACTATGCCCTATGAAACTAGAAATACACAAAGTAAGAATGTAATATTTACTATATCTAACATGGAATGAATGCACCAAGTGATCGAGGTCGTACCCGACCAAATAAAACAGTTAAATGTAATACTTAGTAGTTAAACCAAGGTCGTCTCTCAGTTACCAAACCTTTCATTCAAAGCTTTCCAGATGCAATTCAACACGGAAAAGGGGGGGGGGGGTTGGTAGAGTTTTGGAAACTCAACACAAGAATAAAATGTAATTGCAAATTTGAATAAATAATAGCAAAAACGACATTGATTGCTTGCTTCAAATGAAACTTCAACCATCCTAGATTACAAACTAAGTTGGTTCTGTTATTCCTCATGAAACTCGCTATTAACCAACTAAGCGAAGGTTAACCACAACTTCAATATGAAATTAAAGAGTGCACACGTTTATGAATTTGTCACAACTCATTAAGCATGAACACAATCAACGAAAGTGAATTACCCATTCTAAAAATTAAGCATAAACAAATTTGATTATGCAATTAAAACACAAATGCAAATTCAAGACAAAGAAATAAAAAAAACCAACTGAACAAAACACTAATCTCAAGGTTTCATTTCATTCTTTGCAAGGAATCAATGCATACGAAAATTAGTTGCTCATGGAATTCGAATCAACAATCAAACCTGAATTAAAATGCATCATTAAAAAGAAGAAATATGGACATCAATCTTGGTTCATGCAATTTTTAAAAATGGTCTGCCTAAAATGGTTGGTGCAAAAACATGTGAAAATCCCTCTTCCATATCGAGAATATAAAAATCAGCAGGGAAAATTAATTCACCAACATGAACCAAAACATCATCAACAAAACTTGTAGGGTAGGAAACACTTATATTTGCCAACTGAATCACCACACTCGTAGGTTGTAGGGTCCAAGAGAAAGAAATTTGAAAATAGACAAAGGCATAACATTAATTGAAGCACTAAGATCAAGGATTGCATTTTCAAATTTATTGTTACAAATGATTCAAGGTACCCAAAAATGTACTTGGGTCTTTGCACTCCTCAGGAATCTAAGGAACATATTTACATATCAGCGTTGACACATTCCTTTCCATGCTGATTTTCTCGTTTCCCTTTAGCCTCCTCTTATGTGTGTGCACAGATCCTTCAAGAATTTGGCATATATGGGAATCTATTTAATGGCATCCAATAAAGGTATGCTCACCTCCACCTTCCTAAAAGTTTCTAGAATCTCTCTGTCAACCTCTTCCATCTTATTGCTTGGAATGGCTTTTGGAGGGAAAGGAAGGGGGTGGGAGGTGGAATAGTAGAGGTGGAAGGTGTAGAAGGCACACTAGATGTGGAAGGACCAGTTGTATGAGCATCATGCTTTCTTTGAAGTGTGGTAGGATCAACTTCCATTTGAGGTGTAGGCTGAAGAGTGGGAACTTCAATCTTCTTCCTAGATCTCAATATGATAGAACTCACATTTCTCGGATTCTCCATTGTTTGTGATGGCAACTTATCAGAATTCTGAACTTGTGCTTGGTTTAGTTGAGTGGCCATATGCCCCATTTGATTTTGATTTGAAGCTCTAGTCTCCTGCTGGAATTTCATATTTTGAAGGGTCATCATCCTCACTAACACCTCTAATGAAGTAGAAGATAAAGGTGCAGCAGAAGCTGTAGTGGCAGCAGGACCAGGTGGAACTGGGGCAACTTGTGCAAGTGTAGCTCTTTATTGTTGGTGAGGAGGTGGCTACACATTTTGAACCTATTGGTTTTACTGCTATTGTTGGTTGCCCCATCTCAAATTGGGATGATTCTCCAACCTAGATTGTATATGTTAGTGAAAAAATCATGGTTCTGCTAGTGTTGTTGGGTTAGCCTATTGTTGAAAATGTTGGCAACATAGGCTTGAGGAGTACCAGAAGGTGCAGAAGTCGTTGCCTGTTGCAAGGCGGGACACAAATCTGTGAAATGATAAACAAATGTGCAGATGCAACTAAAACTTATAATTTTAACCTTAACAAATATCCATTTTTTTTGTAGGTTATATCAGGTGAATTATAACCAATATAAAAAGTTATTATAAAAATTGATTTTTGCACTATGAATACTTTAAAAGTAGAAGAAAAAAAACATTCAACGCAAACAAACATATTTTCATAAAGAAAAGTATCACATGTTAATTTTCTACTATGAATAAAAGTATGTAAAAACAAAGTAAATTATTACAAGGAGATGTAATATGAAGATTTTCTAATAGTAAAACAAGTTTTGAATAGCAGAAACATTCATTCTAAGATGGAGTGGTTCATATGTAAAGTTAGGAAGATTCAAAATGAGTCTAAATATATTGTACAATCTCTTTATTGCCACATTTTACTCTTCTTATTTCTTTAAATTGTAAATAAAAAGTTTAATTTCTGATCAAGTCTTTGAAAAATATTAGAAAAATCTATTAATAGCTTTTTGGTAAAGCTTTTTACATATGTTTATTGTATGGATACCCACTGCAATTCAATTTACTATCGTTATCGTAGTTAAAAAAAGAAAATATTGGAATGATATTAACTCGTTCAGATAACTTAATATATAAATTCTTACAAATATCTATATACATATCTATATTTAGTGCATATCAAATTAACCTTTTATAAGTCATCGAGCTTCCAACATGGACATGGTTACATAGTTGGTTGTGCTTGTGTCTTTCTGATATGAGTATAAATGTTCTTCATCTAAAACATATTTCGTAATAAATGTTCCATATGACTCTCGAACATTAGAATTACCGAAGCCATTGTGGGCCTATCTTCTGGGTTTTGTTGAACACACAAAAGACTAATATGGAGGCAACGCGATACCTCTGATTCAATGCATAACTCTTTTATCTTTGAATCAACTAACTCTAGTGCTCTACCCTCTTTCCATATTCTTCGTGCCTGTAACATAAAAATAATATTAATAAAAATAGTTGCGTTTACATTTTGATTAGACATACACAAATTGAAAACAAATGAAGCTCTTACATGACCAACGAGTTTAAGATTCCTATTGGTGTTATAAAGTCTTCTATTTTTCTTGCCACATATAATCTCCAACACTAAAATGCCAAAGCTGAAAACATCAGATTTCAGAGAACAACCCATCAACTGCATACTCTGGTGCCATGTACCCACTGCAAAACATAAATTGCATGAGACACTTTCAAAAACATTTGCAAAAAGTAAAAAGATAGTTGGTTAAGGGAAAACTCACTAGGTTCCAACTACTCTACTTGTGTTTCCTTCAATCTAGTCGGGTCCAAATATTCTGGCCAATCCAAAATCTGAGATTTTTGGGCATAAATTTTCATCAAGAAGAACATTACTTGCTTTGAGATCTCTATGGATAATCCTCAAGCGCGAATCTTGATGAAGATACATAAGCCCTCTTGCAACTCCACTGATTATTTGGAAGCGTTGAGGCCACTGCAAATTACTTTTTCTATCATCTGTTTTATTCAAGCAAAAAAGTTATTAAACATGGAATCTTCAATGTCAATAATGTGCTTATATCATTGAGAACCTAATCTATGCTTTGTTGATTACACATACCAAATATAAAGGAGTCTAGGCTGCCATTTGCCATGTATTCATAAACTAGCATTTTTTCTTGTCCTTCAATGCAACAACCAAGAAGTTTAACAAGATTTTGATGCTGAAGCTTTGCAATCAATTTGACTTCATTTATGAACTCTGTCATTCCTTGCCATGAGCTCCTTGATAGAGTCTTTACAACAATCTCTTGCCTATATGCTAATAATCCCTGTATATATAACAATTATGGTGAGTTGATGTTCATTATTTAGTTACTAGGATCAGAACTATTACCTTGTATACAGGTCCAAAACCGCCTTGGCCAATCTTATTGTGATCAAAAAATTTGTTAGTGGCTGTTGTAATGGTGAATAGATCAAACATTTGACGTCCAAATTATCTTGGCATTCTTCTGTCAATGATTTCTCTAAAAATCGATGAAGGCCTTTAGAGTAATGTTATAAAATATGAGAAGGGGATTAATTAAGAATATTTAGAATAGAAAAGAATACATTTCACTAAGCTAATTATTAAGAATATTAGTGTAACATGCAACTCTTTTTTTTCTGGTTACAATTAGCAACTTATTATGATTGATTCTAAAAGAATTGATTATACAATGGCAAGGAAAATTTTAATAGACATGCATTTTATTGTTGAATGACGATTAAGTCTCTTATGAATTAATGGTTGTCCATTGATTTCATACAGTAACTCATATGATTGATATGACTGATACTCATATCATTCATTACTCTATGTAAATATTTGGTATTAATTATTTGATTTGTATCCTTTATGAGTTACATGTTGTATCTATAAACAGGACTCTTCCTATAATAATAAAACACATAGAAAAGTTTCTCCTCATTCTCTCATTCTCTATTCTTCTTTTACGCCTTCTCTCTATTATTAGCTTTATTTTATAACACGTTATCAACACCATGCTCCAACCAACTGAGGGCTTATGGAAGCTTTTTTCTCCCCAAGGATAATGTTTTGCATGTCTTAATTCAGACTCTTCCTAATCCTTTCTTCATTTATAATTCTATCTTACATTATTATTTTTGTCATATGAATGGTTTGAAATACATTTAGATGCAATGGGTCTTGGTGATACCATTAAAGAAAGAAATAATGCATTTTAACAACTAATTTTCTCCTACAATAGCAATACTGTGAAAAGAAAGTTCACAAATATTTTGAATTTATTTGATGCCTTCCTGTGACTGAACAAAGCAATAAGCTTTTGATAGAAAATTATGAAACCTATCCAATTGGTTCTGCTCCATTCCTAGAAGTGGATGCAACAACATTTGATTTATATTTTCATGGTCGTGATAGTGATTATGGACATGGTTATAAAGGAAATTTTAAAGACACATTTTATCACCATAAGTAGAACAATAAAGTGAAAAGAGGAAAATAAAAATGTGGTGTAAACCTCACCTTACAAGCCAATTTTGTGAGGATGAGTTAGGCTTAAAGTCCTTAACATGGTATTAGAGCCATTGTTTAAAGCCTATCCTAGCTAGATTTTTGTTTGTTGAACATATAATTCCATCCGCTATCGGGCCGCTATTGAACCATCCATTAATGTCTAGTCCCACGCACAAGATGTGTATACCTCCGCATGAGGGAGATGTGTTGGAAGTCCTAATTGATTGAGTAGAGATAAGGAAATTTCATAGTATATAAGTGGGTGCAAAATAAGAATATAAATTATCATTATGGTGGTAAAGGTCATTTGAGTTGTACTTGTCGTACATCAAAGCATCTTAAAATATAAGGAGAAGAACATAGAAACACACTTTGCTTATAAAGATGGTGATTCTGATTATGATCATATGGATGATACTCATCTTGATATTGTCATTTTTTTTCTGAATCAAATGGAAGCATTGATCACCTCATTGGTGATGAAAGTGTTAAAAAAATAGATTTTCTCATATTATGTTCTTCATTTTAAGACATTGCTTTATATTTGTTTCATGTTTCATGTTGCTTATATATAAGTTTTTCTTAATGAATAAAATTCTCTAAATATTTCTTTTTTCTTCTCCTCTAAGATAGTAATATCCAATATTGATATTTATGTTTATATGAAGAGTGAATGTTGACATTAGCACCAATGATAAGGATATGTGTCTTATTGATAGTGCAACAACTCATATAATTCTCAAGAGTAATACATTTTTCTCTTGTTTGGTAATGCGAGAAGTCAATGTTAGTACTATTTCTGATACTAAAAATATAATTGAAAGGCTTCGGAAGAGCTACTGTACTCCTACCAAAAGGTACAAGATTGCATATTAAAAATGCATTTTATTCTCCTAAGTCTAATAAAAAAAATTAAATTTTAAGCATATTCGTCTAAATGGATATCATATTAAGACAAACAATGAAAGAGATATTGAATATTTTTATATCACTTGAATTGAGTCGAACAAAAAATGTGTATTAGAGAAATTATCAGCCTTCCCTTATGGCTTGTACTACACATATATTATGCAATTGAGACCCATGTCATTGTAAGCCATAAGCTTACAAATAGAAATGAATTTTTTGTTTGGATCGGTTGGGTCATCCTAGATATATCATGATGCGAAAAATAGTTGAAAATTCATGTGGACATCTACTTAAGAGTAAAAAAAAAAGAACTTCTTCAGACCAATGAGTTCTCTGTATTATACGTTCACAAAGGAAAGTTGATATTAAGACCATCACTAGAAAAATTAGAAATGAGTCAATCTCATTTACAAAACGAATACAGGGTCATATTTATGGTCTAATACACCCATGTTGATCATTTAGATATTTCATGGTTTTAATTGATGCATCAACTAGATGGTCACATATTTGTTTATTATCAACTCACAATCAAATATTTGCAAAATTATTAGTACATTTAAAAGCTCATTTCCCAGATTATACGATTAAGAATATCTGTTATGATAATACTGGTGAAATTATATCTTATGCTTTTCATGAGTATTGTATATCAATTGGAATTGTGGAATCTTTACTAAAACATCTAAAATTGGTTGCAAGACCATTACTTTTGAGACCTAATATTCAAATGGCTACTTGGGGATATGCAATTTTGCATGTTGCAATATTGATTCGGATCAAGCCAACAAGTTATCACAAATAATTTATCATGCAGTTGGTTTTTTGTCAATGACCTAATATTCTCATGTAAGAATTTTTGGGTGTTATGTGATGAAGGATTAACCCCAATCAAGGATAAAGGCACATGCTTAAGAAGACTAAGCATGTTTAGAAAGGAAGTTCACTAATCCTTCATCCCTTTCATTTGTGTTTGTTACTTTTTATTCCTTAAGTTGACTTAGTTGAATTAACTTTAGTTGACTTAGTTGAATCAACTTTAGTTGACTTGTTGACCTTTGACTTTGTTTGACTTGTTGACTATAGTTGACTTGACTTAAGCCAACATGCTAATCTATGTTTATTTGCTTTATAGGTTAATTAGGAGTAAGAAAGCAATGCTAGGTCGCGCACGGTGATTGGGGAACAAAAATGATGTGGAGGAGAGAGTAAAGCAAAGGCATAAAGCATAAAGTAAAAGGCAAAAAGTAAGTGTACCTATGTACCTTTGGTCTTCTTTGTTTAAAGCATACTTTGTCCACTTTTTGGAGACATATGAGACACATTCCTTGTCTCCCTTTGTGCTAGAACGAAATTAGCCTTGCACACACCATAGTTAGCTTTTTTGTCTCTCATTTTTGTAACCTTATTTGACCTAATTTCTAGAAGCTAGGGTTAGGTTTTTGTACAGACATCCTTAGGTATCTTTTATTTGCTTAGAGGCCCCTAAACTCTTCTATATAAGGGGTGCTCCTAGACATGTAAAAAGGTTGAACATTTAGAAGTAAAAACACTCTTGTGTCTCAACCATTTGTGAGAGTTTCCTCCCTTGGGAATGAATACTTTTAAGCCTTATCTTGCATAGCAAGTAGTGGCACACATCCACTCATCTTCAAGGTTGTCATGGCTTCTAGCTTAGCCTTGTAGTGGCGTGCTTTGGGAAAGGAACATTCACATCTAGATAACTTGCTATCTTAATGTCCAGTGGTGATTTCACTTAGCTTTCTTAATCAACTCACACCATATTCAATAATCTTAAAAGGAAACAAGATAATCCTTCATCATTTGGTATCTAGAGCCTAGGTTATCTTGAATATGGTGTTTTTCATGTGCTAACCTTGGCTTGTTGTAGCTATCTTGGTATGGTTCAAATCCATTTCCCTTACACACAAAAACAGTGTTGGCAAAAAACGTGACGATTTTAAAACATTAAACTGCACCGTCTCAGTGGTCCAAAAATTACGTTTTGGGTGTCAAAAGAAATGTCTTTGAGTCTATTTTCCAGCAAAAAAAGAACCAATGCATTTGGAGTTCTGTGGACAGAGTTATGATCAAATGAGTGAGCAAGGGTTAGATCTGCCAAGAATACGGGAATCAGTGTTTTCAGGTTATGTTGTGGTAGTTTAGCTACGTTTTTTGCACCTCTTTAAGCCCCTAAATGTGGTTGGATAACATGTCTTTGGATGCTTAGTCTTTGAGCCTCAAATCCATGAGTTTAAATGCATGATAGCTACATGTTTGTATCTTTTTGTATGTCATGTTGAGTTTTTAAATGTGCCTAACTTTTGCTTGAGTCATATGTTAACTTGAAGTTTTATTTTTTCTTGTTATTCCAAGTATTTGAATCTAGCATTCACTTTATGTCTTGCTTAAGGTATGCTCCATGAAATTGATTATGGCCTAAAACTTGAGGAACTAAGTGTCCAAGCCACCTAAAACTCTTTCTCACCATTTTATGAAACTAGTTGTGCAAAGAAGAAAATTTTGCACCAATTTTTTGCCTAAAAACCAAGAGCAACCTTGCTCCTTGATGAACTAAAAATGTGTTTTTCACTAGGTGTTATGCTACTAGTTTTCTTACTTGAGAATTGGGTGATATTGGCTAATTACTTCCATGCTTTAACTTGGTTATGATCTTTCTTGGTGTATGCATGATTTAAGACTTGAAGATGCTTGTCAAGTGCTTTCCATAAAGTCTTTAACATGTGTTTTTCTTGTTTTAGTCTTGTTAAAAGTTGTCTCAAAATTTTCTTCTCTAGAGTTTAGCTTTCCTTGTTCTTGTGCTTTTCTTGTTTGTTAGTAGGTGTTCTTTGTTTTGTGTTAATAGTTTTATTTTCTTCAAACTCTTGGGGTGTTGTGTTCGAATCACTTGTCTTGCATTTGAAAGGTTTCACACAAATTTTTAAAAGTGTTTTCTTCACTCCTTTGGTCGATTTTGAGTGCTAGCCTTGCCTTGTTACTTTGGGAGTGTGATCTAAACATTTGGGTTGGAATTGGTCTCGATTTTCATGTTGTCTAACCCCTACACTAGTGTAGATTTGACATTTTACTTTATAGGCCTCGGTTGCAGCTGAACCGAAGCCTATAAGGAGGCGGTGCCATTTTTGCAATTTTGTCCAACTATATTGCCTAAGGTCTCTATAAACCGGTGCAGTAAATGGACTTTTGGCACCGGTTACAACTGAACCGAAGCATATAAGGCAGTGTCAGCTTTCAAATTTTCACAAATGGCTTTTGGCTCGGGTCTTTAAGGACCGAGGAAATAAATTGGCTTTTGGCCTCGGTTATTAACTGAACCGAGGCCATAAAGGCAGTATCAGCTTTCAAATTTTCAAAAATGCCACAAGCATCAGGCTTTTGGCTTCGGATCTTGAAGGATCGAGGCAATAAATGGGATTTTGGCCTCGGTTATTAACTGAACCGAGGCCATAAAGAATTCCCAATTCATGAGCCCTAATCACTATTCATCGTCTCCCCAACTCTCTTTTCTCTGCGCAAATTTCTCTCTCTCTCTCTCGAGGACGACGACCTCTACTTCTGCGAACTCCTCTGCAGCCACTACTTCGGTTTGCGACCTCCCTCTTCTTCGTTCATGGCAGCAGCTTCAATGAGGGTGGTGACCAGCGATGTCTGCTTTGCAACATGGTGGTTCGTTGGGGCGGCCTGGTTTCGCAATGCAGACAACCTCTGGTTTGGGTTTTGCAAGTCTCACTTCGTGTTACATCTTCTGATTCTGGTTTCATTTGCAGGTAAAGGATTCGTAGTGGTGGTTGCGTCTTCTCGTGACGGTGGAGGCGACTATTCCTGGTAGGTGGTGCACACTGTTCTTGGCGATTTTGGTTGTGTGTTTACGGTGGTCGCCAATATGGTTGCCGCTGATTTCGACGGTGGTGTCACAATGACAGAAGGAACAGGTGGGACTATGTTGCTCTATGGCTTCGGTTCTAGAGACTCGAGGCAGAAAAATGAATCTATGGCTTCAGTTCCAGAGACCCGAGGCTAAAAGCCACCCCTTTTGGCCTTGCCCCAATATGCCTCCGTTCTAGAACCGAGGCAGAATACAAAAAATAACCGGAGCCAAAAACCCTTACTACACTAGTGCTAATTCATTTATTTTGTCTCGACTTTGAGCATTTTGTTGTAGGAATCATGGCAAGTTCACCATATGCACCTACTCCAAATAAAAACAATACATTAATGAGATTGCTTCGGGATTTGGAGTTGTCTAGGAAGGATTCCTTTGAACAATTGAGAAAAGACAAGGAGCAAAGTAACCTAAGAATCCAAGGGCACATTCAAAGGCTTGAAGTTAAAGAGCAAGATATAGAGGCTAGGAAAAGAGGACATTTTAGGTGCAACGCATCACAAGAGAAGCAAACTCCAAAGATTCCTAACTTCTATGGTGGAAATGATCCTAAAATTTTCCTTGATTGGGAAGCTAAAGTTGAGCAAATTTTCAAGGAAAATCATGTGAAGGATCACGCACAAGTTGATCTAGTAGTTTTAGGATTTTTGGAGTATGCCAATACTTGGTGGCATAAGGCATAAAGTTTGTAAGAATTATGACCAATGGTCACCCGCGGCTTCTTGGATGGACATTAAAACTCTTATGCGCGCTAGATTTGTTCCTCCCTCCTATAGGAAGGAACTTCTTTTGAAGCTCCAAAGGCTTCACCAAGGTTCTATGAGTGTGAGTGAGTACTTTAAAGAATTAGAGTCTCAAATGCGTAGGGTTTAAATAAAAGAAACTAACAAAGAGAAAATAAAAAGATTTGTGAGTGGTCTTAGGAGAGACATACAAGACCAAGTAGAGTTGTATGAGTACTCCACTCTTGAAAATATTTTCACACTTGCCCTTAGAATTGAAATTCAATTGAAAAGAAAAAAAAAGGGCAAAGAAGAGTTACTTACCCAACTACTACTTTAGTCACTCATGGAAGGGAAAGGTTAAAAAGACACATGATAAGTTCCCATCTAACTCTCATCAAGAACCACTAAGTAAAAGTAAGTCACCAAGTGATCACATTCACCATTCCACTTCTCCAAGATCAAGTTCCATTAAATGTTTTAAATGTTTGGGTTATAATCACATTGCTTTAAATTGCCCAACCAAGAGTACCATGATCTTAAAGAAGAGTAGTGATGTTGAAAGTGAACACTCATCTCCCCATTCTCTTTCAAAAGAAGCTTCTTCCTCTAGTAAAACTAAATTTTTTTAGAAAGACCCTATGTTATTAAGGCGTATGATGTAAGACCCGGGAAAATTAATTAATTAAATAATTAATAAATTAATAAATGCGGGTAGAAGGCGCCTTTATGGCATTAATTGTTGTTTATTGTGGTGTGGAAAAATATCAGCTTAAATGGTTGAGAGTACTTTGATTGTGTGAGAGGACTTGGGTTCGAGTCCTATGTATGCCAATTATGTGTTGTTGTTTTATTATTAATTTTTAAGAATATGTATGAGTAGGTGATTGGTATTGTAAACTTATGTTGATTAGGTATATCACCAAATGTAGTTTGGCATAGTGGGTATGCTTCGTACTTGTGGGTGGAAGGTCACGGGTTCAAACCTTGGTTGACAGAACTTAACCTTTATTTTATTAAACTTGGATTGGAGTGAATGTGGAAGGGTAGAGATAACTTGATGTGGTTGTTGTTTTAAGCTCGCTCAGGCGAGGTGGGCTAGCCTAAGCGAGGCTGGGGGCTTAGCTTGGGCAAGAGGTCCATAGCTTAAGCGAGTTTATACTATTTACTATGTTTCTATGTGCTTGTGAGTGGGTTTGGTTTTTATACCATGGTTAAGTTGTATATGCATGTGTTGTGGTGTGTGGGCTTGAAGGACTAAGTCCATTAGGGGTCTGGGATGTGCTCGATGGTCGGACACATGATGGGCATGGAACTGGTTGACTTCTCGTTGGCTACTAATGGGCGAGGTGTCCTTAGTATGGTGATTGCATGTGTCGGGCACACGATAGGCAAGGAATTGTGAGGTTTCCGTCGGCTACTATCGGGCAACGAGTCCATAGTGTGGTGATTGTGTGCGTGCCAGGGTCCAAGTGTGAGACTTGAATGTTTATACTACAGGCGAGGAGTCTGTATGGCAAGACTATAAGCGGGATAGGCTCATAGGGTTGGACCACGAATGAGTTAGTTTCGTGGGAGCATAGGGAAGTCCCAAGACCTAGTTCATGCATATGACTCATGAAGGACTATGAGGTCATGGTTGGGTGATTTGAAAATTATAAATCTAGTTATGTTATTTTAGGTTGGGAAACATATTTATATCATGTTTTATATATGTATGTTGTGCATAGCTCACCCTTTCTGTGTGTGTGTGGCGATGATCAAATAACTTGTTATTCGGGAGCAGATGATGTGACAGGTGGGCCAGGTGACACTTAGACGCGAAGCGAGGGCTAGCCGGGAAATAATATTGTATATGTATATAATTGTACATTTTTTAGCTTTGAGAAAATTATGTAATCCCTTTGGGAGTTTTTGAATTTTTTAATTCGGTTTTATTAATTATGAACTCCTGGATTTATGGATTTGAATTTTTAAGTTTTAAATTTCCTGTGGTTTTGGGAAATGGTTTGTATTAAATGTGGACTTTAGTGTATTTCTGTTTTTATTTATTTATTTTCATATAATATTTCTTAGGGATGTTACATATGATAGGTCAAGATCAAAGTGAGCTTGAGCCAACTCAAAGAGAAAACATTTTTCAATATAGATGCAAAATTAACAAATGGGTTTGCTCTCTAATTATTGATGAAGGAAGTAGTACCAATGTAACTAGCACAAGGTTGGTGGAAAAGCTTAGCTTAGCTTAGAGACCATTCCTCATGCTAATCCCTACAAGCTAGCTTGGATAAGTAAAGAGGGAGAAATAGATGTCAATAAACAAGTCCTAATTAACTTCTCTATATGAAGCTACAAAGATGAGGTGCTATGTGATGTTTTTCTCGTGGAAGTCACACATATCCTACTAGGTGATGAGTGCGTATTTTTGTCCTCATTTAATGTTTAATTCTAGGTATTTAATTGAATTTTTGTGCTTAAAGATTGATTTAATTGGGATTTCCTATAATTGGATTTATTGAACATGAGATACAAAAACATGTTAAAAATAGCTTTTTAGCTGCATAAATGTTCTTTGGATAATTTGAGGTGTGTTAGTGCAGCTGCAGCTAAGTTGAGCTCATGGAGGTGTGGAAATAAATTGATTAAAGCTTCATGACACCTTAAAGATAAATCCAAAAATAAGAAATTATCAAAAGCACAAAAATCCAATCCAAGCATTGCATGAAGTCGGCAAGAAAAGCTTGAAAAAGTGAATAAGTTTGGCTAAACCAAGAAGAGAGGAACAAAAAAAATTGGACCTTGTGGTTTTCTTTATCTTTATGATAGAAGATAATTTGGGAAAAATATATCTTTAAATATTTTATTTGATATTTTTAAATAATTATCTTATTTAATTATATCATAAAATATTGAAAGATAATAACTACCAAATCTTTTTAAATATGACAAGATCTTCTTGAATCTTTTTAGTTCCACAACAAACAAATATATCTTGAAGATATTGCATTATTTAGAAGATAATTTAAGGAGATTGCAAAGGGTTGATTTGGAAAATTTATACAAATACTAATTGGTGATAATTTATCATATATCTTTAATTAATTAATTAATTTAAATATATTAGATATTGATATTATCAACCAATTATATTTGTCAAATAGTCTATATCTCTCCAAATATTTTAAATATTTATCTTTATCTTTATTTTAAAATATATTTGAGAGATTTTAGCAACAGAAAAGCCTAGTCCAATTATTATATAAAGAGACCCAGGGAGAAGTAGAAAGGACAACCTCGGGACTTCGGAGTTTTGGAACCCTTAGGGGTGCCTAATTTTGTTTCCTTTCTCTCTCTTTTCTTCTCTCTATTCTTCTTTTGTATTCCATAGATTGCTAAACTTCTTGGGTTGATTCCATTGTAATTTCATTATGGATTTTGAGGTTAGAATGAATTAATTTCTTTGTTCTTTTTATTATTGTTGAGGTTTTCATTCATCTATGTCTTTTATCTTTAAATCATGTAAGAAGTAATGATTTTAAATCTATATACATGTTGATCATATGAATCCAAGGGTTTTTAAATTTAATTGAGACTTTACTTTGATTTTATTTAGAAACTTTCATGTGATTAAATAAGTTTTTACCAATAATTGAGACTTTACTTTGGATAAAGGTATTTACTCTAACTACAATTAATTGAGACTTTACTTTGATTAATTAAGCTTTTTATTTGGTGAGGAGATAAAATAATAGACATGATTAGGCATAGTAAATTTGATTGAGACTGTACTTTGGTTGAATTTACTGTGGATAATCTAAAAGTTCTCACTTTTAATTGAGACTGTACTTTGGTTAAAAGTGAGAACGCCAACAAATTAATTGAGACTTTACATGATGGCCATACCAACCAATACATTTTCTTCATAAATGGGAAAAAGACCACTTTACTAACTCTATCACCTTAAGAAGTTAATAAGGATAGAAATACAATAAGAAAAGATGAAGAAGAAAACGAAAAGGGGCAAGCTTTCACCAAGGTGTTACTTGCCTACAAAATAATTCTTCCAAAGTAAGATGTGCATCACCCTTCCTTCTCTTCCCAAGCCAAAAAGGAAGGCCCAAAGCACAAGTAAGAGAGGAAGAGTAGTCTAGAAAATAAAGATGGCCTAACCAAAGCTAGGGGTAATAGCCTTAGAAAGGATGGAACAAGAGCTCATAAAAGGGAGGCGCAAATCCTCCCCAAAATCAAGTCAAGCTCCATCTCCAAAGGCTTAAAGAATTTGTTGTCAAATTCTCACCAAAGGGGGAGGATGATGAAGGATTGATCCCAACCAAGGATGGAGTCACACGCTTAAGAAGACTAAGCATGTTTAGAAAGGAAGTTCACTAATCCTTCATCCCTTTCATTTGTGTTTCTTATTTTTTATTCTCTAAGTTGACATGGTTGAATCAACTTTAGTTGACTTAGTTGAATCAACTTTAGTTGACTTGTTGACCTTTGACTAGGTTTGACTTGTTGACTATAGTTGCTTGACTTAAGCCAACAAGTTAATCTATGTTTATTTGCTTTGTAGGTTAATTAGGAGTAAGAAAGCAATGCTAGGTGGCACACGGTAATTGAGGAGCATAAATGATGTGGAGGAGAGAGTAAAGCAAAGGCATAAAGCATAAAGTAAAAGGCAAAAAGCAAGTGTACCTATGTACCTTTGGTCTCCTTTGTTTTTAGCATACTTTGGCCACTTTTTGGAGACATATGAGACACATTCCTTGTCTCCTTTTGTACTAGAACGAAATTAGCCTTGCACACACCATAGTTACCTCTTTTGTCTCTCATTTTTGTAACCTTATTTGACCTAATTTCTAGAAGCTAGGGTTTGGTTTTTGTACAAACATCCTTAGGTATCTTTTATTTGCTTAGAGGCCCATAAACTCTTTTATATAAGGGGTGCTCCTAGACATGTAAAAAGATTGAACATTTTGAAGTAAAAACACTCTTGTGTCTCAACCATTTGTGAGAGTTTCCTCCCTAGGGAATGAATACTTTTAAGCCTTATCTTGCATAGCAAGTGGCAGCACACATCCACTCATCTTCAAGGTTGCCATGGCTTCTAGCCTAGCCTTGTAGTGGTGTGCTTCTCACATTTTTACCATTCATTTCCTTTCCATTTCATGTTTTCTTCTTCCTTTAATTGTTCTTGGTTTTCTATGGTTTATGTGCTTTCCATTTCCTTTTTGTTTTGAATCAATCCATCATTCTCTTCTCTTGAGCTTTGGGAAACGAACCTTCACATCTAGATAGTTTGCTATCTTAATGTCCAATGGGGATTTCACTTAGCTTTCTTAATCAACTTACACTATATTCAATAATCTTAAAAGGAAACAAGATAATCCTTCATCATTATGTATATTTTCCAATTTCCCCACCAAAAGGGACTATGATTGGTTCTCAAAGACGATTAAGAATATATGTTCGATATGATTCTCCCTGAATAATAAAATATCTTGAACTACCAACATAAGACTTATTTACAGTTCGACTTTTTGACTGTCACTTTGATGAATAAGTTTTTCCAACATTAGGAGGAGAAAAAAATTAAAAAAAGATATTGGTTGGAATCAATTATCATTATCTCATATTGATCATCGTAAAAAAGAATGTGAACTAGAAGATCAATAGATAATTCATTAACAAAATTAGTCAATCAATTACCTTATGTTTCACTGATAGAAAAAGGGTAATTAATACCAGCTGCTAATGCTCCAACGATAATTGATATTAGTTAATAACACGCCTGAAGCGTGGTAGGCCTATTAGTTCCAAAGACACATTTGAAGTGTGTAGGCCTATTGGTTTCAAAGATAAAAACTTTTAAATGAGAAAGGGAGCTAAAATGCAAAATGACCTAATTGAAAAGGTGGAAATATCCTAGTTGCACAACAAGGTATGCATTTACATCTATTGGATGATGTTACAGTCTATTTGTATGATTCTCTTAAGAATGATATTTATATGAAAATCCTTAAAGGATTTTACTTGCCCAACAAGGCAAATTCTAAATAGGGTTATTCAATAAAATTGAAGAAGCATTTTTATTGATTAAAACAATACTGACGTGTGTGGTATAATTGAGTACTTATTAAAAGAAGGATACATAAATAATCTTATTTGTCCTTGTATTTATATGAAAACTTAGAAAATTTGACATAATTATTGTTTATATAGATGACATAAACATTGTTGGAACTCCTAATGAGCTCACAAAGGAAATTGATTGTTTAAGGAAATAATTTGAGATGAAGGATCTTGGAAGGACAAAGTTTTGTTTCGAATTACAAATGGAGTAATTAAACAAAAGTGTTTTTGTACATCAAGAAGCTTATATAATGAAAGTTCTTAAAAGGTTCTATATGGAAAATCATATTCATTATGCACCTCAATGGTGGTGAGGTCGTTAGATGTTGATAAAGATCATTTTTAGACCTCAAGAAAAAGATGAAGAACTTCTTGGTCCAAAAGTACCATATCTTAGTGTCATAGGAACAATAATCTATTTTGTTAATTATACTCAACCTGATATTTCATTTATTGTAAATTTGTTAAGCAAGACATAGTTCTTCAACAAGAAAATGGATTAGAGTAAAACATATACTTCGTTACCTTAAAGGTACTATGAATATGAGCTTATTTTATCTAAATGATTCAAAATCAGACCTAATGGGTTATGCGTATGCATGTGATTTTAAATATCCTCACAATGTCACAATGGTTGATCACAAATAGGATATTTGCTCACATGTGGTAGCACAATGATTTCATGATGGTATATGAAGCAACATCGTCTAATCATACAAAATTATGAGGAAAGCTGTGAATATATTTGGTTAAGGTGTATAATTCAACATGTGCAAGAAACTTTTAGATATCCCTGACAAAGATGGAACAATAACAATATATGAAGACAATAGTGTATTGTTGAAGTGAAAGGATGATATAGATATCCAAAAGATTTATTCATGTGAAAATCTGACAGGCCTATTTATAAAGTCTTTGCCAAGAAGAACTTTTGAGCAAATTATTCACAAGTTCGGACTATGTCATCTTAATGATGCAAGTTTACATGATGAGGAGAAATAGAATATATGATGAACAATATTGTATTAAAGATTATAGAATATTGTACTCTTTTTCCTTCACTATGTTTTTATCCTAGAATGGAACCAATTGCCTGATGAACTATCTAAGGAAAAAAATATCCTGAAGTATATAGGAAACTGTTTCCTGATTATCCTAGTATAATTATATTTACAGTTTCATTTTTCCAACTCTAAAAATTATATATAGAAAAGTGTTGCAACCCCAGCAAATATATTCAGATAAGTGCATAAAACACTACAAAAAAAAAGCTAAATTGTAGAGGTTTTAATTTCGTTTAGTGGGGGTTTTTATCCTCCACAAAATATTTTGCAGGGGTTTTTCAAACCTCCACAGATAGGTTCCCCACAAGTTATTTGTGGAGGTTTTCTACAACCCCTGGTACCAGGTTTATATTATGGAAGTTTTTTAATGGAGGGTTATAACCTCTCCTATTCATGACTATTATTTTGTGGAGGTTTAAAACCTCCTTTATTTCCATAAACCTATTTGATTCCAAAATTCCTGTTTTTCATTTTCTTTTGTGGGGGTTAATACCCTCCTCAATTCGAGGATTCGTTTGTATTATTTAATTTGTGGATTTATTACTGTATTTTTCCTGCGTTATTCAAATCTCATAAAAAAACAATATTTTATAATTAGAATTTCCTACTATACTTGACAATGTATGTCACCATTTGAGGTACTTATATTTTTATATCAACAATATTTTTTTGTAAACTTCAATCAAATACTTCAACCAAAGTGCTCAAATATATATCATTAGAACTTTTGATTCTCAAAATCAACATATTAACATAAAAGCAATTTAAATTGAAACAATTACGACTTAATCCATACTTACTCAAAGTTCATAATACACTAAAATAGTTTCATCCTAAAAAACATCATCAACACCCTAAATGTTCCTACCACCAGATTATGCATTAAGTCAATGATTACATGATTATAGTGAACCAGCATTTCAGAAAAATGCTCCACACCACGATACTTAACAGGCTGGGGTTTTGGCTGCTGAGAGTAATAATTGTGAGGCGTAAGCCTAATTATGGATGGATCATCCAAACCAAGTTGTTGAGCCACTCTCTCCACTACATCATCATATTTATAGAGCCTTGACCTAGAAATTCTTGTACAGCATATACGGTAAGGATGTAATTCTCAATATTAAACACGGTTATCGTTACCTACATGGATTAACAAAATTAAATGGGAAACTACAACTCAGTTCCAAAACTTTGCTTCTTCCCGTTTGATACCATTGGAAAAAGTTCAACGTTATTATTAATCCATTTTTCTTATTTCTAGAGTACACCCTCCTCACACCAGGCTTCTCCCTCTGCTGATTCAGCAGTAGATAAGATCATAAGCACATGCACTTTAAGAAACTATACACTTAAGCATGCAGAGGTTATGCTTAAGGTATCTACACCATCAAAGGTCACTGTTTAGTAACAGTAGATCTGTCTTTTCCAAAAAGTTAAAACTTGTCATAATGAAAATATTCGATGCCAAAAATCTTTTAAAATTATAGAATAAGCATTTGTGAAAATACCATGAACGTGTCAATTGTTAAAAAGGTGAAAGAAATATTTGAACTTGGAATGGAATGGAATGTGTGAATCATGTTAAAGAAACGTAACTGAATACCACCAAAATAATTCAGAGGGCATTTTGATTTATATTTTTATGTCAGGTTATTGTTTAAAAAATTAAATTCATTACCAACCAGAAAACAGATACCAACAAACATGAAGGAGTTCGTAGTGATGCGGCAGTTGGTGGAGATTGAATGCTTGTAAAGTTCAATAAATGGGTGAATGAAATTTTGATATCTCATCCCTGATAATATTATTAGTATATATAAATATAGTAAACTAATAGTAATAATAATGTGTTCACATAAATATGATGGGATTCTACTGAACCAAAATGGTTGTTGGTTAACAAAAGTAGTGTGGTTCATCAAGTATGCTTATGGAAACTAACAAGTTTAAATTGTACCAACCTGATAGCAGTAAAAAGTGAAAAAGAACCATTGGTTGGGACATCTCCTGTTAAGTTGTTGTTTGATAAATCACTAGATTCAATGGCATGTGTCAGGTTACACATAAAATAACACAGTGCTGATAGCAATGTAGACAGAGGATTAAAACTCACAGCACTTGCAGTTTATAGAGATTGGTCAAAGGCATAGGAATTTTTCCTGACAAGTTGTTATTGTTGAGACGCCTGGTTCAGGGAGCAGAGCCATTTAGTTTTCTAGATAATAAACTAATAACATAAGAGTGACAAAACAAAGATAACAAAAGCAATCATTGAGTAGCAAGTGTAGTGAGTGTGTGCTAGTGCTACAATTACTTGATTGTAAGTTGTATAAGCATCTATGTCATGTAATTATGCAGAGTTATTCTTCTCTGTAGCAAGAAGATGTGTTGGAACTCAAATGAAGATCGACGAATATGTAGGAAAGCAAAACTTATGAATGCTAAAAAAGAAGAAACAGAATTGAAACTGATTTACATAAGCTTTGCAGATTAAAGATATGAGATCAAGGAAAGCAATTCATACAAGAAACGTAGGTTTTTAAGGTTGCCTAATTCTTCTGGAATGGGACCAGTAATTTTGTTCAAGTTAAGCTCCAGGCTCACCAAGTTTCTCAAACTCCCAAGCTCAGTTGGTATTTTCCCTGTTATATTATTACTAATTATTACTAAAAAGTTCCCTGTCAAAAGAAAGATATTCAGATTTGGACAGAGAAAGATCAAGTGAATAACAAAAAATTGCATAACTCATCTGAATCAATGTTATGACGGGTTAAAATTTATAATAAAAGTTAACATAGTAAAAATTTGTGTGCTATGCATATAAAGATCTGTTAGGGATTTTCTGAATGATAGTTATCATATTGACTTTTAGAATAATCTTGCTTAAAATCACATCCGATTCAGCCATCAATATCATACGGTGCAGTGCTCACAACATATATGGTACAGTGCTCACAACATAGAACATTAAACAGTAAGGGATAAATCACTTATAAGATGTAAACATGCTACAATTGCTAAACATTAGTCTAAAAGTCGATGCAGCACCTCACACAATGCAACAAAAAATACGAACGCTCCCAAGTGAGTGCCATTCTTTAAGTTCTTCAAATGCATCATCTCTTTCAACTATCTTCTTAATGTTTTTGAGATCTTCGGGGTTGTAGATTGGTGCATTAACCTCTTTGTTGAGAAGAAAAACATTGTTGGCTATGAGCACATTCACCTTAAGCTGCATAAATCATTAATATGCACCACCAATAGTCATGATAAAGAGTTGAAAGGGAAAAGGGTGAATGAATGTGACCAAATCATTAACACACTTAATCACACAACTTTTGGGGCTCACTACAAAAAATTGTGTAAGTTGTGGCATTTAATTTTGTATATTGCGGCGTTTTTAAACGTCATTTTTTACGTTCCTGACGTTTTCCGAAAGCGCCGTAATTCTTGCCGCCAAAAAGAATAATATGGCGTTTTGAAGTGAAACGCCGCAACAAACGTCATTTTATACATTGTATAAAGTGGCGTTTTAAAGAGGTAATTAATGACAGTTAAAAATGACGTTATTTACGTACTGCAAAACAAATCTAATGAAAATAGTGACACTTAAAAACGTCGTAATTCACATTACAATATTTATATTTTATTATTTTAAATTATCCTGTAATAAAATGTTTTATTATATTTAATTATTCACGAATATTTTATAATTCAATATATTTTACTATTTATTATCATCCACCTATATTGATAAGTTCATAATTAAATATTTTATTATATAAAAAATGATAAAACTCTAAACAACATATATCAATATATAGATAAAAATGAACAAAAGAAGAAATTTCTTTGATTGTTCAAAAATTTCAAAGTGCATAGGAGTTGAAGTATCTAAGCATAAAATAGACAATATTAAAAGTCATTGTCAAATCATAATACAAATCTACATTTAAATCTAATCCTAATCGGTTTTGCTTCCACCACTTGATCCTGCTACACCATTTGGAGACGGTGCACCACTTTGAAGATCCTGTGCATGCAATGAAAAAAGAATATAAGTATTTGAATAATTTTAAAATAGTAATAGAATAAGTTTAAGAAATTTTCTAAATTAAATTATACCTCATTAGATGACGGATGTACAAAAGCAGCAACCATTGCAGCAAGAGGTTCAGGAATATCTTCTCTAGAAGCAATATAGGCAAGCACTGTTTGCATTTGGTTCATTTGGTTCTTGACAGTTGCAAGCTCACTTTCCATCTTTACAAACTTGTCCTCCGTATTTGATGAAGTTCCACTAGATGAAGCAAAGTTGATTCCACTTAATTTTGCAGTCGGACATTGCTGGAAAGCAAGTGTAGGACAAGCTCCAAATGAAAGTCCTCTAACTCGTCCTGGATATTCTTTTCCAAATATCACACCAACTGGATCATTTAGAGATATATCTGATGCAGTTTCTGGATTTTTCAACATCAAATCATCAATTTTTTCCTGCATAAAAACGTGAAACATCATCATCATCTCCTAATTAATACCAAATTCAAGTGTGGTATGAAGTTAGCAATCCAAGAATTTGTGAACTGTTAGAGATACATACGTAACCAATGAACCAAATGAGAAAGAAGAAAAATTTTCTAGTGCTTCATGGAAAACTATTGTAATGTCTCTATATAACTTGAATAAAACCTAAAACCTGAATCTAAATATATATATATATATATATATATATATATATATATATATATATATATACCAACAGGATTTATAAACCATCCAAAAAGATAAGTTTCTAAAAATAATTATTATATAAAGTATTTCTAATATAAAGGAACGTGCAATATAACACCTAAGTCCACGTTTGTGGAAGTCCCAGATTGCATCATCATCATTATATGCACACATGTTAAAACACATTCCAATGCAAACTAAAGAAAGTGATTATAAATAAATAGCCTTAGAAGCTCTGTAATCTCTTGTTCCAAATAAAACACATTAATCATCAACACACAATCAGTAACATGAATTCTCAATCCAACTCTAATTTTTAACTCTTCATCCAATCTTGTTTCCACTTTAAGTACTACAATTGATTCAGAAAACTCAACACGACCAGAGCATTTCTTAAAGAAATAATCTACACCAGGCATGAATATCTTCATCCTTCATTCATGTTAACCCCTTTATTCTCCAACATTAGCATGCCTCAATAGTCAACAAATGATGAGATTGAGAACACTGTTTGAGATAAGTTTAAAAACAACATATGCATATATAATAATATATACTGAAAACAATTACATAAATCACTTAAAGTTTTCTTATCTGTTACGAATTCAAGATTATTGAATTTTGTAACTCAATAGACATTCAAACTTTAATGATATTGAGTGGCATTGATATTAATTCACATCCACAAGACCCATCCCCAAAGCAAATATGCCCATATTTTCTTGATATTAATTTTGTATAACTTTTCAAAGCATTCAAGATACAAAAATCAATATGAAATAGATAACAACGTATGAGAAAATTTATATTAGTGTAATAGATAACAACGTATGAAAAAATTTGTTAGCATAGATAAATGGGAGAGACTTTAAATATAAAAGAATGTTATCTATATGTAAATATTTTGTTTATACAGGTTAGGAACCCATTTCTCCTACTGAATACAATAGTTTTGCAAATAAAAAGCACTGAATTCCCATACTTAATTTTGGGGAGTAATTGTTTTCATTTTCTTGGCACATACCAGCAATGATTATAGAAAAGACAATGCAATCCATTTCATTTAACTTCTCCAACAGCCATCAAAGTATATGTTATCATTGTAGATAATCTATTCAAAGTTTGTTAGTTCAGTCATTATATTGTGGTTTTTATACTAATGTAACTGTAAAAACAACATATTGCAGTTCAAACTTATTACCAAGTTTATATTTGAATGGTCAATTTTTTCTTCACTTATGGAGTGGCTTCGCAAAGTTTTGATTTATGTTTAATTCTCTCTCGAAAACAAAATATGCCCATATTTTCTTGATATTAATTTTGTATAACTTTTCAAAGCATTCAAGATACAAAAATCAATATGAAATTACAGTGTTCAGAGAATTACCTCTAATTGTAGAAAATGTAGATTTGGCAGCACCTATTGCTTCTTGAATGTGTCACAACCCTTAACTATGTCTTGTATTTCCTGCATCAAAAAGAGAATTTATGGTTATATAAGGCACCCTTTAACATTATCTGTAATTACCAACATTTTACCTCTCCTATGGGTTGTCAAAAAGACTAGTGTTAATGAATTTTTTCCATTAAAATTTCAAATGCATTTATATATAATTCGAAACATTTTAAAAAGAAAGTGCTATGGCAATGAAAAGTTCCACAGTAGCTTGATTCATTTGAACAGAGAATGATTCATTTGAACTAAAAACTCTAATATAGTGTCATATGTGAGTTAAAAAACAGAGAATGATTCATTTGAACTAAAAATTCTAAAACCCTAAATCTCATCCATAGTGAAGAACTAGAAAACAGAGAAAAATAGGTTCAGAACTTCAAAAACCTAAAACCCTAACATAGAACATTACATTGAATGAATAAACGAAGAAAAGAGAAGAGGTTGTGAATGGCTTCGAACGGTTGGGAGCAGCTAGGAGTGTCTTCGAATAGTTAGGAGAGGTAGGGTGCGACTGCGAACGATTGTGAATGGTGATGGCGAATGCGAATGACTGCGAACGGTGATGGCAAATGCAAACGGCGAACACGAAGTTAGAGCGACAAATGCGAACACGAATATGTTTCGAGAATGGTAATCAGAGATCTTTTTTCCAATGCCTTGAAAGTAGACACATTGAAGGGAAATGAATGTGAATAGTGATTTTGGAAAGTGAAATCAGAAAATTAGAAATGAAAATATTGATTTTGGAAAAGGGAGGGAATCCATTTTTAACAAAAAAAAAAAAAAGAAGCAAAAGAGAGGGACTCACATATTAAAAATCGAGAAAGGATTTCAAAGTATAAAAAAAATTATTGAAAAGTGACGATTTTAAATGACATATTTTTCGATAATAGTACGATATTTAATAATATGATAGTTAAAAACGCTATATTTTGCATGTAAAATATGACAGTTCTAAAAATGCCGTATTATACTGTAAAAAATGACATTTTCAAAGAACCGCCATATTAAAAACGCCGTTATATACGCGATTTTTTGTAGTGGCTTTTATTACTCTAGCAAATAATGCAACACTAAAACAGTGAGAGAGAGAGAGAGAGACAAGGCATACTGCAAGCATCATGAGAGTGGCCTGAGGATTGGTTCCGGCAATACGCTAAAGTGTCTAGCTAACAACAACATAACCTTTAAGGGGAACTGATCTTCAACACATTGAAGTAATTAGAGAAAATAAAGTATCTAGTTTATTTGGAGGAAACACAAAGATGGAGACAGTCTAAAATGGCCATAGGTTGAATTGCCAGTATAAGTTGAAGTACACATAGGTTGAATGGCCATAGGTTGAGTTGCCAAGAAAGGAACCATAAGGTCATGATCCCACTATCAGCAATATAGAAAAGTTATGTGGTATGTGAAATTAAAACTATAGTTCAAACAGACAGCTGTTTATGGCACATTTATTAGTATTTTATGTCGTTTTTTATTGACTCGAATATCTGTATTACTATATTAAAATTATCAAATATTTGAACTGATCGTAAGAATATTATTTTTCTAAAAGGATTTATACGTTGAACGAAGATGATAATAGAATCAAAGTTGGCAAACAATTTTTTACGGAGTCACGCCACTTAAAATAAAGCCTTTTTTTACTAGTTTTTCAGAAGAATAAACAGTGACGAACATTTTATTTTTGTATCAAAACACATGTTTGACAATTGAGACATGCTACACAAGGTATTATAATCAACTACTCAAATCTCACTTTAAATTGGTCAAATTTGTGTTTAATATTAACTAACTACTTGGAATATATGATCAAGCAGTGAGCACTTTCAGTATTTGCAGGAGATCTTACATCCGAATTTTCAAAGCTTTTTAATGCAATCAATCATTGTACAAAACAAATTAATGTATATAAGAAATTCACTCCTAAACTTCTTATTCTCCTCACAGAAACATTGTAGTAATAATTGTGGAAAAATGTATACCGAACGTCAAAGAGATACTTTAAGATGCTAACCTGGAGATTTATCCATGGTTGAACCCCTTTTTCATTTGCTAAAAACAAGAGAATTTGGCAACCACTAAACTTTCTTACCTTGCGAAATTTCTTGAACAATGACTGGAATAGGAATGCCAGAGTACGAATCGCCACCGATGTAAATTTCGTTTGATAAAAAAGTTGGATGATCAATCAGCCACTGCAAACAGTTAATAATCACTGTAACAACTAATCTTTTGTCTACAAACAGAGCAGAAAAAGGTGATGATTGTGAAATAGAGAAACAAAAGAACAGGATGAACACCTTTCTTAGAAATTGATGGGCCTGGTGAACAAGTATCCAATCACTTCGTTGAGTAGCAGACAACTGATGTGGGATAAGTGAATCCAGTGAAAACTGGCAAGTCTACAAATATTATGCTACTAACCTACCAAAACTAGTTATGGTAAATATTAAAGACCAATAAATAAGCATAACATAATAATAATAAATACAATAAAAGCTCAAACATCAGTTTGAAGCAATAAAAATGAAGAAGCATCATATTCCTCGTACTTAAAACCAAGAGGACCTGAAACATTCAAATACAATGAACCTCAAAGTCTCAGCTATTGTTGCCTACTACATAAGTATTCCCCGACTAATGATTAAGCCATTTCTAATCGGCTCCCACTGGATTAGGCAAAATCAAGAAAAGAGGGTCCAACTCAAACCATTACCAAGTGACAATAATGCCTATTGTGACAAATGATGATTGGTGTGATTGTATTATTGATGATTCCATACCCAATATAATTGCACGAGCATCTTTTCTTTTTTTCTATCTACAGAAACATGTACATATATAGAGTACAAAGTAGAAATACAAATATGAGAGAAATGGGGGAGAAGAAGAAAAGCACCTTCAAAAGGACACATACGAAGCTGAATCACAGAGCTGGTGCAATGGAGTTGGCGACGACGCGACGGAGCTGGCGCGACGAAAGATCGCTGCAACGGAGTCTACAACATGGCTTAATCGCGGAGCGAAATCGATTGGCACTCTGAAATTAGGTTTTCAATGGAGCTGGCACGACGAAGACCATGGGACAAAGCTGGCGTGACGGAACTGGTGCGACGGAGCAGACGCGACGAAGATCGCTGCAACGGAGGCTACGACATGACTTAATCGCGAAGCAGAATCGATCAACACTCTGAACTTAGGTTTTCGAGTGAAAGGGAAAGATTCATTAATAAAGAGGGAACACATGAATTCATTAGAGAAAAATGTGTTGCAATCTGAGAAGGTCATAAACCTCCTAAAAATAATAAAAAAAGTCCCTCTATTATCAGCTTTTATAAAATCTATCATAATCTGGTCATATAATAATTTTTATTTGTGGAGGTCTTTTTAACCTCCATAAAATGACCCATGCTATGTATTTTTTTTAGTGAAAATGGGACTAAACAACAATTTACCAGCACTGTTCCTCCGGAATCTATAGATACAACAAGAACTCAGCAGTAGAACACCAGAAATTGCTGCAACGATGGAAGCAACTATTGCTACCGTGTTCCTCTTGGGCCTATAAACAGGTTCTGTGTGGGTTGAAACAGATGAAGAATAAAGTAAAGAGTGATTTTAGACCTTTCAAAGTTGTATTTAAATGTATTGAAGTATAATGCAAATTCTAGAACAATCTAGAAAAATATAAGATAGAGTTATTGAAATGTAAAGAAACTTCTAGAGTATTGGAGAAAAGCCTAGGATAGAAAGAAAAATCAAGAACATTCAACTATGTAGAAAAATATAGAAGTATTTGCATTAGTTCTAGCTAGGAGTTTCTAGAATAATCTATGGGTCTATAAAAACCCATGTATGCTACCATTTTGTAACATGAAGAACAACTAACACAACATCCAATACAACTACTCTCAACTACAAAATACACTTCTCCAACTACTACTTTCACACTCTACTATCCACACATTTTCTCTATCCCTTCAACTATCCCTTTCACAACCTTAAAATACTAACAAAATGAAAAGAACAAAGTTAGGTTGATCTTGAGCTTACCTAACTCTGAAGCAGGCATTCTGATATATAGATCTTGTCCTCCACTTTGAAACTGTCTTATATCAATGAGATCTCCGAACCACATGACACATCCACTACCTCCATTTCTTATGTCTGAATTAGTGTAGGCCATGCAAGAACAATCACTCAAACACTTCACTCTGCATTCCTCTAGATCAATACTCATATCCAACCAAGTATGTGTACTATCTGGAACTTTCAGCCCTTCGAATTTGTTAAATCCATCTTTGTCTTTACCTTTGCAAATCAACGGTTCATTGCGGACACATCCTCCATGCCAATTAGACGAGTTCCATTTTTGCGGCGACTTTGGTTTGAAACCTTTCAAACATTGACAGACTTGTGTTTGGGTATCTACGCAGTTCCCGTTGGGTCCACAGAGGCCGTAAGTGTCACAAAACTCACTCGGGTAGTATCCAAACGTCGTCCAATTTTGATCATCCTCAGTCCACACATAGCGATACACTTTACCCGTTTCGTTTGTCACAGTAAATGTGATGGTTGCACTATTTGCAAGGCTATATGTGTAGTAAATCTCATTCATATTGCTGATCATATTGAAGTAGAAAATGGTGTTGTTATATACACTTGGTGTTCCACTAAAATATAGGCCATTCCAAGGTCCAAACCTGAACCACTTTTGTGTTCCCTTCATTATATAAAACTCTGGATAGTTATAGAGTTTTAAAACCCGAGAAACGTCTCCCGGGGATGGGTCGTCTGGACTCTTCCAACAAGTATATCTCCATTCGAGACCTGTTCGGAGGTCCCATCCATACTTCATCCCAGGCAATAGTGTATCAGAGGGATCGTCAAAGCTTTGCCACAAATACTCTTCTTTGTTAGTTTCTCCCTCATTTCTTATCACAAGATTGCCGCTTTCCAAGATTTCTGCCACCGGATTCTGCGCTTTTCTGTGAGAGTTAGTGTACCAAACAAGAGACCCATTTTGGGTGAGAAGAAGATTGCCAGTGGTGTTAAGTGTTAAGATACCTGAGGAATCATTGATGGGGTTGACCCTATTAACAACCCAAAGGACTTTCTTCACTGGGATATTCTTGTACCAAATTCCCAAGTAACGTTTCTGAGAATTACCTGGGCTGAAGAACCCAAGTTCGTAGCTTCCACCATTTGACACCAAAGTCTCTCCATCACTCATGGTTTGGGACACTTCAATAGAACTAATTGCTATTGAAGTTTTGAGAGAAGGTACAAGTAAGTACGCATGCAACCATAAGCTTGAAAAGACGAATGTCCATTTTTGTGTGTGGACTGAGCTGAGTGTATGTTAAACTCGTATGAGAAATTCAGGATAAGATGACAGTGGCTGGTATATGTAAGTGCTTCGGTTCTTCATTCTTCTAACTTGATCTCTTTCGACAGCTTGAGATTTACGTTGGTTCTTCTTTCTAACTTTATTGAATGACCCGTGAGGTTCTTAATAGTGTTCACTTATAATTTATTATTATTTATTCTTTATCGTAAAAGGCTTAAATAAATACCAGTTACATGCAAATGCTGGAGACCATGTGATCTTCTTGATCACTAGATATTTTATTTTCTCTTTTGTTTCATTTTCTGTTAAACAGTTAATTCAGAGATGTGTTCTATTTATTAGAATTTAAAATTTTTCGTTTATTTAAATTTTCATAACTGTACAACAATCAAATCACAAGGAATGCATGACTTTCTTAAAAAAAATAGAAAATATAGTGCCATATTGGTGCCGGTCTCTAATTCAATTAATTGAGAGATTATATGTCACACCACAAAAAAATAAAATACACAATCTAAAATAATAATATTTTAATTATATTTATATTATTTTTTAATTTAAAGTTATAATATATATATATATATATATATATATATTAATTATTAAAAAGGAATGTTAAATGAATTCCTGTCAAACTAACCTTTTCCCAATTTATTAATTGCGAAAACAACTGGTTTCCAATGACTAGTCTTTGCAAGTGATTTAAGAGACTATTTCAAGAGTGTGCCTTAATTTAGTATAGTGATGGCCTATAACTTCGTATATAAATACATTTTTGAGGCTTTTTTTTTTAATTTATAATAAATATTTTAGAATTTACTCTTTTTCATCTTTATAACATTTTTCTACGATACAAGTAAAATTTATTAAAATGATTTTTCACTAAATTCTATGATATTCAATTTCAAATATTAATATCTTAAAATTACTATATAAACAAAATCGGACTTAATCTAAAAGAATTTTTCCCGATATTGTCAAATTTAACATTAAAGTAATAAATCATTCAACAAAATTCCGGTAGAATTGATCAATATTGTTTTTCTGATAGACTTCCACGATGTTTTACTTTATGTTTGATTTTTCTTTTTGACTTAGTAAATGATGTTATGTTATTTTTGCGCATGAAAGACAACTGTACTAGTCAAGAATTCATTTGGGTCATGATGCTTCATACGTAAACATACATATAGCATATCAGCTACGGCGAACCCCTTTCCACCCTCAATTGGAATTGGTCCATACTTCATATAATAATTGCACACTAAAAATTGACAAACGCTGTTAGATGTATAAAGATAACAAAAATATTTTCGGTGGGATTTCATGTCGTATAAATAGATGCCAAAATATGGCTAACAAGTACTGGTTGATGTCTCCATAATTTATTTATTTTTAAATCATAAGAATGTATATTAAAATGGTACGGTCATTAACACACAAACATAAAATAATGACGAAGATAGGTGACGGTTTTTTATAAAAATATAGTCTTTAATGAAGCAAAGTCAATTTTAAAATTATTAAAGGTTAAATATGTTTTTTATCTTTTAACTCACTAAAAATCAGAACTAGTTTCTGTACTATATCTAGGTAGATCTGGATAACTACACGACCAAAACTACTTAGGTATAGCCCCACAAATAAAAGCAGTGCATGAGTAACCAGTTAGGCAGCATCATATATCGGCTCAAGCCGCCTATTGTAAAGGAAAATACATAATAAGGAGTTACTAACTCCAAACTTAGAATATCACAAACAAGACCCCTAGTATTAACACGCTAACACGGGACTTGGGCTTGGCCGAGGCCCATCTAGGATCCGAACGTTGGCCCAACACAGCTAGGGGGCCCAACCCATAATGATGGCAGACATAATTAATAACTCTATAAATACGCGTGGATCCCAACAATTAAGGGGTACACTTTCATTAATTTCCTAATCTAAGATTTGATTTCTGAAGAGAATTTTTGCTGACTTGATCGTTGGAGCCATCTCCGCAGGTAACCCCCTAAGGGTCTAGATTGTCTACGTTAGGAGATGACATGTGCAAGTCAAGAAGGAGCCAGCTCGAGAGGTCAAGGATTGAGGTAAGACATTATTTGTGTTCCCTAATATCTCTTTTTTGTTCCTGCAGGAACAGTTTCTATTTGAAATCTTAGACCCATTTAGTCATCCATCTCTAAACATTCGAGAATTTAGTCCTTTCAACCAAATTTTGTTAAATTTATTTAATATTTTCAACGTGTTTGTTAGCTAATATTAAATCGGAAACATGTCAAATGATGTAAATAACTCAAATAATATCATTAAAACGTGTTTGAACGTCAAATAAATTTAACAAAATTTGATTAAAAAGACTAATTTCTATTCTTACTAAAAGTTGAAGACAAAAAATATTTTTAATCCAATTATTAACAAAGAATAGGCGACGAAAGAATTAGAATCGTCGTTTGTGTCACTATAGAGATGGTTCTTTTAGAGACTTGTCACCAATAATGAGATAGTCAAAAGTTGTATTTGTCTTCTTTATTTTTCTCTCCTCACGAAAGCTATTGTAACCTATTGCCGTTTGTTCCAAACAAATTTTTCATCCAACGCTATGACATACTGTCATTTGCTTTCCTTTTCTTCTCCTTTTGACTTTGCATTCTCCTCTGCTGTAACGTCCCGTTTAATAAATACGCTTAATTAAATAAAACATCACCATAAGATATAACGTAAAGAGCATTGTCATGGAGTATAAATGTCACTCCTTACAATTATCCCAAAAACACAGAGATAAAACTAAGGCACACCATGAAGCCATTGACAAAAGAAGAACAAGCATACACGTCTGACAGTTATCCCAAATATATGCTTATAGAGCAAGGACAGTACATAGGCCACAACTGCATCATCAACATCTGCTCCCGTGTATCGCGTACACGATCATCGTCAAACACACGCAGATAGAGTGAGCTTATCAGATAAATCATATATACAATGCTATAAACATATATATCAATATGCATACATATCACAACACCTAACTTAACTTCCCACATTGCCCTATACTTTTATTCCTGCAATCCAACCCCCAAATCAGATTATTCGTGTTCTACATCGTCTAATGATTACTTCAAGGTGACTTGCTGCCATACCTATCGGCCACAACCGATAGAGCACGTGCGGGAAAACATGCTACGGATCATACACCGCAATGCCAGGTAGAGTTCCCATATACGAACATAGTCTGTATCGTCCCAAGACTACCAAACTCGTCAACCAACAACTGACGAGGGCAATCTATCTGGACCCATCCGTACTGGCCACAACCAGCACACTCACATCGGCAACACTCGCCAACCCGAGCCACAACTTAAGGGTTTCTCGTGTTCATCCGCCATTCTGAGCCACGACTCAAGAGATGTTATTCTGAGCCACAACTCAAGGAATACCACGTGCTTAACCCCTATCCCGAGTCACAACACAAGGGATACGTTTCGAGCCACAACTCAAGGAACACCAGCAATCCCACCTTTAAAGCATCACTAGACGCACTGTAGATCACAGATACATAATCAAAACTCAAAGCTGCAGCAGTATAAATCGCCTGGCGGGGGACACGTGCCGCTAGGCACTGCCAGCTCCCAGACCGCCTGGCGGGTGTCACGTACCGCGAGGTGCCAAGCGCCTCAAAACACATGATTCTAGTCGCCACCGCCTGGCAGTTATGTCGCCACCGCCCGGCGCCGACGCTTCAAAACGTCACTATTATTGCTCCGTCCGCCTGGCAGGATCTCCCTCTCCGCTAGGCGCCACTCACTCTAGAGCCATTAGTATATTGATTATCGCCTGGCGGTCTGAACCCTACCGCCAGGTGCCATATCAGTAAGTTGCACTGCACTGACTTCCAGGTTATCCAATCAGATTACACTACAACTCAATTCACCCATACCTCACCATAAAATTTCTCTACAACCCTTTTCACGCACCCCCAATACCTAAATTAAGATGCCATCAAGGTTAACATAACTCCCCATCTCAACTTACCCTCTTTGCTCTCAAACCCCAATTTGACAATACAATTAACCTTAAGGTGTCACCAACTAACCTGCCTCACACAAAATAGAATTTTTTGGTTTAAGTAACTCACCTAAGCACAAAAGTTTATTCCTGCTATCTTATATTCCCTTGTCCACTAATCTCAGGTATTCCTTACTGTTTTTATCTTCGCTCACTAAGGTCATGTATTACCAGTCACTACTTCATGTCTCGTACCAGCATCTAATTTACCTTTATTATCTATGATCCTTACGTAAACCATCCACCATTTTTATTTTTTTTTTTATAATTCCGTTTCATAAACTCACCATTCCGAAATTCTCGACTCCTTCTTAAAGGCCCCCCCTCCCAATCGCACCGAACTTCCTCTGACTCTCAACTCACTCTCAATCTAGAAACACCCCACTTGAACGGTCGCCTGACGGTAAGCCCCGCACCGCCAGGCGGTACACCAATCCTGGAAATTCCCAGGTTCTGTCCATTCCCTTAACAACTTCCCTCCTTCTCCTGCAATGTCCCTTGTTCAATTATCCCCTAGATCTTACTTCTCACTCACTCGTATACCGCCCAATGTGTGACTCTCTACTCGACCCATACCATATTTCCACCTCACGAGTTCACCTCATGTGGTTCAATAACAAGGTCTCCATGCTTTCCCACCCTAACACTGTTCCATCAATTTCTTGGATCATTCCTAATGATATTCAACAAAATACTGCTTCAATCCTCTCGTCACCACAAACCCTCAAATTTTCCCTGAATAGAACCCACCCAAAATGCGCAGAATCATAAAAATCGTGTCAACAGCTTTGCGTCGCCTGGCAGAAATTCATCACAACCAGGTCGTTCATCAGAGAAGCCAGAAAACACAGTAATAGCATCGCATCGCCTGGCGGTACAGGGTTTCACCGCTAGGCGGTTCATCACTGAACCCAGAACACACACAATTTGGCATGTACCGCCTGGCGGCTATGTATAGCCCGCCAAACGGATTTTGGAAAATTTCCAGAAATCCATGTCACACAAAATAAAGGGGAAATATGCATTCAAGTGATCACATTATTTAGACAATTATTAAAAGAACAAGAAAACGGAGTCCAGCTCCCCTAACCTGGTTCTACTTCGCTTAAGCTTGACAATTTGTAAGGTTCCCCTTTGATCACCCACCTTCCTTGCTTCCTCACTATTCAGCAACGCAACCCTCCCTCAAGTCTCACAACTCTCAGATTTTCGTGCTCTCTCTCTGGTATGCTTCCCAACTTGTCAAACCTTAGCCCTTAACCTAATTTTCCTTTTTAAAGTGTGCCCAAACTAAGTGATTAATCCCAAAACGAAAATGCCATTGAATAGGACATAATGTGCCATTCAACTCCCCCCTACGGTTGCCTTTCCAGCCTCCTTTGGCTGCCCACTCACTTAGGTTTCCTTCCCACCTTTCCATATTCACGTCAAAGCCAAAAATGCCAAAAATATAAAGTTTAATGTAAGTTCTCCAAGGCTTGAACCCATAACCATGCAATCACCAAATAAATACCAAACCATTTAACCAATTCATAATTCATGCTAGAAATCACAATTCAATCATCATAACATACCAGAACATGTTTTTCATAGATTTAAATAATAAAACAATAACATTAAAAGTTAGCATGCATAGGACTCAAACCCAAGTCCTCTCACACAATCAAAGTGCTCTCAACCACATGAGCTAGCACTTTTCCACGTCATACCAACCATAATTTAATGTCATAATTATTTCCCCTCCCGCATTTATTAATTAATTATATATTTAATTAATTAAATTCCACTGGTCTTACAAAAACAATGGTATGACTTCTTCTCTCTTAGTGGGAATGGTGAAAGATTGAAAATATTGGCCTCAGGCACAACCAAATTGAATAACCTCAACTTGTGTAATGTTCTATATGTTCCAGAAATAACAAAAAATTTGTTGAGTGTATCTAAGCTAACTACCAACAATAATGCCCTTGTTGAATTTGATGCAAACTACTGTTATGTGAAGGACAAATTGACAGGGAAAATACTACTAAAAGGGAAACTTAGAGATGGATTATACTAACTTTCAAGTGTCAACTCTCAAGTCAATAAAGATCCATGTGTCTACATAGAATTGGCCTAGAAAGCTTGGACACCCCAACAATAAAGTCTTAGAAAAGGTGCTGAAGATTTGCAATGTCAAGACATCATCACATCAATTTTCATTTAGTGAAGCTTGTCAATTTGGAAAACTTCACTTGTTACCATTTAAATCTTGTTCCTCTCATGCTAAGGAACCTTTAGAATTGATTCAAAGTGATGTATGGGGACCTGCCCCAATTTTATCTCCCTTTAATTTTAAGTACTATGTTCTTTTCATTGATGATTACAGTAGGTTCACTTGGATTTTTCCTTTGAAACAAAAATCAGAAACAATACATGCTTTCACTCAATTCAAAAGCCTACTTGAAAACCAATTTAACAAGAAGATAAAAGGTCTTCAATGTGACGGTAGAGGTGAGTTTAAACCTGTCCAAAAAATAGCCATTAAATCGAAAATTCAATTTAGAATGTCTTGCACATATACTTCTCAACAAAATGGTAGAGCTAAAAGGAAACATAGACATGTGACTGAACTAGGGCTCACACTTTTGGCATAGGCTAAAATGCCTTTACACTACTGGTGGGAAGCTTTCTCTACCTCAGTTTATCTCATCAATAGATTGCCTTCATCAGTTAACCCAAATGAAAGTCCTTTTCATTGTTATTTGGAAAGAAACCTGATTATGATGCTCTAAAACCATTTGGTTATGCCTATTATCCTTTCCTTAAACCATACAATCAACACAAACTTCAATTTCACACTACACAATGTCTATTCTTAGGATACAGCAAATCTCACAAGGGTTATAAGTGCCTCAACTCTCATGGCAGAATTTTCATCTCAAGATATGTGGTCTTTAATGAGAATCACTTTCCTTTCCATGATGGCTTTCTTGACACAAGAAATTCATTAAAAACACTTATTGGAACAATCCCTATTGTTCTTCCTTCTTGTCCTGTAAGAACCACTACAAGTCACACAGTTGACTCAACTCACAGGGAGATGAATCATCAAGAAGGTGACTTAGTTTCCAATGAAGAGCAACCAACTATCGGTGACTTAGTTGTCAATGATGATCAACCAAGGCTTAATGATAACTCTATTTATGCAGATGAGGCAACCTCACATGTAAAGGATACACCAGAAGAAAATAACCAATAGACTCAGTAGGACAATACGTATTGGATGCAAACCAGAAGCAAGACAGGGATCTACAAGCCAAAACTTCTCGATATAGGACTGTCAGAAATAGACACAAAAGACAAGGAACCAAAAAATTGTAATGAAGCTCTACTCAGTCCAAAATGGAAAGCAGCCATGGATGCAAAATTTAAAGCTCTAGCAACTAATCATACATGGACTTTGGTACCATTTCAGGGGCAAAATAACATCATAGACTCCAAGTGGGTCTTTAAAACTAAATACAAGGCAAATGGCTCAATTGAACGAAGGAAAGCAAGATTGGTTGCCAAAGGTTTTCAACAAACTACGGGTCTCGACTATGGTAAAACCTTTAGTCTAGTGGTCAAGTCCAGCACGATAAGAATTGTCTTATCCATTGCATTACATTTAAATTGGGAGGTTAGACAATTAGACATAAATAATGCATTCTTGAATGGCAATCTTAAAGAAAATGTGTTCATGCATCAACCTAAAGTATATACAGATTCAACAGAGCTTGGCCACATATGCAAATTAAACAAGGAAATTTACGGACTGAAGCAAGCCCCAAGGGCTTGGTATGACAAGTTGAAAGACATTTTATTGAGATGGGGCTTTCAAAACACCAAGAGTGATTCGTCATTGTTTGTTCTTAGAGAAAATGATCATATCATACTCCTTCTCATATATGTTGATGACATAATAATTGTAGGGAGCAACAATAAGTCTTTAGAGACTTTCATTACTCAATTAAACATTGCTTTCTCTCTCAAAGACCTTGGCCTTCTACACTACTTCTAGGGAATTGAAGTATATATAGAGATGCTGGTGGAATGTACCTTAAACAAACAAAGTACATTATAGATCTACTCAAGAAGTTTAATATGGAAAAAACATCATCTTGCCATACACCAATGGTAATAGGGTAACAATTCACTGCTAAAGGAGAACTTATTGCTAACCCTACACTATACAGACAAGCTATAGGTGCATTACAATATCTTACCAACACTCGACCATACATAACATTTTCTATCAGCAAACTCAACCAATATATGAGTTCTCCAACTATAGATCATTGGCAAGTAATAAAAAGAGTACTGAGATATCTCCATGGCACAGCAAATTTTTGTCTTCATATCAAACCCTCAACCGATCTTGATATAGTTGGATTCTCTGATGCAAATTGGGCTACTAGCATAAATGATAGGAAATCCATAACAGAGCAATGTGTTTTCCTTGGAGACATTGATCTCGTGGGCCTCAAGAAAACAAAAAGTGGTGTCACAGTGAAGTACTGAGTCAGAATACAGAGCTTTAGCTGACCTAGCAGTAGAAGTAACTTAGATCAAATAAATCTAGATGAGCTGAAATTTCTTATGCCTAGAAAGTCGATTTTGTGGTGTGATAACTTGAGTGCTAAGGTAGTGGCATCCAATCCAGTGATGCATGCTCAGTCTAAACATATTGAGATAGATGTTCATTACATTCGTGATCAAGTGCTTCATAATCAAGTCACAATAGCCTATGTGCCCACAACAAATCAAATTGCAGATTGTTTAACCAAACCTCTCACACACACAAGGTTCAACATTTTGAGAGACAAACTTGGGATGATTGAGTCACCTCAGTTTGAGAGAGAGTTAGAGAAAGTTACGATTCTAATTATTAGAATCAATACCAAAGATATTATGTCAATAATATTATCCTTGATATTATTTCCGTGTACTATTTCTCATGTGTGTAGCCATCATTATCAATTATTATCTATATTGTTTATTGTATTCAATGATGACTTTATTATAGAGATTATGATTGTATTGTATTGTGTTTATATAAACACAACATCTACAATATAAAAACACTACAATATTTCTCCATCTTATCTTTCTCGTGTTACACAACGTTCTTTTTAAAATAATGTGTGACTAAAGACAAGAAATTAGCTGGTGCTTGGCTTATCTTTAGTAAGCCTAATGCTGAAGACGGAACGTTCTGGATGGCATCTTCCGTTGAACCCAACGTTTTCCTAAGCACACCACTAGACTTCTCTTGTGAACGGAAGGAATGAAGTCAAAGACACATGATTAAACAATAGGAACCACGAAAAGAAGTGAGGAAAATTTGCACCGCCCTGTTATCGGCTAAGTATTATATAAACATCATATTGAGATATACAAAAAGCTTTAGATAATGTAGTAAAACAAGTTTGTTACTATTTCTATGATTATTTAAAAATTTAAAATCATGGGCTTTTACAGACTTGTAAATAGTGGAAGAATATTTCACCTCAGATCGTGTTAGTGGGATCATTATATAATTGATAACATTTTTGTTTTTGGATTTTGAATTTAGGCTTGCATTCTTGATTACGCCCCGTGCAATTTTTTTAATGGAAACACTTGACATTGAAGATTATCATTCTTGTTAAACCATCTAACTTCTACTTTGGTTTTTTCTAGTGCTCTACAATTCCACGAAGATGCGACATTGTCATGGTCAATACATACGCCCATTTTTAAACACAGTTCGTTAAGTTCCTTCTAATTCTTTGGTATGGCTATCTACCCTCATGGTAGCTCTTCCTCCTCAATTTTGTATTAGTGGGAGGGCAACAACAAAAAGTGACGATGTTGTTTACTTGTTTGTTATTCTTATCGTACTTGTGTAGAATTTCCAATTCACTAGATAGTTTAGCAGTAAGTCAATCCATCGAAGATGGTAAGACTTTGGTTTCTGCGCTTGGAATCACTGAAGTGGGTTTCTTTAGCCCAGGAAATTCAACACGACGATACTTGGGTATATGGTACACAAATGTATCCCCTGTCACAGTGGTGTGGGTGGCAAACCGAAACACGCCTCTTGAGAATAAATCAGGAGTTCTCAAACTCAATGAAAAAGGGATTCTTGTTCTTCTCAATGCTACAAACAACATCGTTTGGTCATCATCCAACATCTCGAGCAAAGCAGGGAATAATCCAATTGCTCAGCTCTTGGATTCGGGAAATTTTGTTGTTAAAAAGGGACAAGAAACCAATGAGGATGGCGTCTTGTGGCAGAGCTTTGATCATCCATGTGATACATTTATGCCAGGAATGAAAATTGGATGGAACTTAGAGACTGGTTTAGAAAAGTTTCTATCTTCTTGGAAAAGTTTTGATGATCCTGCTGTGGGAGAATATGCCGTAAAATTGAATCTCAGCGGATATCCTCAAATGATGAAGTTCAAGGGACCTGATAAAGTGTTTAGAGGTGGGTCATGGAATGGTTTATCTCTGGTGGCAAATCCTGGTCCAACCTACGGCACCTCACCAAGATTCGTGCTCAATGAAAAAGAGGTGTATTACGAATACGGGATTGAGGAGAGTTCAGGGTTTATCATATATACACTGACCCCTTCAGGCACAGGAGAAATATTGTTTTGGACAACTCAATCAAGAACACAGCAAGTTCTCTCAAGTGGGGAGCAAGATCAATGCGAGAATTATGCCTTTTGTGGTGCAAATTCTATATGCAATTACGATGGTAATCACCCAAGTTGTGAATGCCTGAGAGGTTATGTTCCCAAGTCTCCGGAACAGTTGAATATATCAACTTGGCTCAGAGGTTGTGTTCCGAGGAATAAATCTAATTGCACAAATAGTCACACAGATCGGTTCTGGAAGTATACAAACATGAAATTGCCAGACACTTCTTCATCACGGTTTTATGAGACTATTAGCCTTGATGAATGTCAGCAGTCATGCATTATGAACTGTTCTTGTACAGGTTATGCAAGTTTAAATGTTCTTGATGGAGGTAGTGGCTGTCTACTTTGGTTTGATGATCTAGTTGACATGAGGAATTTCTCAAACTGGGGACAAGACTTCTATATCAGAGTCCCTGCTTCAGAACTAGGTACTCAACTATATTTGTTTTTGGTTGCACTTTGTTTCTTTCTGCTCTCTTTTCTAGTTCAATTTGTGTTTATTATTCCATTAGTCTTAGAGAAAACGGTGGTTTATGTATGGTATGGCAATGAGAACATTAAAAGGTGAGTTACACAAACATTCTACTATAGGAGCATTAAATGCATTCCAAGTAGAGAGAGGTTGCTTGATTTTTCTATCAGCTGCATACAAATCATTAGTAATACATGTTACTTTTTACATGTTATTTATTCTTCAAAATAAATACAGTTTCTTTCTCCCCTACTCAGGCTAAAGAAACTAGGCACCCTTTCTCACCCTCAGATGTAGTCAGTAGAGTTTTTCTTTTAAATATAGAAACAAACAACGCTGTTTATTGCAGATCATGGAAACGACAAGAAAAACATGGTAGGAATAATTGTTGGTGTCACTATTTTTGGATTCATCATCACATGTGTATGCATACTGGGAATTAAAAATCCAGGTAAGTAGGTATAATTTAGCTTCTATTACAGACTATTAGGCACCAAAAAAATATATGCATATTTTATGCCCATGTTTACACACTGTTATTCTCTAACCCATTAGAGGCTGCAAGAAAATTTTGCAACAAGCATTACAAAAATATGCAGAGGAGGGAAGTTATAGATTTGCCAACTTTCGATTTCTCAGTCTTAGCCAGTGCCACTGGAAACTTTTCAACCGAAAACAAGCTTGGAGAAGGGGGTTTTGGACCAGTATACAAGGTGATGGTGAAAGCTAAGATCCAGAACAAATATTTTCCTCAAACACTTTCTAACTATAGTAGAAGAATATTTTCAGGGCACACTAATAGATGGGAAAGAGTTAGCTGTGAAAAGGCTTTCTCAGAAATCTCTGCAAGGGTTGGATGAGTTCAAAAATGAAGTTGCATTGATGACCAAACTTCAGCATCGTAATCTGGTAAAACTTCTTGGTTGCTGCATTGAAGAAGAAGAAAAAATGCTAATATATGAGTACATGCCCAATCACAGCTTGGACTACCTTATTTTTGGTTGGAACCTTTATGATTTATTATTTTAAGTTACAATTATTCTATTCCTATTTCTAGCTCAGGTAATTATGTAGACTTGAACTGCTATGTAAAATGTGTGTATTTGACTATATGAAGGTAAAAGGAAGTTCTTAGATTGGCGTAAGCGTTTCAACATTATTAGTGGCATTGCTCGAGGACTCCTTTATCTTCACCAAGACTCTACGTTGAGGATTATTCATAGAGATCTAAAACCTAGTAATATTTTACTAGATGCGAATTTGGATCCCAAAATATCAGACTTTGGCTTGGCTCGATTGGTTTTGGGAGATCAAGTTGAGGCAAAAACGAATAGGGTTGCTGGAACATAGTGAGTTAGTTTCTATATATCATGATTGTCTGATTTCTACTATCAAGTTTTAATTATTTTACTTGGAAGATTTTATTTTCAGTGGCTACATACCTCCTGAATATGCTGTGCGTGGGCATTTCTCAGTGAAATCAGATGTTTTTAGTTATGGTGTCATTGTACTAGAAGTTCTATGTGGTAAGAAAAACAGAGAATTTTCGGACCCAGAACACTGCAACAATCTTCTTGGTCATGTAAGCATACTGATTTGACTATGTTGCTAATTAGTATAAAGTGAATTATTTACTGGATTTAATTGAATTCTCACCATCTTAGGCATGGAAATTATGGACTGAAGATAGGGCACTGGAACTATTACTAGATGAAGTGTTAGAAGAACAGTGCATGCTATTTGAAGTTATACGATGCATACAAGTAGGTCTATTATGTGTGCAACAAAGACCAGAGGATAGGCCAGACATGTCATCTGTGGTTTTAATGTTAAATGGTGATAAATTATTGCCAAACCCAAAGGCTCCTGCATTTTACACTCAAATTGATGTTACTAGCAAAGCAAACTCTTCATCGGAAAATCACAAATCATTCTCAGTTAATGAACTTTCCATCACAGTGTAAGACGCAAGATAGAAAATTAAAGCACGAAAATGTCAAGCTGCACCTTCATATGTGGAATATGTTGATTATTTAAGCATGCGCAACATGATTTTATAAATTGCTATTCAAGCTCCGGCTTTTACTCCATTCCATGTACCCAAACAAACATGTTATATTTGTTGGCTACACTTAGACGTGGGTAGTTACATTTAATAGTGTTGGTAGAATTAAGTGCCTTAGAAGATTGTAAAGGTTAGGAGTGCTTCTAGTATGATTGTGGCATGTAATATACTTCATTAATTATAGTTTAGGTAGTAGTTGTATTTAATTCACGTATTTGAAGGTTCTAGACAAAATGGTCTATAAATAGTTCTTGTGTTACTCAATGTAAAGGTACAATCAAGGATGAATCTTAGAAGAATTATACGGACCATGTCTTCTTCTATTTTTGAAAAAAAAAGGAAAGTTAGACACAAATTCATTTTTTCTACTCTTATTTCTCATCAGTTTTCTTTTACTTATAAGATAAAAAGGTTAACTCTCTTATCTCTTGACAGAAAAATATTAGTTTAATATTTTGTATTGTTTTTTTCATCTCATGAGTTGCTTTTATATATTTTTGTATGAATATAGAAGGAAAAATTATTTATTATGTGTATTTTCATAAGCATTTTGTAATTGTTACGTGATTATCATAAATTTTTTATTTTTGTAATTAGGTCTCTAAATTTTCGATTATATTTTGATAAATTGTTTTTTTGTCTTATTTAAAAAAAAGGTATATTGATGAAGAATAAAATACTAGATTCGTTTTAAAGAAAAAATACCCATAAAGATGAAAATAATACAGATTTACTTCTTCACATATTTTTAAGCATGATACTAAGGTTTTAATTGTTGAATTAGATTTTTTTTTTTAAGATTCAAAGAATTACAATTGGGAAGTTTCATATTAATTATTTAAAACTTCTTCCAAGAAAACGTTCTCGATTATGGAAATATTCAATCAGTGAAAGAGATGAAATTAGAAAAACTTATTTTAAATGCATTCCATATCAAATAGAACTTCAACATTGTCATTTTTCTTAGAAGAAACATACAAGAATATTTCAATACTAAATTATATATACTTTTGTTATATTAGTGACAATTATTAAATATATAAATTGTGAGTATATTATTTTGACCCCTTCAAAAATTTTGGTCATGATTCGCTTCTTAGTAAAAGTTATAATAAAAAGAGTGTTTATCCAAAAAGACTTGTCTGTCAACAAGTTGGCATCAGAGCTAGATAGCCCGAGTGTCTGAGTTTTTAATAAAGTGTTTGAGGGCTAGAGAATTTGAGCGAGATGACCAACCTTGCAAACAATATGTCCTTGCCTAAGTTATCAAAAGTCGTCAATTAGAGTTTGCAGATGAAAGCCCTCCATGTTTCCCAACAAGTATGGGAAGTAGTTGAAAATGGCCATAAAGAACCAACAGACATGGAAGAACAAACCATTCCCCAACTTGCTACGATGAGAGCATCGCAAGTGAAGGACAAAATAGTCATGTATGTGTTGTACTGAGTTGTCGAAAAACTGATTCTAAGAAGATAACAAATGTTAAATCTTCAAAAGTATCACCATCTAATTTCGTCCGATGAATGAAAATTGTTTTTCAAAATAGCAAAAGAGAAAAGTTTTAAATAAAAAGGATAAATGTAAATTAGGTTAAAAAATAATAAAAATTAATGAAAAAAAAAGAGTTTCGTTAATTTATATTTTAAAAATTAAATAAAAAAAGATTTTTGTTTCTATATCAAAAATTAGTTATAAAATTAAGATAAGATATAAAAATAAATTAAAAATTATTTTTCATTTTCATTTTATTAATTTAAAAAAAAACAGCTTTTGGTAGGATTAGAGGGAACCGTTGATAACTTCCCTCAGTTTTTTAAAAAAGGAAAATGATATTTCAATAAAAGTATTTGACAAATTTTTTACAATGGTGACGTGGCAGCAATTTTTTTAAATTTTTATTACCAAAATGTAAGTTAGCACGTGCGGCGGGAAAGAAAGGAAACTGAAATTAAATGTAAGTTAGAGAGAGAAAGTGAAGAAGAGAGAAAGGGGGAAAGTGAGGGTGCGAGGGTGCGAAGTGAGAAAGCGTTTCGAGCGAGAGAGAGGAAGCAAGGTCGCCAGAGTTTCCGGTTCACTGAAAGCGTGTCTCCAGCAAGCATTCTGTCGTCGTTAGTGGAGGATAGTTACAGTTTTCGGGTAGACTATCCCTATCATCCAGAAGACGAAGCTTTTGGAGTTGGTAGTGTTTTGCGAACTCTGCGACCACCTTCCTTCGTCGGCGGCAACCATTTGCTTAGTATTGTCCCTATTGTTCGTCGTATCAAAACTTCAAGTGGTTTATTCACTAAAACTATGTTAAACATCGTTTTGGGGAGTACCGCAAACGTATGTGGGGAGCTACAATACACTGTATGTTTAAAATGTTCCAGCTTTCACTAAACTCAATCAAGTGTATCATTTTGGAACATTGAACATTCATTTAGTCTCTCAAAATGTAATTTATATCATCAAATGGACATTCAAAGGAGCACTTGTCTAAATTCAGTATAGGGAAAGCACAGTACTGTAACCAAAGTGGGGACTTACTCATTAATATGTGGGGAGTTACATGTATGTTTTTGCCAGTACAACGCAGACTGGAGTGAAGGTCATTTATATACTCAATTTGGATAATTGTTCATTCATTAAATGATTTCCAAAGTCTTCTCCATGCACCCAAGCTCCATGAATTGAACTGGGATCTTTGTCAAACAACACAAAATCGAAATAACAGATATCAAAACTAAGTGGGGAGTACGGAATACCTATGTGAGGAGTAAGGAATACCTATGTGGGGAGTTACGCACAATTTTTTGACTGTACAATGCAGACTTGAGTAAAGTTCATTCATTACGGTAATTGCATCATTGCTCTTTCATTCAATCATTGACAAGGTCTTCTCCATCACCCATGGTTCATTAACTAAACTGGGTGCTTTGATGAACAAGACACAAACCAAATAAAACAATCCAAAACTAAGTGGGGAGTAAAGAATGACTATGTGGGGAGTTACGCACAATTTTTTGACTGTACAGTGCAGACTTGAGTAAAGTTCATTCATATACGGTAATTGCATCATTGCTCTTTCGTTCAATCATTGACAATGTCTTCTCCATCACTCATGGTCCATTAACTAAACTGGTTGCTTTGATGAACAAGATAGAAACCGAATAAAACAATCCAAAACTAAGTGGGGAGTAAAGAATAACTATGTGGGGAGTTACCACAATTTTTTGACTGTATAGTGCAGACTTGAGTAAAGTTCATTCATATACGGTAATTGCATCATTGCTCTTTCATTCAATCATTGACAATGTCTTCTCCATCACCCATGCTCCATTAACTACACTGGGTGCTTTGATGAACAAGACACAAACCAAATAAAACAATCCAAAACTAAGTGGGGAGTAAAGAATAACTATGTGGGGAGTTGCGCACAATTTTTTGACTTTACAGTGCAGACTTGAGTAAAGTTCATTCATATACGATAATTGCATCATTGCTCTTTCGTTCAATCCTTAACAATGTCTTCTCCATTACCCATGCTCCATTAACTACACTGGGTGCTTTGATGAACAAGACACAAACCAAATAAAACAATCCAAAACTAAGTGGGGAGTAAAGAATAACTATGTTGGGAGTTGCACACAATTTTTTGACTGTGCAGTGCAGACTTGAGTAAAGTTCATTCATATACGGTAATTGCATCATTGCTCTTTCATTCAATTATTGACAAAGTCTTCTGCATCACCCATGGTCCATTAACTAAACTGGGTGCTTTCATGAATAAGACAGAAATCAAATAAAACAATCCAAAACTAAGTGGAGAGTAAGGAATACCTATGTGGGGAGTTACACACACTTTTCTGACTATACAGTGCAGACTTGAGTAAAGTTCATTCATATACGGTAATTGGATCATTGCTCTTTTATTCAATCATTGACAAAATCTTCTCCATCACCCATGCTCCATTAACTAAACTTGGTGCTTTGATGAACAACACAGAAACCAAATAAAACAATCCAAAACTAAGTGGGGAGTAACGAATAACTATGTGGGGAGTTACGCACAATGTTCTGACTACACAGTGCAGACTTAAGTAAAGTTTGTTCATATACGGTAATTGCATCATTGCTCTTTCATTCAATCATTGACAAAGTCTTCTCCATCAATCATGCTCCATTAACGAAACTAGGTGCTTTGATGAACAAGACAGAAACCAAATAAAACAATCCAAAACTAAGTGGGGAGTAACGAATAACTATGTGGGGAGTAACATTTACGTTTTTGTATGGACAGTGCAGACTTCAGTCAAAGTCATTTATATATGGTATTTGGATTATTGCTCTTTCATTCAATGACTTACAAATTCTTCTCCATAACCCAATCTCCATGAACTACATTGGGTGCTTTGTCAAACAACACACAACCCACAAAACAACAAATCGAAAAATAAGTAGGGAGTGACGCATAACTAAGTGGGGAGTTGCATGCAAAGTTTAGTCTGTTCAGTGCAGACTTCAGTAAAGTTCATTTACATATGCTATTTGGATCATTCATTCATGACTTCAGTAATTTACAAATTCCTTTATCCATCATTCATGCACTGCCTAACATTCACATAAATGACAATTGACTAATTCGATTAACTCCCGATATCCTTTTTCTTTTAACAAATGTCCCAACACAATATTAATTGTACGCTTGGGAAGACGAATTTTTTGTCGTCGACGACTTCCTCTACAACCTGTCTCCGGTAACCCACCCAAACGACGACAATGACTGGTATTTTCCACCATTAATCTCCAATGCTTCACTTCTCTCACTCTCTCATTTCCGTTCTTGCTTTATCCCTCTTTCTATCTATCTTTCTCGCTTTCCTGTTTCTTCCTTTGTCGGTTTCTTGCTTTCTCCCATCCTCTCTCTTTCTAAAATCTCACTTTTAGTGAACCAGAAACTCCGGCGACCTTGCTTCCTCTCTCTCGATACGGTTTCTCACTTCGCACTCTCGCACCCTCGCACCCTCTCTTTCCCCATTTCTCTCTTCTTCACTTTCTCTCTCTAACTTACATTTTAATTTCAGTTTCCTTTCTTTCCGCCATACGTGCTAACTTACATTTTGGTAATAAAAATTTAAAAAAACCGTTGTCACGTCACCATTGTAAAAAACTTCTCAAATACTTTTGTTTTGTTGAAATATCATTTTCCTTTAAAAAATAAAGAACACGTTAATATTCAAAGGGGACCCGTCATGCGGAAGGGGTTTTTCATTATTATCATTCAAATCTTTACAGAAAGGGACACTCAAGGGAATCATCTTCTCCATAATATCTTCATCCATAATAGTTCACCCTCACATCAATGTTAATTATTCATCTACACAGTACCAGAATTCAATCCAATTTAGAATCATAATCCAGATTTACAATACAGAGTCACAAAACAGAGGGCCAGAAGGCCCACAACATAGATGTTCAAGTTCAAGAATAATCAAATAAGAAGAAACAAAATATTCAGAACAGCATTAAAGACAATATTGGAACACAAGCAGGGTAGGCAATTTCTATCTTCAAATTTTTCTATGTTGATTGTGGTATAATTTGCACGTGAAAAGAACAAAATGGAACATCCTGAGTTTACATGAAATAGTAAGTAAATCAATTAAAAATCAATATAAAGAGGATTGGGTTGAACGGAAATTGAAACAGAACAAAATTAGGGTGTGGGGTTTTTTCTATTGCTGCACGACAAGGGAATTATAGGCATTAGAGTTGCGGGTGTTGTTGGTGGAATATAGTTACGACTGAGAATAGTGTCACCGGCTGTTTGAGTGGTAAAGCGGCGCTCTTTCGAACTTCGTAGCCGAAGCGACGCTCCAGTCCCGTTGAAGCCGCGGTGTTTCTGATAAGCTTTTGATAGCAAACTGTGATTGGCTGACATAGGGTGGTCTCGCCGGTGGTTGATGCTCCCTGGTGGCGAAGGAGGAAGAGGAATCGTGATTGGATGCTAAGGTAAGCGTTTCGCGCGAGTGGTTGACGTTAGCGTGGTGGCTCTATGGTGGTCGACGTCGTCATTAATGGTGAAGAAGTTTGGAGAAGAAATACTTGGGGCTCAGTCATGGAAGAAAAGTGATGGAACCTCCACGTGAGTGTAAACGGTGGTGGTGGTGGCTCGAAGAAGACGCGAGCAAAAGAGACAGTGCGGCGGTGTTTCGCACGGCTATGAGTGGTAAGGTGGCGATATGCGTCGGTGCTGGCGTCGCCATACTTCCGAGAGTGGCTGTCGCCGCCACCGCTGTTGGCCTTGCCGTGAGCATGGTCGGTGTAGCATGGTCGGCGTCTATGGTTGGTGGTCGCGCGTAAGAGTGCACAGTGAGGTTGAAGATGAAGTTGGGAAAAACTCTTATGTGCGGCGTTTTGAAAAATGAAGAATAATTGGGCTTTTACTTACTAAACGACGCAATTCTCTTTATACACTCAATCCCTCGGGTGTTTAACTTTTTACTTCTACACCCAACATATCTGATTAGTGCTTCGCAACAACCATTTCTTTCTTAGTAAATGTATTGGTACACAGTAATATCAACAAGTGTCATATCCAAAAGGATTTAACAAGTATATTGATAGTTTGATTTTTGAGTTTTGGTTGATAGAGAGTGCAAGTAAGTAAAAATAATAGTTATTAGATAGATTGAGTGGAGTAGGAGTTATGAATTGATTTCATCTCATCTTCTTCTACTACACCACTACCATCTTGTTTACTTACTTTGCATATCATCCAATGTTCTAGGAGTACTCTTCCTATGTAGATCTAGATTCATCTCTGATACACAAGAACCTAAGGACTCCAAATCCCAGTGTGATTTCTCAACTCCTAGTAGAATGAGTCCTTGCTTTAATGTGCAAGACTCTCTCCTCCAGCATCCCCTCTGGCTACTGAATCAGGTATGATGATTGATTGGACCTTAGTTTGAGATTAGTCTTTCAACTCAATCCCAACCAGTGAAATAGGATGAGTCGTGAATTCATCCACACAAGTTGAGATCAATCTTTCAACTCAAATCAAACCCGTGAAATAAGATGAGTGATCAAATCATCATTAAGCATAAATCAAATCACAAGCAGTTGAATGAAAGCAAAGATAAATATCTAAGACGTAGAAGTGAATATAATCAAAATTGATTACATCAAACCTATGAGGGAGTTTAACTACTCACAGAATATTACAATGCAATTCCAATAACATCTACACATAAGATTCATACTAAGAGCACCTCTTTCGTGCCTAACATACTCTATTTTGTCCTACTACCACATTGTGGAGTCTTCACTCAATGCCTGAAATGAAGACCCAAACTCTTTATTTATAGGAATTTTTGGGTGTTGCTCAGCCTAACTTTTGGTGCTCAGCAATAGGGGTTACTTCATAAGTGGGTTTCCTTCTCAACTCAACCCCTTATCCTGATGCTTAGCATGTGACCTTTCCTTCTTGGAAGGGTTTCCTCATGAGGCTCATGGATTTGTACTCCATGTTTCCTTGCAAAGAGGGTTTCCTCACGAGGCTCAGTTCAATTTCTTATGCTCAGCCAAAAAGTCCAAATATGTTGTCCTGTCTTTTCTACTTCCATGACTTAGCTCCAGTATTGTGGCTCAGTTGCATACTTGATATTTTCTTTTATTTTTTACTGCAAAATAGTAAAATATCATTATAGTTCATGGAACTCTATTTCTCAATATCTCATTTTGTATCTTAAGCTAAGGAGGTTTGTTTTGTACACAAGTAACACCATTTGATACATGATACGTGTCAATTTCAAATGGAAAGTTTACTTATTCTTGACACTTATCAGTACTCACTTATGCACTCTCATAAGTTTATTTCCAATTTAACCATTTTTTCCAAATTAAACTTCACCTTTCATTCAATTTCATTTTGTAATATTTTATTTTCAATTTCATTTTTATTCCATCAACTTTTTATATATCTCATTCTTTTTAAAAATAATAAAATATTCAACTTGAAATAAAAATTAAAATGGCTTTCAAAAAATGATAAAATAAGAGCAAATGAAATTAAAAATAGTTTTTTTTTTATTTTTTGGTGTCTAATCCGTTGTTTGCCATGACACTTATTTTTAATATATAAAAAAATATATAAAGGCTTTTGGTGTCTACCTGACCACTCGCATTGCATGACACTTTTTTTAAAAATATAAAAAATGTAGGTATAATTAATGATTTGGTACCCTAATTTTTTGGTTAAGTTCAATTTGGTCCCCATACTTTTGATTTGTTAAATTTAGTACCCATATTATTTAAAAGGATTCAGTTTGGTCATCTCCGTTAAGTTGGAGTTAACACCGTGTCCGTACAGGACACGTGTCAAGCCGTGGAACTTTTAATTTTTTTACAAAAAAATTTAAAAACATGTCAGTTTACCATCATGCCACATGCCAGCTTTCAATCATGACACATGGCAGTGGTAATAGTTGTTTTCAATTTAGTCCTCAATTTAAATTTTTGATTCAATTTAGTACCCCAATTCTTTAAAACGGTTCAATTTTGTCCTTTCCAATTTGAGACTAAATTATTAAATAAGTTTAATTATAACTTATATATACATGTTAAAATAATTGTTTGAATTTATATATCAAATCACTACACCTAAATATTCCAATTATTTTATTTTTTACAAGTGTAAAAAATTTCAGGTGTAAAAAATTACAAAGGTAAGAAATGTAAAAAATAAAATAATTTAAGTATTTAGGTGAAATAATTTGATGTATATATTAAAAAAAGTTATTGTGACATGTATATATAAGTTGTAATTAAGCTTATTTACTAAGTTGGTCTCAAATTGGAGAGGACAAAATTGGATGGTTTTAAAGAATTGAGGTACTAAATTGAACCAAAAATTTAAATAGAGGACTAAATTGAAAACTACTATTACCGTTGCCATGTGTCATGATTGTAAGCTGCCACGTGGCACGACGGTAAACTAACACGTGGCAGTTTATAAATTTTAAAAAAAAAATTAAAAAATTAAAAAAAATTAAAAATTTCACGGATTGACACGTGTCCTGTATAGACACAGTGTTAACTCCAACTTAACGGAGAGGACTAAATTGAATCCTTTTAGATAATATGGGTACTAAATTGAACAAACCAAAAGTATGAGGACCAAATTGAACTTAACTAAAAAATTGGGGTATCAAATCAGTAATTATACCAAAAATGTAAAAAAGACTTTTAGTGTCTAATCGGCACGGGTCACATGACACTCATGAAACAAATGTAAACATGTAAAAGAAAACTTTCAAGAATTAACTAAGTTAAACCAATATTCCAACTTTTTTTTAAACACAAAGAACTACATAGTCTTGATTTTTCATTCTTAATGAGAATACACAAGACCAAGGTTAACCCTTATTAGGTCCTTTTAACTCAAAGAATATTTTTGGTCAATAATTTATCATTTTTTAGAAAAATAAATATTTTAAAATACACACATCCCTTTTTGCGAATTTAATTAAAGGTATCGCCTTTAGGCGGGCGCTTTAGGGTTCTAATACATTTCCTATGCATAACCGACTTTTGAACCCAAAATCTGGTTTTTGTGGACTATGTTTTATCTTTATGGTGAGTCAGCTTAGACATAATGGAGAAACGTTGCCCACTTACCAAGTGGTGTAGACAATCTTAAGGTCATTAACCAATGACTTTTAGAATATTCATGTGTTATTGAGGAGTCTAAGGACTTCTCAATGCTCTCGGTTGAAGTGCTGTCGGGTTGCTTGAGACATATGAGTAGCAGAGAAGGATAAAGAAAGAGGAGTCTCTTGATTAAACACTTCAAGCAAAGGAAACCCTAAAGGAGAAGAAAGCACCTTATACTCATAACACTCAAGGTCGTGGTAGTAAAGGTAGAGGAGGAAATGAAAAATGCAAAAAGTAATACGATCAACAAAACTAGCGTGGTCGAGGACAAGGTAAAGGTCAATGAGGTAAAGGTCGAGGAGTTCGGTCAAGTAGCTCAGGAGTTGAGTGCTTCAAATGTGGGAAGCACAGTCATTTGCCAAGGATTGCAACTTGGATAAATGCTATAATTGTGGAAAGGTTGGGCATTTTGCGAAGGACTACAATTTGAAGAGCAAAAAGGAAATAAACTTTCTCTTTAAAGATGTTGAGGAAGACAGAGTATTGATGATGTCAAGGAGTTCAAATGTCGAGCCAAGTTTGAGCTATTCTGACAACTCGTTTTGGTACCTTGATATGTAAGCAAGTAATCACATGTGCAGGGACGAGAACCTTTTTAAGGAGTTGTCTAAAGTTGAGGCCAAACATATGTTGTTTGGAGATGCACTCAAGGTAGCGGTAAAAAGATCAAGGTACAATCTGGTACCTATAGAAGAATGGCCGAATTGGAGAAATCAGAGACGTGTACTTTGTACCCAATCTCAAAAGCAACATATTTAACATGGGCCAACTGATGGAGAAAGGTTATTCGGTTCTGATAAAAGACTGAGTATTGTACTTGAAGGACAATTTTGATCTTTTAATTGCTCGAGTAGAAATGAAAAATATGTAAAAGTTGGATTTGAAGATAGTCCAAGAGAGGTGCTTGAAACTTGATGTGAAGGATGAGGCCATAATGTGGCACTTTCAGATTGACCACTTTCATTTTGGTGGGTTGACCGAGTTGAAAGGAAAAGGTACCGAGCAAAGGAACAACTCATATTAATTCATATAGATCTTTGTGGACCGATTACCCTTGAGTCTTATAGTGGAAAAAGGTACTTTATTTCCTTCATCAATGATTTCTCAAGAAAAATTTGGGTGTACTTCTTGAAAGAAAATTCTAAGGTGTTCGAAGTATTTAAAAGGTTCAAAGAAATAGTTAAGAAAGAAATGAGCATAACTTATCAAATTTGTTTGGTCTGAGTGAGGAGGTGAGTTCATTTCATCTTAACTCATGAAGTATTGTGAACAGCAAGGGATAAGGAGATTTTTTACAACACCATTCTCATCCCAACAAAACGAAGTTATCGAGAGGAAGATTTGAACCATCCTTAAGATGGTTTAAACAATGTTGAGAAGTAAAAACATTCCTAAAGAGTTTTGGACAAAAGTAATACAATGTGCCATCTATATGCAAAATAGGTGTCCACATGCTAAGTTGAATGAGAAGACACTACAAGAAATTTGGAGTGGAAGAAAGTTGAGTGTATCTCATCTTAAAGTGTTCAACAACATTGCTTATGGTCACGTTCCTACTCACCAGAGGACCAAACTTGAAGACAGAAGCAAGAAGTATGTGTTCTTGGGTATGATGAGAAAACTAAAGCCTATAGGTTGTTTAACCCAATAATAAATAAATTTATTATGATTCGAGATGTTTAAATTCATAAAGTGAATGAATGGAATTGGAACAACTCAAAGGAGGAGTTTACTGGAAGTAGGAGCTAAAAAATTGTTACATCACTATTGAGAGAAATCATGAGAGTTTTGATGAAGAAGATGAAGTTTGCAAGACATGTACAACTCCATTGATAAAGTTCATGTTGTATGTTTCTTGGCAAATTCAAAAGACATGAGCTTTGAAGAGATCAGGACAATAAAACACAACAACAAGTAGGAGTTGACTGATTTGGCCTAAGGAGCTCAACCTATTTGCAAAAAGTGGGCATATAAAAATAAGACAATTTAAGGAGAAGTTGAGTGATATAAAACTCGACTTGTAGTAAAGTGATACAAGTAGAAGGAAGGAATAGATTGTGACAAAGTATTCCCGGAAGTGATGAGGATAGAAACAATTTGGTTGTTGATTTTCATAATAGCTTAACATAAATGGACGATCTTGCAGATGGACATGAAGTCGACATTTCTAAATGGAGCCTTGGAGGAGGAAGTATATGTTGAACAACCACTCGAATACATGCAAATAAACTTATGTCGAAGAGGTCTTGAAGAAATTTAAAATGTCAAGTTTCAACTCAGTTTCCACCCCAATAGAACCAGGCACAAAACTTTCAAAATATGGTGAGGGAGACCAAGTTGATGCAGGAAAATACTAAAGTCTAATTGGAAGTCTTAGGTATCTTACAAATACAAGACTAGATTTAATCCTAAGTGTTGGATAGTAAGTCAGTATATAGAGGAGTTGAAGTATACTCATTGGAAGGCATTAAAGAGAATCTTAAGGTATTTGAGAGGAACATTGTCACTTGGCCTAATGTATACAAGTATGGATAATTACTGACTAGTTGGCTACTTGGATAGCGACTAGTGTGGAGATGTTAATGACAGAAAATGTACATCTACATATGTATTCTTTATGGTAAACGCAACCTTCATATGGCTTTTAAAGAAAAAGCCTATTGTAAAGTTGTCAACATGCAAAGTCGAGTAACATCTTAGAGTGTTTGCCATGCAGTTTGGCTAAGAAATCTTATAAGCAAGTTAGAGATGAAGCTAGAAAAGGGGACTATGATTCGAGTTGATAACAAGTTGGACATTGAATTAGCAAAGAACCCAATAAATCATGAGAAAAGAAAGCATATTGAAGAAGAGGAAAAAATGTGAGAAACGCCTTAACATTGAACAATTTAGATCCCTTTAGTTTTGTTTCACACATTGCAAGAAAATGATTGTGCTAGAAGTTTTACATCATATTATTACATTCCTAATGGGTTTTTTTCCCTATTCTGTTAGAGATTGGTTGTTAAGCAATCAATCGATACGTGTAAATGCAATAACAAGTATTGTACAAAAATAGTTAATATATGAAAATACATACTTACTTTTCCTTACTTTTCCATATACCTTTCTTTACTCACACCCTTCTTTGTCCTAGTTGTTTGATCATAACCTCTTTAGGGTTCTTTCTTAGGTTGGGGTTCTACTGTAACTCTTAGGAGAAAACCTAGACTCTTTTTCATTTAATAATAAGTATGAGTTGGTCTTTCCTGTGAAATTCACATGGCATGCGCTATTTGTTTTTCTCAAACTATTAAATATATGAAAGAAATAATGTCTCAAAAGATGGATGCTTGTTATATGTTGTTGGTTGCTTCTTTTATCCAAACATTGCAAGATTTTATAGCCCAAGAAATTGGCAAGGGTATACAAGTTTTTTCAGTGATAACTTGACTTAGGGTGCATGTTCAAATTCCACTTCTGTGTGCAAAACTCGACGAGCACATATTGATTTTCCCATATTCAATGGGAAAAAAGTGAATACTTGAATACATTAGTGTGAAAACTACTTTCTCATAAATAACACTATAGGAAAATTCAAGGTGAAATTGGCTATTGTTCATTTGGAAAGCAAAGAGTTACAATGGTATACAACTTTAGCAAAATCTTGTTGGGATTTAGATCGAAGTTATCTATGTTGTTATGAATCCCCAAGTTAACATTCCCTTGTCTATCGACATTATTATTGTTCACATGAGGCATCTCGGTAGCATCGACCGGAGGGATTGCCAAAGCATCCCCTATTCGAGCCATCTGGATTATTACCTTTTGGAAACTTTCAACTTTGGTCTGAACCAGAGGATTCAACACAATTTTGATTTGACTAAACAATACATTCACCAATGCGTCATCTTATGTTATCCAACAAGCCATTCGAAAGTGATGTTCCTATAGTTTCAGATTTTGCACCATCCCTTCCCAAAGTAAATTCGAGGAGTGTTTGGTGAAGGAGGAATACCCCATTGGTATCGCTCATTTGCAATTCTTGATGAGCCTACCTTAAAATTTGTTATCCCATGTAGAGGTTTTGCACGTGTACTTACAATTGGTCCAACATATGTTGTTAGTAGGTTACTTATGGTGTGACTAATCATTTGATTGCTAATAACCCTAATGGTATGCCCCTTGTTTTACAAATAGTAGTAAAGGGGCGATGGGCACAAATCCACTATTAGTGGTCGTCATCTAACTTTGTGTATTGACATATTTAATTTCATACTTCTGAATCTCATACACCCATTGACACATGTTCACTCAAAATTAACCTTTTATATATTCGTACCAAATCGCACAAGCAATAAAATGGAAACTTCAACTATCGTTTCCCAAGAGACTGATGTGGTTTAAGAAAATTTATTTTTATTTACTAATGATTGTTAAGAATTTTCAAACAAGGAAACATTTTGATGAATGAGAAATAATGGGTTTCATGATTCAATTCAAAACAAAAATACCAAACAAACAATATACTTCTAATTTCTTCTCTAACATTTACACATTTGGTAACAAGTCGTAATGTCTTACCAACAAGTCTAAACTTAAATAATAAAAACCCTATGCCTAGCAATTTTTACTATAAGTTTGCATTAATGATCAAGATTTTGATGTTATGAATGACTAAATGTTCCACATCTATACCTAGCATGTGAAATTGATTAGTTATTTTATCTTAATCAGGTTTCCCAAACTATCTTTCAATTAGCAGGTACTCTCACATATGCAATCAATCTAAAATATGCAGTTAAAATAAGAATAGAAAACAAGAGTGATAGAAAAGAATTATATTGAATAATGGAATTCACAAAGAGTTAAGAATACATTACACACAACCCCCGTGAATGAGGGAGTTAACTACTCCTAAACATTTTGAATTCTAGAATAATGATGTAGATGAATGCCTCCAGCCTTCAGAATGCGCTTCAACCTTCACTCCTTTTAGGTCAAGTGTCCTTCTCCCCAACCTTTGTCAGACCCTTAATTTATAGATTTCCCACAACCTGCAACTCGCTTGGTGACTTCACTTGCTTGGCGAGTTACACACAATTCGTAGAGCGAAGGGACCTTTGCTGGGTGAGTGGCTCAAATTGGATTGGATCTAAAGATTTGTATTTGATTTGTATTAGAGTAACCAACTTTATCAATATCTGATTTTGTTAATAGCTTTGATGATCAAATTTTGTTGATATTCTTCTTAATTTCTTTTATATTTCCATTAATCTACAAATTTTTAAATATGTAAACCTAATACTTATCTTTTCCAATTTTATTAAATAAAACCTGAAATATCTAAAAAGATAATATTAAAACAACAATAAAAGAAAAAATAAACAAAAATAATAATAAAAACATGATAATGCCAATTATCAATATGGTCTTTCCAACACAAGTGGTTCCACCAAGCATGCCAATTTGTTCATGAGGATTGGAATTCAATAATTTTCAAAGTTGTTCCAAAGAAACCAATCTACTTCACGTAGGTTCGTTTGCAATGGGCTATGAAAGTTAATATTTTTCAATTTGATTTTAAGTGTTAGAGTGTTTCATGCATCCACTGTAAGCATAAATTGCACAAACATATCACTTATGTCGTGGATCAAAGTCACAAACACCTTTAGTTCATGAAGTTCATGTAATATGTTGATTATGATCAATAAATCATGCATTTCTCTCCTGAGATCATATTTGGGTTTGGTTTTTTTTTTGTTAAAGATGGAGGAATGAAGGAGCCAAGAAGCAAATAAAATGGAGAAATGTGCGCGAAGAAGAGAGTGATGGTGAGGGATTTGCACAAATGTAAACTACAAAAATAATAAATTACCAAGGATAAAACAGAAATTGGAAAAGGAAATATGTGAAAGTGAGGACCTAAATTATCAATATCAATATTCATTTTATTTTTGAATTTTATTTCCACAATTTGTCACTCATATTTTAGATTTGATCTAGCTATTTATCTATATTTTTTTCCTACAAAAGCAGTTACCTGATACAATAAAATAAAAGAGAAAAATATAAAATAGGAGTAACTATTCTAGAACTACCTGCATTGTGCCTCACATCTTTGTAAGTCCTACGCTCTATTACAATTATTGCATGTAAACCTCCTTCTTGACCTAGGTTTTAGTCTCGATTTTGATTCTCTTTCTCTTCGATGCTTTTCTTTGTTTCGATTTGCCTACTATGGATGTCTCTTACTTCGATTGAATTCCTTTTGATGATTTCAATTGTGTTCACTATTCAAACTCCCATTGGATTCTACAAATCTTGTCAACCTCTCTGTTACACCTTTTTACAAGTTAGGTTGTCTACTACATCCTTCGATATGCCTAATGTTTTTCAATGTCCTCAACAAGATAATAGCTAATTTCTTGGTATAACCACTCAATCAACTACATAGTTCAACTTGACATTTGCTCTTGGCATAAGATTGTACATTGAACCAACATATAAAGGATAAATTTCGAATTTGAATGTTGGTCTAAATAATGACAACACAGAAATAAAAGGGAAATGTAAGATAAATTTTTCTATAAAGTAAAATTAATTTGGATACACCTTAAAATAAGAGAAATCAATACCAAATAAATTCTACAATGCACAAATTATTATTTTTCATCTAAAATATTTCTTAAGAAGTTTATTCGAATAAAGCTCAATACCAATTGATAATTAGATGCATTTTTATGTTCGATTATGTATTCTACATGAAAAAGCATTAGATGTCTCACAATTATATAAAATATAGTAGTTATACTTTTTCTATTCTTGTAAAAATGGTTTGAACAATTTCATTGAATATTTTTTATTTTCTAAATAAATGTTTACAAATTATTTTTTTAACGTCTCATTTAATAAATAAGCTTAATTAAATGAAACATCACATAGAATATAATATAAAGAGGAACGCCATGGAGTTTAAGCGTCAAGCATTACAGTTATTCATGAATAAACTGAAATAAAGACTAGGCACACCAAGATGCCATGAACAAAATTAAAAGGTTCAACGGATGTCCAAAAGCTTGTTCATAAGCAAGGGATTACAACATAATAATAACTCTTCATCGTGGGCTCAACAATGAGCCTAACACTAAACCATGCCCAACTAAGCTGCAGCATTCTCGTTGTCACTACGATCACCAAGAGTTCCCATATCTGCTCACACTAAAGATTGGTGATCATTACAAAAAGGAAAAATCACACAAGAAGACCAACACAAACAAGAAGGGTAAGCTAGAGTGAAAATGTTTTATCATACAATTGAGCATACAATTTAAAAGCCAAGAACACATAAATCAACCAAGCATGTGATAGCAGACAAGCAAGAATTTAAGACTCAATTATCCGGATACATATAATCAGTTGGATTCACTGGATGCTTGCACTTGTGGTGGCCTCTACTGCTCTGCAGAGCCATTGCCAATGGGTTTCACCCTACCACGCACAAGGTTAGCCTTCAAACATCTAAGGCCATTATCTTGCCAAAGATTGGGGCCTCCTACTACTCTCATCACTTGAGTTAGTATGCTCTACGTGAGACTAACTGACTCTTTAGAGCTTCAGGATGCAATCCTTACTTAATTATATACGTTAAGGCATCACAACAAAACCTTACTAAAAGGTTTGTGGAATTACGTCCATTACATGAGGCACCACCATGAGCTCTCACCAAGAGGGTCATGAAATTATGTTCGTTACATGAGGCACCACCATGAGCTCTCACCAAGAGGTTCATGGAATTACGTCCATCCCACAAGGCATCACCATGAATCTCACCAAGAGATTCATGGAATTACGTCCAACTCATACCATAACCATGCTTCACCAACCAACCATAGAGTTATCATCCATACCAATCTCATGTCAATATACAACCAATCATCCAGTCATGTTTTATACGTATAATCACACCAAGCTCATCAATTCCAGTCCCATTGTGTCATATAGAATACATATAAGGCATCTTACGTAACTTTGTAAAGCAACCAACCAATCAATCATTTGAAACACACACTTATCAAAACACCACTGTCAATCTCGCTCAGGCTAAGGAACTCTCGCTCAGGCGAGGGGAAGCCCTCGCTCAAGCTACCAGATCTTGCTTGGGCGAGATTGCAAACAGTGGGCACGTCGAGATCTCACTCAAGCTAGCCCATCTCGCTCAGGCAAGAGGCCTTCGCTTAGGCGTGTCCTCGAATCAAAGAGGAGTAAGTTGTTGTCGTTCTAGCTCAAGCGAGACCTATTTGTTTTGGGTGAGCACCCAGCTCGCCTAGGCGAGTCTAGTAGAACCCACCTGTTCTCATGCGTGCCAAACCAGATTTCAACCAGAAATACATACGACATACAACGTTCATACCATCAAAGCAACATTTAAACATACCAAAACACAAGGATAGTCCCGCAATAGGAAAAATAATCACAAAGACATGAAACCCTAACTTCCCTTACCTTACCTTATCAAAAGTTACTGTGAGGGATTTTGGCACGAGCAGAAAAGGCACCACATCTCCTAGAACAGTTTTTGCGAGCTAGAAATACAAACACTAAAACGAAGACGGGTTACTACGATGAACCCTAGCTGGAACCATAAAAAACAAGCTAGAGAGTAGAAAGTATGAGTCGAGAATCAACTTACGTTGGGATAGAAAACGGAGTTGAGCTAACTTGACAAAGAATGGAGCCAAACCCTAGCAGAGCTCTGCGTTTCAAATGTGAGAGGGAGAAGGGGAATAATTTTCTGAAAATGGGTAGAATGAGAGAGTTAGAGCTAGTTTAGGGGTTTTGGGCACCCTGTGGGCCAACCTTATGCCCAACTGATTAGGGTAAGCCCTTAAATATTTAGGAAAGAAAAAATAAGTGGACCTTACAATTTTCGTTTCTGTGATAAGTATGTAATCTATATCTATATACAAATAGGAACTAACAAAAGGAAACTTCTTCTATTAAATAATATATATGACCCAATTCAATTCAAAATTTTCATTCTACAAAAGGAATAAATGATAATGTGTCAATCAAAGACAATTTTGAACGTTCAAAAAATAAATCAGAATCCAAAAATTATCTCTCACTTTTTTCTTCTCAGCTTCTGCTCCTCTTTCCTGCCAACGTCTTTTTTTTCTTCTCACTTTTTTTCTCTCTCTCTCTCTCTTCTTCTCAGGTCTTTCTCACTCACACACACCCTAGATTCTTCAACTTCTACTCTATCTTCCTGTTTTCTCTCTGTTTTTCTCACGAGCACACAACACCTCTTCATCTTCAGACTTCTCTTTTTCGATTTTTCTAACTTCTTCAGATCTGTAGTTATTTTTGTGGTATCTATGTTTTCGTCATTCTTTTCAGATGAATGAAATGAGAATATCTGAAGATATCGTCTTTTTACCCATATCTGAAGATGTTGTATCTCTGTTTTCGTTTATGTTTTCACCTTTCTAAAGCAAACAACTCATATTCTTCTTATATTTTCTCATATCTAACCTTTTTTTTCGTTGATGGTATTTTTCTTTTTTCTACAGGTTTAATATGGGTCACTACGACATATGGTTTTTTTTACCCAGATTTTGTTTTTATTTTTACCTTTCTCAAGCAAACAACTTATATTCTTATATTTTCTCATATCTAACTATCTTTTGCGTTAATGGTATTTTTCTTTTTTCTACAGGTCTAATATGGGTCACTACGACATATGATTTTTTTACCCAGATTTCGTTTTTATTTTCAGCTTTCTGAAGCAAACAACTCATATTCTTCTTATATTTACTTTGATCTAACTATTTTTTGCGTTGATGGTATTTATCTTTTGATTACAGGCTTCAAATGATGAGTTCAAACACATGCAAGAGTCTTTCTCGCTGTACAACTTAACTGGTATGTAATTTTTATGACCAGATTCCTTTTTTTACCAATGTTTCTATTTTTTTCACCTTTTACAAGCAAACCGTTCATCTTCTTCTTCTTTTTTTTTGCCTGATCTCTGTTTTGGTCATTTTTCACAGATCACTGAAATTATTCTAACATTGGTCACTGCGAGATATCATTTTTTTACCTAGATTTCTTTTTTTTTTTTCAGCTTTTTCAAGGTAACATGTCATATTTTTCTTATATTTACTTTGATTTAACTATTGGATGAATTTGTTCTCATATTTTTCCAGATCTACTATTAGTCCAGATCTACTGTTGTTCTCATATTTTTCCAGATCTATTGTTGGATGAATTTGTTCTTCTCAAATATACTTTTCTTTGGGTTGATGTTTTCCTCTGAGATTCTTGAGGACCTTCACCCTACTTAAAAAAGGTAACAACTTCTGATTTTTTTCGTTCTTCTACCATCTTCTCAGATCTAATGTTTTTGCTATTATTTTTCTTTTTATGGATATTTTTCTTTGAGATCTACTTTTTTTTGTTCTATTTTATTGTTGGATAAATGTTTTGTTTTCAGATCTACTTTACTTTGTTGCATTTATCTGTTTGATTGGTGTTTTTTTCTCAGATTTACTTTGTTGTTCTTATTTTCCTTCTTCTACATATGTAACTACTTATTTTGGTTATATTTCTCTTTTGGATGGTTAATCTTGCTCTCAGATTTGCTTTTTATTGTATATTGTTCGATTGATTTCTCTTGGTTGATTGATTGTATACTGTTTGATCGATTGATTGCATATTGTTCTGTTTTTTTTTTTACATTCTTCTACCATTTTCTCGGATATTTTTTTGCATTATTTTTGTGTTTGATGGTTTTCTTTCTCTCAGATTTTCTTTGTTGAAATTCTCAGTTGTGTCGATGTCACAAAGGTAACAACTTATTTTGTTCTTTTTCAATTTTGTTCTTATTTTACTCTATTTTGTTTACTTATCAAAAAGGTAAACTCTTCTTTTGTTATATTTATATTTATATGTTGGATGATGTTTTGCTCTCATAAGTACTCATTATATATTAAATGAAATTATTGATTTTCCAATGACATGTATTAACTTTGAACTATCATGAGAAACAATTATGACGGTTGGAACCTCCTTTTAAAAAATATACAAACTCACTCGAAGAAGATTGTTTCTCACCCGAAGAAGAATGTTGACCAACTATTGAATAGTTTGTTCACTCAAGGATTTTCAGGTATATTTTTCTGATTTTTTTTTTATTGTTTTCAAGTTCTTATGTGATTATTCTTTGATTTGTGAAACAAAGTTCACATTTTTTTTTCTTATCTTGATTAGACCATGATTGCAAGATGAATTTCTGATGCCTAACTCTTTATTGAAGAGGTTATTTTATAATTTCCTTGCCATGCCACTGAGTCATTTTGAGGATACATTATGTCGTAAATGCTCGACCTATGCTATGTTGGAAAGGGTATTTTTATGTTTTTGATTTTAGAATTGTAAATTCTTTCTTTAAATTTAGGGGTTCCAAACATTTTTCACTATATTGTCTCTATCTATTTTTATGGTTTGTTTATTTTATCTTTGTTTTGGAGGAAGGTTATTTGATGAAGTGATCATATGAAAATGCAAAGCTAGAACAAACAAATGATGTAAACGACCAAACAAGGGGAGAAATATTTAAACAAGTTGTAGAAGAAAACATCTATCCTCCTAATACCATATCAGCATGTCGTAGAATCAGAGATGAAAGAAAACTCCATAAAGAAGATAGCTTTACTGATCAGAAAAGTACAATATTTTCAAGTTACTTACAATTTTAAATTTGAGTTTAAATATTTGTAAGTTAAATTTTAAGAATTTGTGAGTTACCAATGTCACATTTGTTGACCTCAATTTTCAATATTTCTTTAATTTATAAATGTGGAGAGCTTTTAGGTGTAAAGTCTCTTAGTTTCTTAATAATTAATTTGTAAAATATTTTATTTTCTTAATATATCAAGAATTGGAGTTTCGAAAAAATTTTCAACCTTTAATTTCTAAGAATAGTTAATTCATACATAATTTGTTTTCTTCTTAAATTTAGACGTAGCTTCTTAAAATAAGCTTTCTAAAATCAACACGTATGTCTTACAATATAAATGTCCATAATATACAAAAATAAATGAAAAAATTTTAGTCACACTACCAATGAAAAACTTTTCATTCTTTTTGTCTTCCAACATTTCTGTTGTCAAATATCAATAAATTTTCATCTTTTAAGAATTTTGCATCATTGGACTTCACATAGCATTAATTATGAACAAAAATAATTCAATATTTTTCTATTTCAATGCATTGCTAACATACAATAAGGCAAATCCACAAAAATGAAGAAAATGTAGATGATATATAATACACCATGAAGAAAATCGATAAGATATGAATCTAATATGTACTACATTTCAAATTTTAGTTTTGTTTTCTTTGATCGTTTTAAAGTTTACATTTTATTATTTTTATATAATATTTATGAATACAAATAAAACCAAAATGATAATTTAGGAATATTGTATTTAAAACTTTTTGTACCACACCCGGCCGATTCTGATAACATATCAACACATATCACCTTTGACTGACACCTATATCGGCCAAGGCTGGGGGACTGGTGTACCACACCTAGCCAACTCGACCAAATAGTAATAAAACGATACATATATGCCAAAGCAGTCAAGTAGTCAACCTAGGCTGAGTCGGCCTGAACCTGAATGTCTAGAAAGACAACCTGCACAAGACGGCACATGACCAACGTAAACCACCAACAAAAGTAGTTGGCCTAGGCCGACTACTCCGATATACTTAATAAAATCCAAGCCCCCCTACTGTTCAATGGATCCTCCTAAGGGCCTGGGTTAGGGCCCAGGCCCACTTACAGCCCAAACCAAGGCCCAGCCAATGGCATAACAAAACATGATTAATGCTCTATAAATACACGTGGACCCCAGTAATTAAAGCTACGCATTCATTACTTCATTAATCACTGATTTGACCTTCTGAAAGCTTTGACTTACTTGAGCTTCGAAGTTCTTTCTGCAAGTAACTCCTCCTAGGTCCAAACCGACATGTACCAACCGGAAAGAGGCCAACTGAGGAGATAGCGGACTACATGGGTAAGGTGACGTTTGTGCCTAACTTATCTTTGTTTGTTATCTGCAGGAACACTTCTTTTTTTCAATTAATGTCCTTGAAAATAGAAGGTTTCAACATTAATTTCCTTTCGATGTATATTCTTTCAAATGTCAAAGAAAATCTAATTTATTATTTTCATATATATCCTTATATTATTCATATTAATATATAATCTATATTTATATTTATATTAAATTGTATTCATTTATATCAATCAAAATATATATATATATATATATATATATATATATATATTATAGGAGATGACGTTTAACTTATTTGCATAAGTATTCTTAAAAACAAAATTAACATATAATTAAGATTTAAAACATTCAAAAAGTATCATTTACCAACTTCAAGCATATATAAAATATACAAATTATATGTCATGATGTTTTTTTGGAAAATGTTACATGTTATTTATTTATTATTAATCATTAATATCAATATTTCATAGGTGTTATATATTATTAATTATTAATAAGATTCAATGAAATTAAAATGACAGTTTAAAAATATTTCATTGAAAATCAAAATCTTCTTTTATTAAGGTATTTGAAAACTGATTGATGTAATATTAATTATTATGATTATATTCTTAAATTTATATCAATTACAATTAAATTTAAATATCAACTGTAGAATTAATGTAATATTAAAATTTTTTAATTTTATATAATATTACATTATTTTGAATTTACATTGGAATTTTTCATTTAATGTATTTAAAATAAAAAAATATACAAAAATATATATTTTTTAATAAATATTTTTAGTGCTTCTGACAAAAAATATATAAATTTAAAAGCTTTGATAGTTTTTAATAATATAATAATATCCGATAACACATAATAATAACAATAATATTTAATAATAATATAATAATATTAACACTAATATATTAATAATAATTAAAATATGATGTAAAACAACAAATAAATAATTAAATAATGACACTGTAAACAAACTAAAAATAAACTAAATGTTAAAAAATCATATCCTTTTCAATTTATTTAATGGAATTATATTTTCAATCAAAGTTAATTATTAAGCTAATTATAATATTTAAAATTATATATTTCAAAGCAACTTTTATAAATAAGAGTTTTAAATATGAATTTGTGCCTAAACATAAAAACTTTATTATATGAGTTTATTAAACGAATTTATTCTACTATTTTTTTTTTTATCATTTCACATTTTCAAAGAAAATGATAATATTAATATGAATATTGAATGTTTATTAACTTCTCTCACAAATTTTAATAATAATATTAATATTAAAATTTAATTATTATAAATTCAAAATTTTTATGATTTATAACTATATAATAATATATTATAAAATATAATATTATTTAATAACAATGTAAATATAAAATATCATGATAATATTAATATAATAATAATAATAATAATTAAAATATATGGTAAAAAATAAAAAAATATAAATTTTTTAAACTTTTAAAGATAGGAAAACAATTAACCATTTCAATTTCAATCTTATTCCAAAATTAAGACCCATATATTTTCAAAATTGAAATTCAAAACATATGTATATATTAAAAATGTTTTTTAAATTCAAAATTTCAAAAAACTATAGAAGTTTGAATTTGAAATTTAAAATAAAAAAATTATAAAAAAAGTTAAGGCTTTTTAGTGGATTCTTTTAGTACTTATAAGGTTAAATTATACTTTTATTCCCCATTTTCGTAGCAAAATTTGAATTTGGTCCCTCAATTATTTTTTATCTTAATCTGGTCCCTATTTTGGGAAATTTGACTCAATTAAGTCCTTTCCGTTAGTGGTAGAGTAACAGTGTTAAATGAGGTGCCACGTGTCAGCTTCTGGATTTTTTGAAATTTTTTTATTTTTTTTTTTGAAATTTTTTTTTGAAATTTTTTTATTTTTTATTAATTTTTTTAAAATTTTTAAAAAAATTAAAATTTTGCCACGTGTCAAGCGGACATCGTGCCACGTGACAGTGGCAGTGCCACGTGACAGTGGCAGTGCCACGTGGCAGTATTTGGGAGTTGTCATTTTCTCATTCTCAATTTGGTCCCTGTATTTTATTTTTTGTCTCAATTTAGTCCCAATTTTTGTAAAAATTGTGCAATTTTGTCCTTCTCCAAATTTAAACCAAATTTAATTTCTATATAAATATGCAAAGATATTTCTATCAAAATTGATATTTCAAGTAAATATTTTTAACAAGATTAAGTTTATTTTAATTTATATTTTACGTTAAACTTTATTTAAAATTGTTTTAAAGTTGTTAATAGAAAATAATATTAATAAAAAAATTCATAAATTATATTGATATTTTATTACATTATACTTTAATATTATTTTTTATTTGAATTTATATTTTAAATAATTGCATATTTTTAAAATGTGTAAAATTCAATAATTTCTATACAAATATTTTAGTTAGTATTAAAATAAAAATTATATAATTTAAGAAAAATAAACTAGTTTATGTAACAATAAAAAACAAATAAATTTAAAATTTGAAAACAATTTTAAGTAAAATTTAATGTGAAACAAATTTAAAGAAACTTGGTTTTATTGAAAATATATAATAAAAATATCAATTTGAATAAAAAAATCAAATTTAATAAAAATATTTGTATAACATTTTATAATTTTTGTTTCAATTTGGAGGGGGACGAAATTGCACAATTTTTACAAAAATTGGGACTAAATTGAGACAAAAGATAAAATACAGGGACCAAATTGAGAATGAGAAAATGACACCTCCCAAATAGTGACACGTGGCACTGTCACTGCCACGTGGCACGATGTCAGCTTGACACGTGGCAAAATTTTAATTTTTTTAAAAATTTTAAAAAAATTAATAAAAAATAAAAAAAATTTCAAAAAAAAATTTCAAAAAAAATAAAAAAAATCCAGAAGCTGACACGTGGCACCCCATTAACACCGTTACTCCACCACTAACGGAAAGGACTTGATTGAGTCAAATTTCCCAAAATAGGGACCAAATTGAGATAAAAAATAATTGAGGGACCAAATTCAAAGTTTGCTACGAAAATGGGGACTAAAAGTATAATTTAACCTACTTATAAACTACCTTTCAGATATTTTTAACCTACGAGAAGAGTTTGTATTTAAAATATGGACAAAATCTGATAAATTAAAAAAAAATTAATGAAATTACGTTAATAATTACAATTAAAGAAAAATATATGATATAAAAAAATTAATAAGAAATATAATATTTAGGTACAAAATCTTGAAAGTAAAAAATTCAAAAGCTTTGGTGGTTCTTAAAATATAATAGTACCCTATAATAAATAATAATAATAATATCTAATAACAGTATAATAACATTAAAACTAATATAGTAATAATAATTAAAATATGGTGTAAAACAATAAATAAATAATTAAATAATGATAGTGTAAAGAAACTAAAAATAAATTAAATGTTAAAAAACCTATCCTTTTCAATTTAATTAAGGCGATTGTATTTTCTATCAAAGTTAATTATTAAGTTAATTATAATATTTACAATTATATATTTCAAAAGCACTTTTATAAATAAGAGTTTTAAATATGAATTTGTGTCGATACGATATGCAATAATGATATTAGTAAAAGTTTAGTTGATGTTGCCAACTTTCAAAACAAAAAATCAAGTTTCAGTGATGTTATCCAATTTTCTTTCAAGCCATATAAATAATTCTTACAAAATTACAACTATCTTCTTCAATAGTAAAGATCTACTTTCCATCTTTCCAAAAAAATTAATTCAGCATGCCAACACAACTACTACAAAGTTTTTTGTTTTCCAAGACTACTTTCCATCTTCTCACCTTCCTTTTCCAACACTTATCTTCTCACTCATCAAAGTCAATTTTTTGTCTTCCAAGACTTAACTTTTCATCTTCTTCGAACAAAGCAATTAGTATTTTGGGTTTTGGTGTCTTAATGCATTGCAAACACACATCTTCCAATTATGTCATCATCAATTATCAACGTGAGCAATTATGCTTTGCGGGACTCAATGCACTGCCAAATTATGATACGTGTCAAGTTTGAAGTTTTAATTGAATTTGGCTTCTTAATGTTAGGTGACTTCCTCAGGAAGTTTTGTAAAGTTGTCATAATTACTTACTACTTCAAATCACCATTACTTTATTTTATCTTTATATATAACATCACTACTTTATTTTTTTTTATTCTTAATTTAATTTTCTTATTCAAATATTTAGTTACTTTCTTCAAAAAGCTTTGATAAAGTTTTTAAAATGACATTGGCATTCTTACTTTTAATCCTCCACAAATATGTTTTCTTCATTATTTCATTGGATGAAAATAATGGAATTTCATCTCACTATTTTACTAGAAGAAGGTATGAAATTCATCTATGAACAAAATATACCTTGATATCAATGTTTACTTTTCTTTGACAAATAAATTTCCCTTTTAGTTGTACTATTTATGATCAACAAAAATACTCTTTTTGCACAATAACCAAAAAGATTTTTAAATTAAGAGCATTCCCAACAGAAGTAGGTTTTACGATCATGTCAAATAGTTTATGTACTCTTATTATTTTATTGAAAAGACTTTTAAATTAAGAGCATTCCCAAGAGAAGTAGGTTTTACGATCATGTCAAATAGTTGATGTACTATTATTATTTTATTATTATATAATGTATATATTCAATAAAAGTTTTGGAATAGTTTTGTTTAATTAATTTCACTTCAAAAAAATTTTCTTTTTGATTGTTAACAATGAGGTATCCTTAATGGTATGCGGAAGAAATTGTAGAGGAGAATTTACAATCATTTTTGTTTCCTATTTTGTTATAATTTTGTTTCATTTCATTATTTCTTATAAAAAATAACTTTTCTCTACATTTTTTTTGTTATATATTCACAAATATGGGTTTCAAAACTAAAGCACAACAAAATTGACAAAGAAATGAATAATTATGATTTTACGCCAACAAATATTGTGTGGCGAGATCTTGGAAGAAATTTTGTGTTTGTGTAAAATGTAAATACGTCCAAGTTCAAGCAACACCTAAGGTAGTTCTCGAAAATTTTGAACAAAAAATTAAATTTATATTAAGTTAGGATTTAAAAAATACATTTAGTTATTTTTTATGACTTCAAATGTATATTTTTTGACATCAAATAAATTTGTAGAAAATTTAAAATTTCTATCTTTTTTTTTTCTTTCCTGAAAAACTTAATTTTTATTATATTAGATTCCTAAAAACACATATTCAAATATGTTTTTTTTTTACATAAAAAAATCTTTAAGTTAATTATTGTTTTAAAAATCGATATTCTTTTAGGAAATCAATATAAGCTTCTACATTAATTTATAATATTTTTTTTTGTATTTTATTATATATATTTATTTGTATTTATGTTTGATTTTATTTTTTATATTCAAATTTTATTGTTACTATGAGTTGTAATTTTTATATTATTTTTCGTAAACAAAAGATATTATAAATATATATTTTTTTCTATATAAGATTATTCAATTTCATATTTTAAATATATTGTATTTATATATATTGTAATTTCCCTCATTTTATATATTTAAAAAAATACATCTAATTAAATTTATGTGATTTTTGTTTTATTACAACATACTCTATAGCTAAAATTATTTGTTCTTTATAAAATTATATATGAAATACTAAAATTATTTGTTCTTTATAAAATTATATATGAAATAAAATATGTTTTATTATTATTATAGTTCTAATCTATATTAATTAACTTATATATTTTTTACGATGTTTAGGGTTTAGGGTTTAAATAGATAAATAAATTTATGAAAGTAAAAGTAAAATTTAGATTTAGTTTACGAAACAAATACATTACTTCCACACATATATAAAAATTATTTTTATAAGAACATTTAATTGTTAAATATCTTTGTGAGTAAATGTTAAACTAACTTGCGATTAATATATTTTAATTACTTATAAAATATAAATATTAACATCAAAGAATATTAGTTTTAAATATAATATAAATAAATATTAAATTTAATTTTTAGGTATAAATATTTACATTAGTATCTCATTTATAATGCTTATTAATAACTTTAAACATTTGAAAAAAGTCATATTTTTACTAAAATTATAAATTAAAACATATAGATTTTAAAAAAAAATCAAATATATAGTCTTATTTAATCTTTTAATATACACTATTTTCCTCTAATATATCAATTATATTTTTTTACTGATAATGGTTACACATGTAATCCTAATACTAAATATATGTTAAGAATAATTTTTTAATACATATTCTTAATTTTTGGAGTGTTTTACTACAAATGGATATGACATTCTAAAATTGTCAATATCATTATAAGTAGCAATAGTGGTTGTATACTAAAAATAGATTAATTTTTTTTAATATCATTTTATAAGTTTCAAATACAACACGATAATTCTCTGTTGTACATGATTGTTTCTATAGTAAAAAATGATATAATTTTATTTAGGTCGTAACCAATGTATTTTATTATTTTTTTCAAAGTATTTTATCGAAATACCTATTTTAAATTATTTTAATTGGTTGTAAATAGTGTCATGAATCCAAATTAATGTTTAAATGACATAATTATAAACTATAATTGATGAAATGTCTTATTCTATAAAGACTACAAAATCTTATGCATGATTTGTCCATACATTTTGAAAAAATTGTTCATTTAGGGAGATTCAAATATATTTTTCTTCATTGTGTACATGGATTAGTCGAATTTAAAATCCTAATTGAAAATTCTCCAACAAAAAGTATCAAGATTGGAGATGGGTGAAGAACTATGTATTTCTAATTATTGGAAGAAAGTTGTTAAATAGTATTTGAATATAATGATATTAGATATAATCAAAACATTAAAGTTCTATGTGTTTAAGTACTATGTTATTGCAAAATTTTGTCTAATTTTTAGTATAATTGTTGTTTATAATAACAAAAAAAGAATCTTTTAAAATGTCCAAGTACAAAATATCATGATTTAAGTAATTTGCATTCAAATTTTTACTTTTATTTTGTATAAACAAGAGAACTTTATATTGAAAACATGTTTTATGTATTAAGTTCTTCTAAGGAGATCGAATTCATTGTTTCATTTGACGTATCCTATGTATAACGACTTTTTAATACTCAAATCAAATACATACTTGAACATGTAAAATAATTCATCTAAACATTATTAAATTCAAAAAAATTAGGTTTACAATCATTCTTACTATTTCTGCCAACAATCATTCTATTTATAATAAAACCAATCCTTCTACCACTATCAAACATTCATAAAACAAACCAAGAGATCTCAAATCGATTCAAAAAAATGATTATAAAATAAAAAATAAATAAATACTACAAATGGGTTACTGGAAACTTAATTGATCAAACCATGGAACCTAGATAAAAATCGACTTATCTTATCCGTATTAATTAGAAGACACAATTTTGGATTTTTTTTAAACTATAACATGTTGATGAACACTTCTTCCCCGAAGAAATCAAAACACCAAACTGATAAATTCTATAAAAAAAATCCTCTAGAAGAAAAAAAAAAAAGAGGTATGAAGTGAATATTTTATCAAATATAATAATAATTATATTAAATGTAACTTTTAACGATGTCGATTTCAATATAATTTATGTTTAATTATTTAATTTTTTTATATTATTAAACTTTTTATTAAATATTATATTTATAACTATACATAATTATATATCTAAATAAAATTATATAAAAAAATTAATTATATTAAAATAATAATAATTATTTGTATTATTATTAATATTTTATTAAAATTAGTAGTTATTAATTAACTTATATATTTTTTTACAGTATTTTTTTAAATGAATAAATAAATTTATGAAAGTAAAAAATAAAATTTAGATTTAGTTTAACAAACAAAATACATCACTCAATCATAAATATCATAATTAGTTTCATAAAAATTAAATATTTTTGTGAGTTAAAGTTACACGAATATTTATGCAATTAATATATTTTAATTACTAAAAAGGATAAATATTAACATTAATTAAAGAATATTAGTTATAAATTTAATATAATTAAGTGTTTATCAAATTTAATTTTTGGATACAAACATTTACATTGCTATCTCAATTATAATTTTTATTTTAAAAACTTTAGATATTTGAAAAAAGAGTCATATTTTTATATAATTTAAATTATGTTTTTTACTAAAATTATAAAGTAAAAGGTATAAATTTTTAAAAATCAAATTATATAATATTATTTAATTCTTTTAATATACATAATGGTTACACATGTAATAATATTAAATATAATTAAAATCTTAAAATTCTAATTTTTAGTATTTTTATTTTGTCATTTATTTAAATTTTATATTTATAATAAAAAAATATATTTTGAAATGCCCGTGCGTTGCATGGGTATAAAAACTAGTTTAATTATAAATAAAAATAGAAAAAAATTAAAAAATTATCAAGTTAAAAAAACTATATTGCGCTTATATTTGAGAACAACAAAAAATTTCTAGAAAAACACACAAAAATAAAAGATCGGAATAATTGACGAGTAGGTTTTCAACGAATGAAAAAATAAATAAAGAAATCCCTGTTTGGTTGTTGAACGTGTTTCACATGGAGAATTGAATATGTAGTAAGTCAACAAAGGACTGGTAATCCTTGCTGGCGATTTCTGCAACTTGACGCTATTGTAGTTGAACAACGTTTTTAACATTGAATAAATATTAAAATTTAAGGTTACCAAAATATATAAGAACTTTAACCTCTGAAGTTTTTGTGTATACATTTTAGTTCACTGTGGCACCCATATTCCACGTGTCATAATCACGACCACAATAAAGTTGCGATTGCGAGTTTCTGCCACACATTTACGGCCCATAATTTGGTGCCTCTGCAATCTCTCTTTTGTCTCTGTCCCTGCTTCTCCATAAGAAACGACGATAACATCTGCAAACAAACGTATAAGATGTGAATATTGCAGGTTAATTTTTGGTAAAATAATAAGTAGAACTAATGTTGAATGCCACTGTTTCACAATGAGAAAGGATAAGATAGTGTACGTTTTTCTAGTGGCCATAGTTTACTAAAAATTTTAGTCAACACATCAAAATTTTATAATTTAATAAAAAAAAATAAGAACACTTAATTCTATATTATGTGTTATGATAATTTAGAATCACTTGATAAATTTCTTAAGACTATATGAAAGAAAGGGTTACCTACCCACTTTTATATTCCCGTCCATTATGAACTTAAGCAAGATAATTTTATTATGCTGAGAGAGATAGACATCATTCGGCTACTCCTATTCAGCATCCTCAGCACAAACAGAAACAGGTAAGTAAGATCCCGATTCACACACCCAGCAATAAAAAGCATTTTTTGTTTGAACTCTTGACTTTACATCAGAACGTAGAAGAAAATTTTGAGTTTTGTTGTTCCATGGATTTTGGCAGATAAACTCGGAGAACTATGGATACTATAGCGAGCGTGGCATCAAGCGTGGCTGTACCCCTGCTGCGAAACATCACCTACGTGTTGATGTACAGCACTTACCTGACAGAGCTGGAAACGGAGATTAAGAAGCTGCAGAGTGAGGAGAAGGAAGTGAGGCACACGGTTGAAGCTGCCAAAAGGGGCGGTGAAGAGATCGAGGACACCGTGCGTGACTGGTTCGACCGAGTGCGTGCAGCTGTGGAGCAGGGGCAGACATTCCTTGAGGAGGAAGAGAGGGAAAGGGTTGGATGCATGGACGTGTACTCGAAGTACATGAACAGCCAGAGAGCGAGAACCTTGGTGGAGATTATTAGGGAGGTAAGGAAAGAGACGTTTGATCGTGTTTCCTACAGGCGTGCGTTGAGATGCAATGTTGGTCCTGCTTCAAGAGAGTATGTTGCTATTCAATCGAGAACTGTGATGTTGAATGAGGTCGTGAAGATGCTGAAGGATGGTGGGGTTGACATTGTTGGAGTGTATGGAGTGGCCGGCGTGGGGAAAACTGCAATGGTGAAGGAATTGGCGTGGCAGGTTGAGAAGGATGGTTTGTTTGATGCGGTGGTGGTGGCCACCGTGACGGATTCGCCGGATGTGGGAAGGATCCGCAATGAGATTGCTGATGGGTTGGGGTTGAAGTTTGATGAGCTGACGGAGCTGGGGCGGGCGAGCCGGTTGCGCCAGAGGATCCGGCAGGAGCAGAGAATTCTTGTGGTGTTGGATGATGTGTGGGGGAAGCTCGATTTGACAAAGATTGGTGTGCCTTTTGGTGAGGACTACAAAGGTTGCAGATGCCAGTTGTTGGTCACATCCAGGAATCGTAATGTGTTGAGTTCTAATTTTGGTTCAGGGAAGTTTTATAGGCTTGAGGTTTTGTCTGAGGATGAAAGTTGGGAGTTGTTTGAGAAGAGGGCAGGGGATGCGGTTAGCGACCCAAGCATTCAATCAATGGCTGAAAAAGTAGCGAAAAGCTGTGCTGGATTGCCTCTTCTGATAGTCACAGTGGTGGAGGAATTGAAGAACAAGGATTTATATGCTTGGAAGGATGCACTGGAGCAGATAACGAGTTTTGAACTAGAAGGGGATCTTTATTCACCATTTCGTTCTGCTATTGAGCTGAGTTATGACCATTTGGAAAGTCAGGAACTAAAAACATTCTTCCTGCTTTTGGGTTCCATGGGAAATGGTTGCAGCACAAGAGATTTGTTGGTGTTTGGTTGGTGCCTGGGACTGCACAAACATGTTGACTCATTGGCAGATGGGAGAAACAGACTTCACAAATTGATAGACAACCTGAGAGCTGCTTGTTTGTTACTTGATGAGGGGAAAAGAGATTCTGTCGTGGCGCTTGAGGTGGTTCGACATGTGGCTGCCTCTATAGCATCCAGGGTCAAACCTTTCTTTACTGTGCAGAGAAACAAGGAATTTAAATGGCCCAGAATGGATTTCTTTAGAACTTGTCATCATATTTTCTTAGACAGGTGTTATATCCGCGAACTTCCTGAGGTGTTAGAATGTCCCAAGTTGAAGATACTCCAAATAAATAGTCAAGGTAACTATTTGAAAATCCCTGATGATTTTTTTGTTGAGATGAAAGAGTTGAAGGTGCTGAGTTTAGGAGGTCTAAATGGTACTCCATCGCTCCCTCCCTCTCTCAGCCTCTTGACAGACCTCCAAGCATTGTTTTTGTGTAAGTGCAAGTTGGAAGACATAGCTACTGTTGGGTCAATCACAAGTTTAGAGATTCTTAATTTGGAAAAATCTGAGCTTAAAGAGCTCCCTGCTGAAATAGGCGGATTAAATAATCTTCGGTTGCTAGATTTGACCGATTGCCCAACACTAGGAGGAATTCCTGGCAATGTGATTTCGAGGTTGACAAGCTTGGAAGAGCTCTACATGGGAAACTGTGATGTTCAAGGGGAGGCTAAGGAAAGCAAAACTCAAGACAATGATTCGAGTCTAGGTGAGTTAAAGCATTTGAATCAAATAACAACTTTGAATGTGCAGATAGAAGATACTTCAGTTTTTCCTAGAGACATGCTTAGCTTTGGGAGACTAGAAAGCTACAAGATTTTGATTGGGGATGGTTGGAAATGGTCTGAGGTGGAGTCTGAGAGTTACAAAACTTCAAGACTTCTTAAGTTAAATTCCGGTGCTGATCCAAGCATTCTAAAGGACTTTGGGATAAAGATGTTGATGAATAAAGCTGAAGATTTGTATTTAGCTGAACTGAAGGGTGTTCGAGAAGTACTTTACGAATTGAATGATGAAGGGTTCTCGCAATTGAAGTATCTCTGCATCCTAAACTGTGATGAAATGGAGAGCATTATTGGCTCAACGGAGTGGTCTTACAGCGATCATGCCTTCCCAAACTTGGAATCATTGATCCTTCACAATCTGATTAACATGGAGAGGATTTGCAGTGACCCCCTTCCAGCACAGGCCTTTAGGAAACTACAAGTTATCAAAGTAAAGGGTTGTGATAGGATGGAATTTCTTTTCTCGCATTCCATGGTTAAACACCTTTCTGAACTTGTTGAGATTGAGATTTCTGAATGCAAATCTATGACCAATATCTTATCTGGGCAAAGACAAGAGGATGCTGATGCTGGACAAACCGACAAGATCAGGCTCATAAACTTGAGTTCACTTACTCTACAATGCTTACCTTCCCTTGTTAGTATCTCTCCTGACTCGAGTACTGAGGCTTCTGAAAACGGCAATGGTTTCTCCAGTCAACTTTTTAATAACAAGGTACAAATACCACTTGTTCTTTTGTTTTCCAGACTTATAGCGATTCCAGTGCACTTTGAAAATTTGGTTTTTCAAATTTTCTTTCTGATATGGATACCGTTAAAAGAACATAGCTGAATTGATTAATGGAACTAAATCATTTTCTTTGTTGGTCAAATTTTACTGTTGTTAGTTAGAAAAGAATGTCGATCAATTTTTTTGATAATGATAATCTAACAGGTATAATCTTGGCAGGTTGAATTTCCGAACCTGGAGACCCTGAAGCTGTATTCAATCAATATCCACAAGATATGGAATCACCATCATTCTTACTTTGAAAACTTGACCTCTTTGACCGTAGATGGATGTGAAAGGTTGACATATATTTTCTCATACCCTGTGGCTATAAAACTTGTCAAGCTTGAACATCTTATACTTAGTTCGTGCAAATTCGTGGAAAATATATTTGTGCCTGATGAAAACTTGGGTCACACTCACATTCATCACTTTAGAAGATCCGCTCCAACAGAACTGGTGAGCATTTCAAATTGCTTCAAGCTTTTCTTTCGGTTAGTTCTTAGACTTATTGTTAGCATTCAATTGTGAAGCCTGAAACATGTTATTAACTGTATGATATAGATTCCAATTTTCACCAACCTAGAGACATTTGTGATTTCTCACATGGACAATTTGAAGGCAATATGGCCAGCTCTACTTCCTGAAAATTCGTTTTGTAAACTGAAAAAGATGGAAATAACATCCTGCAACAATCTCTTGAATGTGTTCCCATGTCATGTGCTAGACAAATTACAAAGCTTGGAATCACTGAATGTATGGAACTGTATGGCACTGGAAGTTGTATATGAAATTGATGCTATAAACAGAGAGCAAGAAGGTAGCAGTCAAAGAGTGCTGGACATTCCACTGAGAACTTTGTCTTTGGGTAACTTACCAAAGCTAAAGCATTTGTGGAATAAGGATCCTCAAGGAAATATCAAATTTCAAAACCTGTTTATGGTAAAAGCTTCTAAATGTCAAAGTCTAAAATATGTGTTTCCACTGTCTCTGGCCAAAGACCTTCTGCATCTCCAATTCCTTGAGATAAGTGATTGTGGTGTAGAGGAAATTATTGCAAGTGATAAGGGAGGGGTAGGGGCTCTTGGGTTTGTTTTCCCAAAATTAGTATCCATAAAACTTTTTAATTTGCCAGACCTTCAATGCTTTTGTAACGGAAATCACAACCTCAGATTTCCATTGTTGAATCAATTTTATGCTGTTGAATGCCCAAGAATGGAGACTTTCTCTGGGGGAATTTTAAGGGCATCGATTCTTAGAAAAATATTTATGACTCGGGAAGGAGATCAGTGGTACTGGGAAGGCGACCTTAATACAACTATAAGAAAGCTTGTCAATAGAGGTACGCAAGTGTTGATGAGAATTCTAGATTTTTAATTGCGATTCCTATATTTATGGTTTTAATTTGTTTCTCTGTAAAATCTTCAATGTACCATGTCATGTTATGTTGCGTATGCAGATCTCCAAACAAGATTAAGCATTTTGTAGAAATTTGAAGTCTGAAGTAGCAATCACTACAAAGTTTAGTTCTGGTGGAGCATGTTAGGAAGTTCTGCTTTGAAGACCATGGAGAAGTAAGAGAAACAGAACATGAGTAGAAAATTTTCTCGGCATGGCTGTTTTGGAGGAATAGGTAATACAGGTGTCACAAGAAACGGCATCACAATGACAAGCGCTACGGAAATTAGATACCATTTATTTCAGTAGTAATAGAATAGGATTATGTAAGTAATATATGTCAGCAAAAGTTTAACATATTTCTGTTGAAAACTTCTGTACTAATCTTATATCAACATTATTTATTATGTCATCGTATTCTTATCTTGCCTCAAAATTTGAGAGACATCTCATTAGTGGATAACAAATTGCACAATCTTGATGATGATACCAGGTAAACAACTTCCAGAATAAAATCTTGGAGCCTTTGGCTCACGCAATAATTTTTCATCGTTCAGCATAAGAATAACGGAGGACATGCCACGCCTCTCTTGTTTTTGTTATACACATAACAAATCCGCACGAATGCGTCGTGTGACTTCACTAAAATGACATCGTGGGAATGTCATTCAGAATTCTAAGCTTCAAGGAAATGACAGTTTAATAAACCTGTTCTTTTCTTGGAAATCTTATATTTTATGTATAAATTTCTCCGTTATTATCTCGTAATTTAATATTTAGTTTTTAAGAAAACTAAAATATTTTTGCTTACTTCACCTTCATTATTGTTGACATTTTGTAAACTATTATTAACGGAGCATAAAAATACTCCCAAAATTTATTTCAGATTAAATCAACTTTTTTACTTAATTATTTTTATTTAATTTTTTGTACGAGTGCAAACTAATATTAATACAATGAAAGGAAATTATAAGATTTTATTCAATTAAATATACGCAAAAAATATATTAAATATTAAATACGCCTATATAATTAAATTTAATGCTCCATACTTGTTTCTTGCTATCGTATTGCGATTGCTAATATTGTTACAAGATTTTACTGTAGAAGGAAATGTTATAACTTCTATCAATACGTAAAAGCAAGCATTAAATGAGTAAGAAAATGTGAGAATGTTAAGTCGTTACGTCTTTAAAAATCCGAAGCATCAATATGTCATCATACTTAATAATCTCCTTCTCTCTTAAAAATATTAAATTTTACGTATTAAATGCTTTATCTTCAATAATATTTCATGATTATCAAATATTGTATCTACAGCTTCATTAATTATTTTTATAGTCATTAGCATATGTAAATTATTATAAAGAGGAGCAGAAATAAAGATATTTACAAAACCATTTCAGTTAAATAAAATTCGTACTTAATTATTTTTACTTAACTATTTTATCTTTATTTTTTTATATATGTATAAAAAAATCATTAATATTAATAAAAGAAAATTCTCATAGCATTTGTATTAAGTTTTTTAAATGATAAATAAGAATATATTACCGATCTTATTTTTGTTATTTTTACACGTTAAAATATCTAGGTAAATTGGTTAGTATAAAAAATATGTATAACACATGACACGAGTTAGCAAACATTTTATATATAGAGAGATAAATATCAAATGGTGGTTTTCTACTAAACATCAAAAGTTTTCGTAACAATAAAAGTACCTTAAATTGCACTTTCTCATCTCAGTTTAAGGGCGTTGGAATATTAAAATATATATATATATATATATATATATATATATATATATATATATATATATATATATATATATATACCACTTTCTGAAACAAATTTATTAAAATAACCTATTTTTGTCATTAAATGCTAGTTAGATTGAGATAAAAGGAGTAAATGATTTGAGGATAAATTCGTAATAAAAGATTAATATTTTATTGAAATATGAAAAGAATTGTCAATTTAAAATTAGTGCATGGTGACGGTGTAAGTACGTTTTATCTATTTAAATTATATTTTTCGAAATAAGGAGATTCTAAATTAGCGATTCCTTGTATAAAATGAAATTTTTTACTGCAAAGGACTAAATTCAATGACAACCAAGCACTTGAGCACGGCACTGAATTCAAGATTCCACGATGCAAACACGAAGTCTAGAAGTTATAATATGCTTAGTCGCACTAAATATATTAATGTGAAAAAATATAAAATAAAATTATTTGGAAGTTTATATTTAAACAATGTGATTAATGTTTCACTGTAGCACTCTACAGAGTTTTCCTATATGTAAAAAGAAATAGATTCAATTAACCCCTCATCATAATACATATAGAATAAATTCTATAAATAACAGTTTCAATACATGTGTACAACATTGATGAGGGATCGTATTCTTATAAATGATTTCATACCAATTATTTTGTATATAAACCCTTTCGCTTCATACATTCAATTATAATATCAACAACAAGGCTAAATTTACGTTATTTGTATTGCAGTTTTGTTTTGGAGATCAAGATGGCTAAGATTTCTTTCACTTTGATTTTCACTCTTACCCTAATCATTACAGGTATATATAAAAAAATTTCTATATTTTTTTTATTATTATCCAAGTTCTAGTTGTGTTGTAAAAACAATATCGGGTTTCATTGATATATCCCTCGTTTAGCAGCCGTTTTACGTGGTACTAATTAATGCAGTAGACTAATGGTTCTATATCATCATAGTTTTATTGAGGCATGTGATGTATGTCTCTGTATCTTTGTGAAGAACATATTTGTAATATTCCTTACATTTATTTTTCTTTCTCTTCCTTTAACATTTTCATAGCCATCTCAAGAACAAGTGGAGCAATGCCAGAAAAACAGTGTATGCAAGTATTGGATCCAAATCACTGCAACCACAATTCCTGTCGTTTGAATTGTGAGGAACAGTATCACGGAATTGTATATTGCGTTGACGTAAATCCCTACAAATGTGTTTGTATATACGATTGTCCTCGATAGAAGGACATGTCCTAATGTTCAATTTGGAATACACAAGAATAAGAAAATAAAATGATTATTGTCACTCTATACTTTACTATTAGTGTGTCTATATTTTATTTTTCGACGATGTTACAAAAAACGTACTTAGCCAATGATTTCTAAACATAAAACAGTAGAATTAACGGGAAAATAAGTGTTGAGAACGAAAGCACATGTAGATGTCTTCTTGCTTACTACTTTTTTTTTTTCTTTTTTCTTTTTGAATTCAGATGAGTATTATGACCTAAAATCAAAGAGTTCAACAAACGTAATTTGATTTAACCGGTACATTGAAAAAGTAAATAACCAATTCAAATTCGAGAATGCCAGATCTTTTTAATAATCCATTTAGTAAACAGAAAATAAATAAAATAGAAATAAATAGTCGAAATATGATGTTCGATATAAAAAAAATGGAGTGAAAAAAAATAAAATAAAAGAAGAGAAATATATAAGAAGATTATTTGGTTGAAATAAAATAAATAAATAATAAAATAAAAATTAATATTTGTGATTTTTAAATTTAATAAAAATAAATATCATTATTGTTTTTCAAATGTAATTGATAATCAATATTTAATTACTTTTTATTGCTAATTAGACAAATTTTTTTCTTTTTATTTTATTTTTTTATTATTCAGAATAATTTTAATATTATTATCATTTATTTTGTACTACTATTGTAATAATATAAAAACATCTTAAGTGAGATAAAATTTTTATAGTAAACACTTGATTATTTCATTACTAAAAAGATTTGGTATAAATAGAAATCAGTTAAATAGTTTTCATTATTTCTTTATAAGAAAGAACCTTCTCCTCCTTTACTTTCTATTTAAAAGTTTTATAATAGACATTTGATTATTCTATTATTAAAAAAAATTAATATAAATAGAAATAATTTAAACATAATTCATTTTATATTATTTCTTTGAAAGAAAGAAATATCTCTTCCCTCTACTTTTTTATCTAAAAATTCTAACCTTCTTTACTCGTTTGTATGAAGATCAAAATATATTGTAGAATTCTTTGTGAAGAGACTTACCCTAATATTAGATCATTTTAGAGAGTAGAGTAAGTTACATTTTTGTTCTTTTTAAAGTCGTTTGGGTTTGGGGTTTTCATGTAGGGACCATGGGTTGCATGTCTAGTTTAGAAACTCTTGATAAATCTCTATTTAATTAAAATTTAAAGTATGATCAAATCAATGATATGATTTCTTCTTGTGTAGATATTGCTTTCTTCTTGTGTATATGATTTTGGTTAGTGATGGAAAATCTTTACACAGGGGACCAACCACAAGAACAATGGTCGGGGGCATTCAAGAAAATTGAGTATCATCTGAGATGGGTGGGCCTAAGCTATTATTGGGTTGTATTTTGGATCAAGTAGTATAGGACTTTATTGGGTTACATTTGGCCCTTGAATTGGACTCGAGCATTGTAAAGTATAATTTTGGTCCTAGAGTATATGTGCTTTGGTGTGAGACACATAAGACACTAGTGCAGAAAAAGCCTATTACAAAGGTTATTTTGGACTTATTACATCGACCATATCACCGATGTGATAGTTTCTGATGTAGTAAGTGTTTGATATATTACATCGTTTGCTGACCCGCTGTAATAGCTATAACATATTACATCGGTGCAACTTTAACCGCTGTAAGAGCTTCAAAAATAAGAAATCAGAACCAGAACATATTACATCAGTTAAGGTAAGAACCAATGTAATATATTGTATATTACATCGGTTATGGTCACAACCGATGTAATAGGGATATGTTTTTTTTTTCAAAAGTTAACTTGTTTTGGGAACTATCCAATAACTTGCAAAAGTCACAAAAAATCCAGATTCCAAACAATTCAAATTTTCGTTTCCTAAGATACAATCATTTACTAAATCCTATCAAAACTATTAGGCTAAATGTTAAGGCCACAAAATACCTTACATATCCAAAATAAAACATTAATTTCTAATGGCTATCAAAACTAATGTTTTAGCCTAAAAAAATATCTTGCCCATTCCTTGGGAATTTCTTCAATTTTATCTTTACCCAATGGCTCGACTCCATCAAAAACCTGAAATATGAAATATATTAATTATGGTGTATCATAGGAAGCAAAGTTAATCATCAATAATTGAATTAACTCCGGCCCATGAATCAACAAAGGTGGCACGAGCTATAGTCCACATCCAATGCATAACGTAGTATCCGTACTCAAAGCTTCCACGTTGCCTATTGCACTAATATATGAAATTTATGTAATTAATATATGAAGAACTAAGACATCTTAGTTGATAATATGTAGATTCAATGCAAAGTACATACCTTAGGATAAATCCAATCCAGATGAGATGAAGATGTAGTGGATTTACCATCCAAGACACCACTTACATTAGTATCACTAAAATAAAAGTCATTAGTAATTTACAATATAATCATGATAAAACACATTACATTTTTAATGAACACATACCTTTGTATTAAAGTTTTCATTACATGTTGATATTTCTATTTTTTTTAATGTTTTTGAATTATTTGAAAAATAGTATTAAATGATGTGAGTGGCCAGATAAACACTAAAGGAGAAAGAAAACGTTTTTCATTTTTTAGATTTTTTATATTTTTGTGAATTTTCATGATTTTCAAATACTTTTGGTTCTTTAAAAAAAACATGTGTACAAAAAGATGGGAAAAAAATAAAATGAAGGTAAAAAAAAATAAAACAATTTTTGGAGGGTGTAGGCATAAAACACAATGGGGTGTAATGAGTAAAAAATTGAAAATAGAGTAAAAATACAAGAAAGGTGTAAATTGTGAAAATTTGGGTGTAGTTAGCAAACACAATCAGACCCAAAACAATACCAACAGAAAACATGGGGTGCGAGATTAACAATTATGGAGGTGCGCAAAGAAGTTTCTAAAGTAAAGGAGGGTGTGAGAAATAAGTTAAAGGTGCGAAAAGTAAAGAAAAAAAGCAAGCCCAAAAATGACAATAAAACATGCAAAGAGAGTGGATTCAGTAAAATAGGGTGTTGCACAAAGGAAATGAAAACACAATAAAACCCAAAACAAGACCAACAGAAAACATGGGGTGCGAGATTAACAATTATGGAGGTGCGCGAAGAAGTTTCTAAAGCAAAGGAGGGTGTGAGAAATAAGTTAAAGGTGCGGAAAGTAAAGAAAAAAAAAAGCAAGCCCAAAAATGACAATAAAACATGCAGAGAGAGTGGAGTAGCCCAAATCAAACAAAAAGTGGCAGGACAAAAAATTGGTCAAGAAGTAGCCTAGTCTCCTTTCTTCTCAAAATAGAAACCACGAAGGTTTATTTTTCTCCTCTCAGCCATGGAACCAAAACCAGCACCAACCATCAATAATGCCACACCTATTTCGGCAGGCCACGAATGCTGGCGACGACACCGACCACCACCAGAAGTTTCACTGGCGACAACGCATTTTGTTTCTTCCTTCTTCTCCATAATTGTTCACCAAAACAACACCTCCATCTTTACTTCACCTCGCCGCCTCAAGGTCGTCGCCGTCGAGGAAATCACCGATGTCGTTGGTACGAATAGGGGGTGCATCTTCTCCTCTAATCTGTGAGCTCTCCAAGACCGAACATAGGTCCCCCAACGACAATGTTGGTGATCGAAACTAGAGCCACTACCGTGACCACGTTAGGGTTATCACCACAACCGTAATTCACTGCCGCCACCCCTAGCGTGCTATTCGAAGATTGTGATGCTAATGGGGGAAGGATGTTAGAATGAACGAGCAAAGAATGGTGAGGATCTATTATTTGGTTATGTGGTGATGAATGATGGGGAAAGATTTTGTTTCAAGTGCGGGCTACAGGAAAAGGAATATGGGGATGATTGGTTTCGATGAAGGTGAATGAATGAAGGAATGGAAAGGATGATGGTGATAAAACTTTGTTAAAGGCTGGAGGTACGATGAGGGCGTGAGGATTCAGTCGAGGGTGATAGTGATTTCGATTAAAACAACACTGTGATTCAAGCAATAATAATGTAGTAACGTACACAACAAATTCAATATGAGTCAAGTAAATGACATGCAAAGCTCGATATACAACTACATTGTGTTCATTTTCAAGCACAACACAACTGCATCACGTTCACCTCAAACATTCAAGCATTCAGATGGAGTACTTACTTCTGGCGGTCCCTATCAGTTGTGTTGGTGGCTTCACGTCTCAAACAATCCTTCCCCTTGGCTCGCTTCTCTTCTCTATTTTTTCTCCTTGATGTTATTATGCACTATATTTTTGAAACTGTAAAATCCCTCCTTCGAGGGAGCTGCTCCTTGTGTTCTGTTCTTATTTTTTTGAATTCCTTCCTCCAACCTCGAGTTATAAGATTGAAAGCAGATGTTGCTTGCTGCTCCTTCAGCCACCATGAGTATGGCAAGCCAGTCACCACATGTAATTCCCAATTCACACACAAAAAGAATGATAGCATAATTGTTGCACCGTTGAACATTTCTCAATTAACTAAAAAAGGAAGATATAGGTTGGTTGTTACAGAGTCTCTAATTTGACTTTTTGTTTTTTTTTCTATTTATTCCTTTTTTTAAATTAATTTGAAGATTAATGTTTATTATTATTATTTTTTATTGTTTTTTTTAACTAAAATGAAAAACAAAATGAGGTCATAATAAAAGAAAGAAAAATAATATAATAATACTAATACTAATAATAATAATAATAATAATAATAATAATAATAAAAGCAAAATAAAAAATAAAATAAAATAATAATAATACTAATAATAAAAAAAAGATAAGATAAGTATATATATATATATATATATATATATATATATATATATATATATATATATATATATATATATATATATATATATATATATATATATATATATATATATATATATATATATATATATATATATATATATATATATATATATATATATATATATATATATATATATATATATATATATATATATATTCTCTCTCAAACTAAAACATATTTTTTACTTTTTATCTTTATTTTTTTTAATTTTTTTTCTCAATTCAAATTTAATTTTTTTTTCATTATTATTTTTTATCACTATTATCCGAACAAAATTGGGTGTTGACAGGTAGTAGTCGTCAATTATACAAGTCATTTAGTGGGTGGAAGTTGTGTCAGATGTTAAGGAGGCTCCGATAAAAGAGGTAGCTGAATCCAACCTTCCATAAAAGAATGGATATGAATAGGTATCCCCAATTGTGACATGCCAATTTTCGCTGTTCTGGTGGTCTCGACTACTGGAGTCGTGGCTTGGGTGCATTTGTGTGTTCGAGAAGGATGCGACGCACTATATTGTGTCGTTGGAGCGTGTTAGTGTTGTGGAGAACGTGTGCCACGAACGAGAGCAAGTCGAAGAGGACTTTTTCTACATGTATATGTGTCACTTCTCGCAATTGCATGTGCGACTTCCATTCAATGACTTCACTATGAGGGTGCTATGTTTGTTGAACATCGCACCTACCTTGCTGCATCCTAACAGTTGGGTGTATTTGCAAGCATTTAGGCTGCTGTGTCGGCCATTGTATCTTCAACCGTCTCCTCAAAGATTCCTTTATTCTACGATACTTGTCCTAAGGATCCGATTACATGGCTATCCTTGGTAAGTTTACCTAGAATAAGCATTTTGACGCGTTTTCGCAGTCCTAGAGAATTTATGTATAAAGTCTTCAAGGTTGTGGTAAAGTCGACTAGTCGCTCAATATTTTATGACGACAATAGGAATACCAAGTTTCCTTTTTTTTTTTTGGACCGACAATCCATGGCGCTATAAGGGCACAAAAAAGGAGGAGTTGTCAGTGGAGGATAGGTGGATCGTAGAGATACTTGAGAAGTTTTGTAATAAGTTGCTTACTAAATGCTTAGTCAAGATTTATTTATTCGTTCATCCCCTTGTTAATTTAGAAGATATCTTTACTTAGACTGCTTGCTTTTCTTGTAATATGAATACTAATGAATGGTATTGCCTTTATGTAGGTCATATGGCTCAACAAGGGAAGAAAACTTTGAGCTTGTTCAAGAGTCTTAGGAAGGAGCTAGTGGAAGAGGCTAAGAAAGTCGGGCACTTCAAAGTGTGGAACATGAAGGAGCCATTTGTAGAGTTTCAAGTACAAGACGGAACAAAGAGGAAAGCAATGGTGCCTGTCCAAAAAAGAGTGGGGAAAGATGTTAAAAAGGTCAGGGCTGAACTCTTGGGTCCTGGTTCTTCAACTACAGTCAAGAAGCCAAAATCTGGCAGTTGGAATCTTCAGAGACAACTTTTTGCCCGGACATTGAAATAAGCTTGGATGAGGCTATTTTTACTTCGCTGGACAACATGGAACCAAATGCCTTGGTGAAGGTTATGGTGGAGTTTAACATCAAAGCTCTGATCTTGAGCCGGAAGGTCGGCGAAATGCTAGAGAAGTAGCTGAAGGAGAAGGAAAAAGAAAAGATGGTGAAGATGGAAGAAGAGCTGACCTAACTGCAGACAACTCATGAGGAGGAAAAAAATGGCTTGGGCGAATGAGAGGGAAGAATTAATAGCTAAGAAGAAGCGACTAAGTTCTTGGAAACTCTGATGCTTGGATTTCGAGTAGAAATATAAGGAGAAGGTGAAGGATCTAGAGGTTGACAATAAGGAGCTGAAAGATATCAAGGTATAGATGTCAAGCTTAAGGACTTGAAGAAATATGTGGTGCAAGAGCACATAAATGGCATTAATAAAGGTTTGCGGCAAGCGACATTTTTCCATAGCGAGGTGAATGTTGATGATCCTTATTATGATGTTAACAAGAATGTCTTTGAGGGTCGACTGCTACATAAGAAAGAGATGGAGGCCACAAAAACTTCGGAGGAACGTGAAACCAACAATGCTGGCACCGTTGTTGGGGAAGATGAAGCAGCCAACGAGGAGGTTGAAGTTGTTGAGGAGTAGGCAATACTTGGATATGTATTTTGTTGTTGTTTTGTTTAGCCAGATGTGATTTGATCCTAAAAACTTTAGGAACTTCTATAATAATTAGTACTTCATTTACTTTGCAATGACTTGAAAAATGTATGTGTGAACTTTTTCACGAATATATTAAATCTTATTTCGGATATTCTTCATAAAATTCTTTTGTTTATTTCGTGGATGTTAATTTATCATGATTAATTCGCGTAATAGATTGACTTTTTTATCATAACCGCCCGTTTATGTATAGGGAAATTATGACAACTTTTTTGTTCGACCAAGACCGCATATTTAATTTGTTGGTAAGAATTTGGTTTTGTTTAATTAGGACCACTTAGTGGTGGGAATTGTGATAATTGTTTTTATTCGACCCAAATCGTGTACTTAAGTAGGTGGTAGGGAAGTTGGTATGTTCAACCAGAACCACTTACTAGTAGGGAACTTATGATAATTGTCTTGTTCGACCAGGATTGCTTAATTAAGTAGGCAGTAAGGAACTCGTTATATTCAACCAGGACTGCTTACTTGAGTAGGCGGCAGGGAACTAGTTTTGTTCAATTAAGACCGCCTACTTAGGCGGTAGGAAACTTATTTTGTTCAACTAGGACCTCCTACTTAAGTAGGCGACAGGGAACTATTTTGTTCAACTAGGACCGCCTAATTAAGTAGATGGTAGGGAACTCGTTTTGTTCAACCAGGACTGCCTACTTCAGTAGGCAGTAGGGAACTAGTCTTGTTCAACAAGGACCGCCTACTTAAGTAGGCAACAGAGAACTAGTAGAGAAATTTGGCAAGTAGTGTTTCAAAAGAAGGAACCCTTATTTTGTTGATGGAGGGGTGCCTCGTTAAAAACTCCCTGACCAAAACCCTTCTTAGGAAAAAAGACCGAGCGAGGAAAAAAAGTACACTTAGGGTTACATTTGATTGTTTATCTTTACAGCCTGGTCATAACGTGTTTCAGCTAAAATAAAATTTGAAATGAGATACATTCCAAGTATTTGGTATTACCTCTTTTGATAATTGTTCTAGCCTGTAAGCTCCATTTTTGACATCTGTAAAGGTGATCCCAATTAGCCGAGAACTTTTCATCCTTTTGTCTTACACTGCAAGCCATTCGCCACATAAGATCTCTTTTCACGAATGCTCGTGGTTGAAGCTTAGAGTTATACTTTGTTGTAGCTCTCTGTTTAGCTACCATATTTCTGATCTGAGTTTTTTCTCGCAATTTTGTTAGCAAGTCTAGGCTTGTGCGAAGACATTCCTAGATAAGCTTGTCATCGTAGTTCTTTCTTCGCAGCAAGGTTCTCCTATTTCGACCATTTAATAAATTCTTAAATATTTTTGAACAACGTTCACATCTTTCTGACATCTCACAAAAGCTTAAACAATAATTTAAAAAATAATTTTTATAACATAGACATCAATGTATCATTACAAGTGAAAATTATAAATTCTTAAAACTTTAAAAGATATAAAAATCACGAATGATTTCAATTTCAATATTTTTTTTTCTAAATTAGGATATATATTACCAAAATTGAAATTAAACATATATAGTTATAAAGTTTAAATTTAAAGTTTTAAATTGTATAAAACTATAAAAAAATGGGAACAAAGTTTTAAATGTGAAATTCAAAATCCAAAAAATTGTGAAAAAATGACTCTAATAGAGGAGCCTACCAAATGTCTAACCTTTGTATTTGTTCAGAGTCTATTCTTTTTATTTGTCTGTATGGTCTACATTTTGTAGTTTTCAATCGTTTACTATATATTTATATTTTGTTTGCATCGTCTAACGTTTGTATTTTTAAAGAATGTACTATTTATATTTATATGCATGGTCTATCATGTGTAGCTTTATACCGTCTACTCTTCACATTTTTTGTATCGTCTAACTTTTATATTTTTATAGGGTCTACTCAACAATTTCTATATTGTTCATCACTTTTATTATTAGGGAATCTACTATTACATTTTTTCTACATTTTTTACTCAATATTCATTTAAAATTGAATTTGATTTCTTAATTTTAATTAACTCAATCTTAATATATTATTTAAAATAATTATACATAATAATTTTTGTTAAAAATATATAAAAATAATTCAAATACCCACCACAGACAACCACCGCAACACCCACCATAGGCGCGTTTCGCCGGCGTTGGCAGCGAGCCTCCTCCTTTGATTTCTCTCTTTTACGCGAGGGTTTGCCTCCTCCGTACTTACTTTCGCGTGCTCTTTTCCCAGCCACCACGGCCTCCACGTTAGCCAGCGCCGTCTGCCACCAACACCCTCGTTAGAGATTTCACAACCGAAGAACACCCTTCTCTCTTTACTTATTCTCTCCTTGTGTGGTTATTGATTGTTGATAGTGAAGAGTGATGATGGGTTCATTGGTTATGGACTCTATTTTTCTGGTGTTATGTTGGTGGTGGTGTTGGAATTTTAAATGGATGATGCATATTGGATTCTATTGTATGATTGGGAGAATTGAAATTTCTGGCTTATGAAGGATGTGATTGCACCTTTAATAGGTTGGTATCATCCATGCTATCAACAAGCTTCATAATGACCTGCCTGGTTTGAACTTGGCAGTCTCACTGCACGCACCAGCCCAAGACATCCGTTGTCAGATAATGCCTGTTGCTCGTGCTTTCCCTTTTGTTAACGATTTTTAGTGATTTTGGAGGCTTTAATATTTCGTTATTGACTACAGTCTGCAGAAAATACTGATAAACATTTATGCCTGTCACTATAATTCCCAAGCCACCCTTATGCTCCAAAATGCAGCCACTGATGAATGGTAGTGTTATGACAGTGACATACCTCTACTATGTCATGAAAAATAAGACTACAATAGTAATACTTAACTTCTAACAAATTAATTTAGCTTAAATGTTCATGTTACACTCATAACCTTAATTTTTAATGAACAAAACATGGCGAAGTGCATTATATGGCTATAATTTGGGTCATGGCTGTCTAATATTTTGTTTCTAATGTTGATTAAGAGACGAAGGAGAATCTGTTAGAATTTTAATCTTGATGACTTTGCGGCAAAGAACATGGCGATCCAAGTGTAATACTTTGAATCCAAACTGAAAATGTATGAATTATGAGAAGAATAAAGAGATTTATGTAATGACTTTTTGGAGTTTTTCTTCTTTGAGACGAATATAAAATATGTCATTGTCATAACACCTACAGCTATTTATCTGCTCCATTACGCAATGCTAAGTACTAACCTTTTGCATATGATCTGAATTATGAAATAGGTGGTGAACTTAATACCTTTCAACATCTATATAACTTCAATTTAATTCTTGCCCTCAATTTTAAATGTCTCCTGGTTCATGTATTTTTTGTTTTAGTTTAATCTTACATAAATTAGAATTAGAAGTGTAGAACTATAGAGGTCATGGTGCATTGGCCGAAGTGCAACCAAGATGATATGAATGTGTAAGAATCTTTTAGGTTTGACAGAATTGGAGAAGGAAAATTTTTTGTGAGAATAATATTTTAAAACTAAGTTTAGAAGTATTGATTTTGTTTAATTTCTAGTACCTAAAAATTTATAAAATTACAATACTTATTTGTTTCTTCTAGTCTTATTCTAAAATTATGTTGCCTCTAATATAAATTATGTCTTAAGCTCACTATAAATTTATTTATTGGATCTAATGTGGATTAGAATTGGCATTTGCATAAACAAGATAAAAAAATGCCTTTGAAAACAAGGCACCTTGAACCATCTATACGTCAAGGCGTAGGTAGTTCATGACCGTTGTGTTAACTTATACACTATATCATATTTTTTGAAATTAAGTCTTCAACTAACTATTAGTCAATAGTACAAGCTTCTTTCGCCCAATTCTCAAATAATATAAGACACAAAGAGTTAGAGAAACAATAAATTACAATTAACAATAATTTTTTTTTTATATATTTTAGAGAAACGTTGTTCATTCTCAACCTGGGTTTGAATCTCCAGCAGGATGTTGCCGATGACGACGAAAGCGAGGAAGTCACCGAGCTCGATGCGAAGGAAGGAGAAGAAGCCGCCGGCGACTGGAACGCGTCGACAGCGAACTCGGTGTAGCAAAGGGGGGGGGGGGAGAGGAAGGCGGAGAAGCCGGAGGCTCCATAGGAGAGGACGATGGCAGGGCCAACTGAAAATAGGATCCTGACATGCCATTCCGTTTGACAGATGTCAATTGAAAGAGTTTAAAATTGAGGACTAATTCCATCCAATTCAAAATGCCATGAACTAAAATAGTGCAAACGTTAGGTGAGGGACTAAAATAAAAAATTAGCAATAGTTGAGGGACGAAAAACGTAATTAACCCTAAATTTAATTATACTTTTATAATTTCAAATTAATTTAATAATTATACTATAATTTTAAATTTTTAAAATTCGGTGCCTCGTGCACCACACGAGTAGAAATACTAGTATATAAACAAATTATGAACAATTTAAGTCATTGGTAAATAAAACACAGTTAACTAAACAAAACACAAATCCCTGACAACGACCTCAAACTTGTTATGTACAAGTAATAAAGTGGATAAGTCCAATATCATTTTCCCAAGAGACTCTCGTTGTGTAGAAAAATATGATTATTTACTAATTTAGGCAAAAAACTTTGAAGGAATGAAAATTATTGATTTGTAAATAAAATAAACCTAATTTCTAGAAAAATAATCAAATTGATTAAATGAAATATATGGTAAAGGCTTCACCGGAGTAGGGTTTCCTAATCCAATTAAATGTAAAAATACTAAACAATATACCTCTAATTTGTACTATAACATTCACACTACTATTTAACAAGCCCTAATTTCTTAGAAACAAGTCTAAACCTTAATAATAAAAGTTCTAATCTCTTACATAATTTTATCATAGATTTGCATTAAGCATTAAGTTCAAATGTTTAGAATCATCAATGAATAAATCTCCATGTCTAGAGTTGAATCTATTAGTTATTCTATCCTAGTCTAGGTTTTAACTTAAGTTTAGTCTATCAAATACCCACATATATGAAATTAATAAATTATCATGAGTTAAGAATGAGAATAGAACACAAAAATAATAGAAAAGAAATTTATTGAATAGTAGAAATCACATAGTTAAGATACATTACGTGAAATATCCATTTACAAGGGAGTTACTTAGTCCTATACATTTTCATTAATTTCCACTTATCTGCAAAATCTTAATTATCTAAGCAAATATTAATCAAATATTAATAAAATATAAAATAGTTATCTTTTCTAAAATTATTAAAAAGACAATAATAAAAATATCAATAAAAAATAAAAATAAGAAAAATAAAAAACATTATAATATCAATTATCAATTGAGATGATATCAGATTATACATAATCAAGGGCGCTCTATAGTTATGACTAAGGGGCCACAACCTCCCATTTTTTTCTATATTTATATAATTTTAAATGTATTTTTGAAAAAATTAATTTTTTAATATTTTTTAATATTTGATATTTTAAAAAAATTATACATCTATATCTATTTATAAAAAAAAATCTTTTTGTTGTTTATATTTATTTTTCAATCTTATCTTTTAAATTTTTTTAAATAAAAATAATTATTTCATTAATATTATATTTTAAATGATTATTTTCTTAATGTAAACATTTTTTTATTTTATTTTTTTAAATTAATTATTATAAATAAAAATTAAATATTATAAAACTATAAAAATTATTTATATTTAATTTTATAATTATAATAATAACAATAATTATAGTTTTATTTTTTTTATTATCATAAAAAAACTTAAATACAATGTTTTTACTAATTTATATAAAAAGATTAGAATTACTCTTTCAGATTTTATTTTCGTTCAAAAATATGAAATTTGTCTTCTAGAGTTTTTTAGTCTCAAATTTAGTTCCGATTTTTGAAAAAATGATGCAATTTAATAATTTTTCATTAAATTTATTGAATTAGATCAATATTTTTTCATAAAAATTGAAGTTGTAAATAAAGATGATTTGCTTTGTTGGTGTAGTTGACATAATCCTAGTATCAATTTTGAAAAAAAATTCATATTCCACCTCAAAAAATTTAACATAAAGGACCAAACTACATCAGTTTTTAAAAATCAGGACCAAATTGAGAATAAAAAATACTAGAGAACCAACTTGATATTTTTGGTCGAAAAAATGGACCAAAAGAGTAATTCAACTAAAATTTTAACACCCCAAAATCTTGTTTGAAAATCCACCATAGTACATAATACACTAGCCACAAATTCAATATAATCCAAATGAAAGTCCTAAAGTGTCGAAATGATCTACGTACTGAAATTATACAAAGTAAATTTTACATTCCTTGACAATTCGTCCTATAAATATATTCATCATCATTGTTCTCCCATTACTTTTTATATAAAATTAATTATTTTAGATTAAATCAAATTTTTATTTCTTATCATGAAATGTGCTTGAAACGTCAGATAAACTTAACAAAATTTGGTTAAAAGGACTAAATTCACGCATTTTAAAAGATGAAGGACTAAATTGGTATAAAGTTTTGATGAGGGACTAATTTCAAAATTCACTGAAACTTGAGGGACCAAAAACATATTTAACCCTTAATAGTTTTGTAAAAAAATTCAGTTTCTCCTTAAGATATATGCAAAAAAAAAACTCTGTAAATATAAAAGTACCGGAAAACAAAACTAGACAAAAGAAACACATTTCTAATTCTAATAAAAATTCAAAACAGAATAAAAATAACAACAACTATAACATCCCAAAAATTGGATAACCTCAAATTAATAAAACGTCACATACATGAATATTCAGAGAGTACGGAGTTTAGAGTATGAAGGTCTATAGTACGCCAAACATACCCAGATTACATAAAAGAGGCTCCACACGGCCTAAACAAAGTACATTGGAAAAAAATAATAATTATACTAGGTCTGATACGGACAAGAGAATCATAACAAATAGAATCCTTCAGTGATGGGCCCCATAGTGGGCCCAATACCCGTCCAATCCATCAAGCTGCAGCATCCCTATTATCATTACCACTGCCAAGGGTTCTCACGTCTGCTCACATCAATGAAATTGATTATCATCGCAATAGAGGAAACCACACATAACATACAAGCAAGCGAAAGGGTAAGCTTGTGTAAAGAAATCTTATATCACAACAGTCAACATGCAGTTTCAAAGTCAGACACAATAACAAACATTCACACATAAATTACCAACTCATTTGAGACCCCAAGACTTGACTATCCGGATACGTAAAATGAGGCACCACCACAAGGCAGTGGAATTATGTCTTAGAAATGAGGTGTCACCACGAGGCCTTCGCTAGGGGTGTCAAAACGGGCCAGCCCGGCCCGTTTTTTGCCCGTATTAAACGGGTCGGGCCGGGCTGGCCCGACATGGTAAAACGGGTTGCGTTTCTGAGCCCGGCCCACGGGCTGGCGGGCTGGCGGGTCGGCCCGCCAGTTTTTTCTCATCTGTATAATTTGTGGCCCAATCAGATTTTAATTTTTTTCATTTCAAATTTAGTTGACTGAATAATGTCCCAATTTTATATTACCAAAAGAAATTCTCCTGCAATTAAGAATACAACAACAATGATCTATTAAACAAGAAAATTATCACAACACAAACAGCCCTGCAATGGAACCAGAACGCCGTGGGTGGAGGAGAAGTGAGCGTAGAGAAGAGTCGAGAAGAAGAGACGCAATCGCAGAGTGTGTGAGGTGTCTGGGCGCAGAGTGTGTGTGAGGGAGGGATACTGAAAAAATGTGCACGTGCTGTTTTTTTTATTAAGTGATACGGGCCGCGGGCTGACCCGTTTTGGCCCGCAGGTTGGCCCGACGGGCCAGCGGGCTTGACGGGCCGGGCTATCTCGGGTTGACGGGTTGAATTTCTGGACCCGACCCATGTATTTACTGACGGGCTAGCGGGCCGGCCCGTCGAGCCCGGCCCATTTTGCCATCCCTAGCCTTCGCGGAATTACACCCTTACAAGAGGCACCACCACGTGGCCTTCGTGGAATTACGTCCTAGCCTTGAGGCATCACCACGATATTCGCGTGGAATTACGTCCTTATGTTGAGGCACCACCATGAACTCTCACCACGAGGTTCATAGAATTAAGTCCAATAGGTGAGGCACCACCAGAGACTCCCATTAGGAAGGTCCATGGAATTACGTCCGACGGATGAGGCGCCATCATGAGCTCTCGCTACAAGAGTCATGGAATTACGCCATGCTCACACTTTGTACATGATTCACCAACCAATCAGAAAGTCCCCATAATATTAATATCATGCATAATAATCCATCATACAACTCATGCTTTCCAATTCAAACACCATGAAGCAACATATCATTTACATCTCAACCTCACATATAATCAAGGCATCATCCCTCAAACTTTTCTAGGAAAGCATTCAAGTCAAGCAAACAAACAACCACATCATTGGCCATTCACGTTATATCTTAAACATAATTCTATAATTAGTTTAATAGAGGTATATTAATTAGTACTAAAACAAAATTTGAGGCTTTTTTTCTTAAACATAATTTAATGAAAAAATATTAATAATAAATTTTTTTTAGGCCTTATTATCTTTGAGGTCTAAAACGAATATTTTACTCACTTTACATGTGCTCGACTAGCCTTGGGTGTACTTTAAGAGGTGTTTTGCCTAGGTTCAATACAATTTCATAAGCCACAGTGGACATATCATTGAGAGTTTTAAGCTTCAAGAGAAGGACATTTTAGTAATCCCATTCTTCTTCAAAATATTATATTTTATGTATAAATTTTCCTGTTATTCTCTCATGATTAATATTTTGTTTTCAGGAAAACTAAAATGTGTTTACGTATTACAGCTTCATTGCTATTGACATTTTGTAAACTATATTATTAATGGAGTATAAAAATATTCCAAAATTTTGTAAACTATACCATTAACGAGCATAAAAATATTCCCAAAATTTTGTAAACTATATTATTAACGGAGCATAAAAATATTCCCAAAATTATTTCAGATTAAATGAATTGTTTCACTTAATTATTTTTATTTATTTTTTTCTACTTATGCAAACGATTATTAATACTATAAATGGAAATTATAAGATTTTAATCCATTAAATGTACGGAAAAAAAATCAAATATTAAATATTAAATACGTTTATATAATTAAAAACTATGATTCCTTGACAAATTTATTTTTAACTAAGTTTACTTTTTAACATATAATAAACATTTTTCTTTCTTTTTGAATCATATCAAACTTTTATTTCATCGTTAAAATATCACCACATGTATTTTCTTAAAAATTTGTTAATGAAATTTTGTCAAAACATAAATTTTCATATAATTAAATTTAATGCTCTCATACTTGTTTCTTGCGATGATATTGCAATCGTTAATATCGTTAAAAAATTTTACCGCAGAAGGACATATTATAACTTCTATCAACGCGTAAAAGCAAGCATTAAATGAGTAAGAATTGTGAGAATGCTTAGTCGTTACGTCATTAAAAATCCTAAGCATCCATATGTCAACATATTTAATAATCTCTTTCTTTCTTAAAAATATTATATTTTACGTGTTAATGCTTTATCGTCATTAATATTTCATGATTATAAAGTATAAAATATTTTATCTACAACATCATTAATTGTTTTTATAGTCATTTTCATTTGTAAATTATTTAAAAGAGAAGCAGAAATTAAGATATTCACAACACTATTTTAGTTAAATAAAATTCGTACTCAATTATTTTTTTACTTAACTGTTTTGTCTTTATTTATTTATATATGTACACAAACTAACTATCTAATATTAATAAAAGAAAATTATCATAGTATTTGCTTTAAGTTTTTAATGATAAATAAGAATATATTACACACAATTCACAATTTAAAAATTATAATTCCTTGATAGGATATTTAAATTTTAAAATAACTAAATAGGATATTTAAATTTTAAAATAATTAAATATGCAGATAAAACCAATCTTATTTTTCTTATTTTTACATATTAAAATATAAAAAAAAATATGTATAAAAATGACTCAAGGACATTTCACACAACTCTAGGAGATGAATTATTATGTTTATTAGAGAGAGATACATAGATACGCGCATGCGGAGGAAAGATTAGATGATTTTCTATTAATCATCTCAGTTTAAGTTTTGAATATATATATATATATATATATATATATATATATATATATATATATATATATATATTTCGAAACAAAATTATGAAAATATTCAATTATGTTTTCGCGATGATAAATATTACGATCCTCTCAAGAGTTTTTCTATATTTAAAAAAGAAGGGTCTTATTAATCGATGTCTTAAGACATTGATTAAGGATAAATAATACATATTAAATTTTAGAAAGTTCATGATTAAATGTGTGTTATCAAATAAAATTTGATTTAATAACTAATTGAATAAAATTTTGTTTTATTTAAAAGATAAAAATATCAAGAAATGTTGTAAAGTGTGTTAATATTTTATTTAATATTTAGTGATAAAAGTTAAAACATAATTAAATAATTATATTTTAATATTACTAAAAGTTAAAATATAATTAAATATAAAAAAATTAAATTAACAAAAAATTAATAAAACATAATGTTAAATATCTAAAAAATTAAAAAAAATATATTTAAAGTATTAATTTGAAATTTTATTGAATTTTCAAAATGATTATTTTGTATGATAGAATTATTATTTAGTAATTTCAAATTATAATACACTTATATTATTTTAATTAATAAAATTAACTATTCCAGTTTTTATTATAAAAGTGATGAATGTAAATTAATTATTTTTTAACGACTGTTTAAAGGCACTTGTAGGACACCGTTAGCATATTCAACACGTGTACAACAATTAATGAGGGAATATTAATGATTCCTTACCAACTATTTTGTTTATAAACCCTTCGCCTCATATTCAATCGTAATATCAACAACAATTTATCGTTATTCGTATTGCTGTTTTGTTTCGGTGATGGCTAAGATTTCTTTCACTCTGGTTTTCACTCTTATCCTAGCCATTACAGGTATATATAACAATTTTTCTATATTTTTTTTATTATTATCAAAGTTCTAGTTGTGTTGTAAAAAAATCTTACGTCGCACTAATGCAGTAGATTATAATCATAGTTTTGTTTAGGTATGTGATGATCTCTATGTCTCTGAATCTGTGTGAAAGATTATAATATTCCTTACATTTACTTTGAAATATGAAGGATTTCGTTTATTAATTTGGATACAAAATACTTCAATTAAAAAAAAATGAAATATACGAATTTAAACAACTTAATTGTTGAGTTTTTGAGTGGACACATCTAGAAAATTCAAAATCAATAGCTAACTCATAAAAGATAATATCTTCATTTTTAATCCAAAAATATTAATAAGAATAAGTAATTTGTTTTTGCATGTTATTCAATTTTTTCAAATATTAAACTCAAACTTACATTTTCATTCTTAATATTAAGTTGATTCAAGGATGGATTGATTTTGAGAAAAAGAAAATCAAAGTAATAAGTTATCACTAATTTAATACCATATTCATGGATTTTAAACATAATGCATGAACTCCTAAATAAACCTTTGCTTTTACTGATTTATTTAGGGCTCCTGTATTTTGTATTTTAGTGATCAAATCTTATTCCATTTTTTTTCTACATCAAGCCTCTACAAAAACTGTTATAAATTATCTTTACGCCACATCCAATTTTAGTCAAAAAGATTTTATTGGATAATACAAAACGGTAAAAGCCAAAACTAAGAGCTAGACGTAGGGGAATAAAACTTCTATATCTTAATATTCATTTTATTATATAATGTGCCTTTAATAACTTCAGAATAAGAAATCCCGGTTTTATCATATGATCCATCACAAAAAAAAAAAAAAGAAGTAATCTTGAAATATGTCACAAAATTTTCAACTCTATATAAAAGAAAAAGATGATAACATACGTGAAGTTAAAATCTTAGAAAATGTAACCATTTTATTTTAGAGTAAATTACACTATTAATATATGAAGTTTTACTGAAATTACATGAGCATATTCTCTTTGTTTCTGTTTCTACACATATCTCCTTTAGCTGCTTAGAAAACATAACACTTCCTTGAGTTCTTGAAAAATATAAAAAGATTAAAAGATTACTGTGCGACAAAAAATACAAGGTATATTTATTTAATTTTACAAAATGTGAATGTTATTATATCATTTGACTTGGCAGCATATCAAATAAAAACCAAAGGCATCGACTTAATCGGTATGTGATCTTTAATGAGAAATTGGGTTTTCCTGTCATAGGTATTTCAAGAACAAGTGGAGCAATGCCAAAAAAACACTGTCAGCAAGTATTGGGTCCAAATGACTGCACATTCAGTAATTGTAATGCGAATTGTGTGAAACAATATCTCGGAATTGGATATTGCGTTGGCCCATATCCTCATAAATGTGTTTGTGTATACAATTGTCCTCATTAGAAGGACCTGTCCTAATGTTCCATCTGACGCAAGAATAACAAAATAAAATGATTTCTTCTGTTACTCTATACTATTAGTGTGTCTATTTTTTATTTTTCGACCAAGTTACAAAAACGTACTTAGCCAATGATTTCTAAACCTAAAACAGTAGAATTAATGGGGAAAATAAGTGCTGAGAACGAAACCACATGCAGATGTCTTCTTGCTTCTATTTTTTTTTTTTTTTCTGAATTCAGATGAGTATTATGACCTAATAATCAAAGAGTTCAACAAACCTAACTTGATTTAACTGATACATTGGAAAAGTAAATAATCTTGAATTCGAGAACGCAAGATCTTTTTAATAATCCATTTATTAGAGAAAATAAATAAAATAGAAAAAAAATAGTCGAAATATGATGTTTGATATACAAAAGTGGAGTGAAAAAAATATAAAAGAAGAGAAATATATAAGGAGATTATTTGGTTGAAATAAAATAAAAATTAATATTTATAATTTTTAAATTTAATAAAAATAAATATCATTATTTTGTTTCGAATGTAATTGATTATCCATATTTAATTACTTTTTATTACTAATTATAATTTTTTTTCTTTTTATTTTATTTTTTATTATTCACAACAATGTTAATATTATTATCATTTTGTTTTGTACTACTATTGTAAGAACCTAAAAACTTTCTTTCACTACAACAATTTATAGTTTAGACCACACTAAAATAGACAACGGCTAAATAAATGTAGCCTAAACATATAATAAACAACATTTTTATAAATGATGTATAAATATCATGAAAGTCCATGATTATATAATTGTTGCTTTAAACTATGTGGGCAAAACTAGTAAAAATGTGGTCTAAAAACATAGGTAAGGTATAAAATCAACATGTAAAATTGTTGTTTATTGTGAGAATTTTAAGCAACGGTTTTAAAAATATTGTCATACTAAAAACCGTTGTCTATTACCTACAGCTACACTCACCTATACCACGCCTAAAAAATTGTGGTCTAATCTTTAGACCATGGTTTTTATAATTTATATCATAATTTTATGTTGTTGTCTAAAGTGATTTTTGTTGTAGTGTTTCAAGTGAGATAGAAGATTTATAATAGACATTTGATTATTTTATTGTTAAAAAGTTTTGGTATAAATAAAAATAAGTTAATTAGAATTCATTATCTCTTTAAATAAAAAACATTCTCCTTTCTTTATCTTCTATCTAGAAACTTTAACTCTCTCTACATTCTTTTAGTGAGATAGAAGATTTATAATAGACACTTGATTATTTTATTATTAAAAAGCTTTAGTATAAATAGAATGCAAGTTAAGTAGAATTAATTTTATACTATATCTTTAAAAGAAAGAAAATTCTCCCACTACAAGAAAATGCTTCATTAGTAACCAATTTTAGTGACCAAAAACTGTTAGTTACTATAATTACTAATTTAGATACAAGCTTACAAAGTAAAAAAAACATTGGTTACTAAAATAGTTAGTATTATGAATAAAAAATTATAATTGGTCACTAAATTGGTTTTTAAAATTAGCTACCATAGTTTTGGCTACTAAAGAAAATTGGTCACTAAAAATTAGCTACCTAAGTTTTTGCTACCAAAATAACTTAGTTACTAAATTGCTCTCTAATTAATTAGTGACAAATTTAGTTACCAATTATAATTTTTAATTTATATTAGTGACTATTTTAGTAACCAATAAATTTTAATTTTATAAATTTGTATCTAAATTGGTCACTATAGTGTCTAACAACTTTTAGTCACTAAAATTGGTTACTAATAAGACATTTTCTTGTAGTGTCCTCCCTCTACCTTTTATCTGTAACTTCTAACGTTCTTACTCATTTGTTTTAGGATCGAATCGTACTATAGGACTCATGGTGAAGAGACTTACCCTTATATTTGATAGTTTTATTGAGTAGAGTAAGTTACAATTTTGTTCATTTTAGAGTTGTTTGGGTTTGGGGTTTTCATGTAGGCACGTGTTTGGTTTAGAAATTCTTGATTAATCTCTGTTCAATTAGGATTTAGAGTATGATCAAATCAATGATTGATTTCTTCTTGTGTAGATATTGCTTTCTTTGTGGTTAGGGGTGCTTAGAGGTCAAAGAGATTATTTGGGCCTTAAATTGGACTTGAGCCTTGTAGTGTAATTTTGGTCCTAGAGTAGATGGGCTTTGGTGTGAGACATATAAAACTAGGGTTTTCTATGGTGTGTGTGCTAGCTTGGTCTCCAAGCTAAGGTTATAGAAATGTACTTATCCAATGATTTGTAAACATAAAACGTTTGATAGGAGAATTTGTGAGGCAAAATAAGTCTTGAGAACGAGAAAGGTCGTCTTCCTTCCTACTTTTTTTTTTTTTCTGAAATCAGATAAGTATTATGACCTAATAATCAAAGAGTTGAACAAAATGTGAGATTTGATTTAACTTGTTCTTTCGAAAAGTAAATAATCAAATCAAATTTAAGAACACTATATCATTTGAATAATCGATTTAGTAGAGAGAAAATAATTAAAATAAAAAGAAATATATAAGAAAATTATTTAGTTGAAATAAAATAAATAAGTAAGTAATAAAATAAAAATTAATATTTATGATTTTTAAATTAATAAAAATAAATATTTTATTTTTTAAGAATGTACTTTAATATTGTTATAGTTTATTTTGTACTACTACCACTACAAGAAAATGCCTCATTAACTTTAGTGACCAATAGTTGTTAGTACCTATAGTGATAAATTTATATACAAATTTACAAAATAAAAAAATTATTGCTTACTCAAATAATCATTATTATGAATAAAAAGTTATAATTGGTCTCTAAATTTGTTTCTAAAATTTAGCTACTAAGGTTTAGCTATCAAATAAATTGGTCACTAAACATTAGCTACAAAGCTTTTTGTGACCAAAGAAATTGGTTTCTAAATTAGTATATAATTAATTAGTGACCAATATATTGATCAATTATAATTTTTTATTCATAATAGTGACTATTTAGTAAACAATAATTTTTTATTTTGTAAATTGTGATCAAAATTGGTAACTATAGTGATTAACAATTTTTTGTCACTAAAATTAGTTGTAATGAGACACTTTCTTGTAGTGCATTATAATAAAATGAATCACGTTCAAAGAACATAATAAATAAATAAATATATATATATATATATATATATATATATATATATAAGATTTTCTTATTTTATATACGTAACATTTTACAAAATTTCTAGACCAATTCGTGCTTGAAGCCTTCTTACGTAGGTTAAAAAATACTTTCTATATGGATTCCAGAATCTGTATAAATATAGGTGGTATAAAAAGTTTTCACTTTTTATGTTGGTTCTACAACTATTATAAAAATTCACATTTTATATTAGTTAAGGTCACAACTAGTATAGAAACTGATGAACAATAAGGTATTACAATCACCAATCATCACCACTAGGCTTCATCTTTAGTTTTCATATTCCTTTTTCATATAGGGGACTCCATTTTCTTCACCTTCATCACCAGTTATCATTTTTTCTCCTATCACATGATAAAGCAATCAATGCAGAGGAAGATCCCATACATGATGAACGCCCGAGTAGGGTTTGCATTACAATAAAACACATGAAAATAAAAACAAATTCATAAATTAGAAAGAAAAAATGAAAATTCAAAGTACATAAAGAGAAATCAACAAATGAACGATAAAACAGGTTGAAGAGGTTTGGGGATGAGGGAGAGATTAGAGGGTTTGTTGCAGAGAAACTTTTTGTGCTCCTTGCTAAATGTTTTTCCTTGGGAGAGGGTGTAGATGCGCTTCTTGATTAGGCTCATCATAGGGCCATTGGCAATGTCGTGTGCAAGTTAATGTGTACTTTGGGTTTGTCAAAGTTTATAACGAGAGAGAGTTTTGTGATTCAATGGTTTTAGGATATTGATAGCAAGAAGAAGGGGAAGAAAGAAAAGAATGAAGGTTAGGGATTTTAGATTTCAGAACCCTATGTGTGTTTATTGTTGAAAAGAGAAGAAGCTTTGGAAATTCTTCTTCTAGAAAGATGATTTTGATGATGATGTGAAGTCCAAAGTTGAATTAAAAGTCAAAGAGAAGTTGGAAGACTTGTATATAGTTTATAGATGTATTCTTCCTTTGCAATATCTTATAATTTGTTGTAACCAAAATCGCGACAGGACGGTGAACATAAAATAAAATATGAAAAAAAAAATAGAGTTTGGAGTCGGCACTATAGTTTATTCTAGAGAACTATGGAAAACCGAAAAGATAAGAAAAGGTATGCAAAAATAGGATTTTGGGTCTGGGAATCGGTTACCCGTAGGGTAAGTGTTAGTACCTTACAATGTTCATCCTAAGACAATATCTTTAATTGAATGTGCAAAAAATATGTGGTTATCAAAATATTTAATCTTCCCCAAAAATAAGAAAACATTGTTCAAAAATAAAAAATTCAGCCTGAAGAGGATGAACCTTCTTCCTACATATTTCCATTCAAAATGGAAAATTAGGGACCAGGTAGTTCTAAATGAAAAAAAAAACTATTTTAGAAAAGATATAATTTTTATTTGGTGAACCTGATAAGGATTGACCTCGCTCCTACATATTTTCATTCATAATGGAAAATAAGAGATCGTGTAGTTCTTAATGAACCTTTAAAAAAATATTTATTTGACTTTTTTTATAATTTTAAAAACCTTTTTATTTAAGTTCTTTATACATATTTTTTTATATTTTCTGGAAAAAACAATTTGAAAATTGGTGTCACGTAACGTGAGCAGCCACATACTCACTTAAAGAAATAAACTATTTTTTTATAATTTCAACTGGGAAATTCTAACCTGGTACCCTATTCACACATGCCACAAGCTTCTCTGTGATAACGATTTCAACCAGTTTCTTACCTGCATCCATTCATCCAAACTCAAACACAAACAAATAATAGAGTGAGAGAGGGAGTGGTGAGGACTGACCAAAGATGCAGCAAAGAAACCAAATATCAACCTTAGTGGAGTAATGCTTGCAACCAAGGAGAACCTCAGGGGCTCTATACAACAGAGTAACAATCTTATGCGTGTAGCTCTTGGGAGGGACCGTGAAGGCACGACCGAAGCCCAGATTAGTAATCTTGAGAATCCTCTTCTGCTAATCGAGAAGGTTTTAGGGCTTCAGATCGCGGTGGAGGATGTCGTGGTTGTGGTAGTGCACCTCACCCTTGCATTGCTCGAAGAGAAAAATCTGAACAACTTGGAGATGGAATGACCTAGGGTTAAGGCCCTTTTGATGGGACTGGATTGGGATGGAGAATGGTGATGAAACGTGAATGAACACATAATATCTTTTTATTATAATTACATTTATGCCATATTTTACTTATTATGATAGGTCCTTTATACCTATCACAAAAAGTTTTTTCACTTCGCTTATTATGCTCTTTTACATGTCATAATAACTTTTTATTATAATTACATTTATGCCACCGTGTTTCACTTACTATGACATGTTCATTGACTCTATAATAATAAGTTTGTTCTTTTGACTTATTGTATCAGGTTTCATTTTACCTGTCATAATAATAATTATTTTTATTACAAAAATGCCACTGGTTAATTTATTATGACAGGTGGATTACACCTATCATAATAAGCCATCATAGATTCATCTTTTCGACTGGTGTTGACATTATATTGTTATATGATTTTTTATCTAGTTAGACCACTCTTGTGTGTTTGTGGTTGTGGTTTCTACCTCTGATGATCGTAGAACTTGTGTTACACGGGAGTAGATGTTGATGCAGATGTTGTTGGTGATGCATAGGTGCCAGGAGACGTGTTAGGGAAACTTTTTGATTTTGAAGGACTTTGGAAAACATTTTGGATTTCTTTTAGAATGAGCTTTTCTTTGAAAGTTGTTAAGTTTAAAGACTTTTATGGAAATCATTATGGTTGTTTTGGATATTTCGCAAGGTTATATTTGAATGAAGTTTGATAGGTGTTTTGAGATAAACGTTTTTAGAAATTCCTTTTATTGGGATGGTATCAGAGTTTTATTTTTGAAATTTTGAAAATTTACAAATTACACATGGCATCTTGAAAGGGGTGTTACAATTACAAAATATTTTATTTATTGTTGTTTCATCATAATTTTTTGTATTTGATATTTGTAAATTATAATGCAAGAGCATAAATTAATTTTCTATAAAAAAATGGATTAAATCAAACTTTTATTTCTTTTCTCTCTATGTATTTTCACTTCCGCATATAAAAAACTGTTCTGGTACACTTAATAGTTCCACATCGCTTAGGAGTCGGGGCCAAAGGAAGTTTAAATACTATTTCCTCCATCAACCCTCTGAGACGCCTTTTAAGGACAAAACCGTGACGAAGCACATGCTCCAAAATGGACAATACCTCAGATGCATTGTGATTTACCCTAATGATGTCACTCAACGGTCTTGGGATCAAAACATTGGTGTCTCAAAGGGTAAAAGGAGGAAGGAGTATTTAAACTACTTTGGCCTCGATGCCTAAGCGATGTGGAACTATTAGGCATGGTCAATGGTTTGCCTTAGAACCTCATTATCGGTACGATGGTGGGAGCTAATGTTTCAATCCCAAGTCCATCGAGTGACATCGTTAGGGTCAATCACCATGCATCCGAGGTATTGGGCGTACCCCAAAGGGAAATGATTGTTCATCCCAATGAAGGGCTTAAAAGACCGATGGTTCATCTCAAAACCTCGTTATCAGCTCCACGGTGGGTGTAGATGTTCTTACCGAGATTTGAAGTGCAGACCTTTAGACATGTGACAAGATCCTAGTGGTAGCTTGAATGCTCTTAATGGCTAGAATTGAACCCCTCTCGTTGTTTGGAGGGGGGAGAATTATATATTTCTTGGTGAAATAATAGGTGTATTTATATGGTTTGTAGGCTCATATGATTTGAATGATAAAATAGATAATATCAAGAGAATATCAAATAATATAAACAAATATAATAATTTCCCATATATATGATAAGTAGCTGAATAATAACTATTGTACTGTATACGACCTATACACTTTACAAAGTATACAACCTAGTAGGGTACATGTCAGCCCCTTTAGGATGACATGTACTCGAACAATGTCAGCATAATTACTCAAAGGTAAACCATATGCAGCCAAGATACCGTACAAAGTACATGGCCCAACCGGGTACATATTGGCCTTCTAGGATGACATATACTCGAACAATGCCTACCAACCAAGTCAATACGATCATCATCCAAAGAAGGTAAATCCAAAGTTAGTTATTCTAATCTGGTTATTATGTAATTAGGTCAACTAAACCAAAGCCCAACCAGGTAAGGCCAGTGAACCTTAGTATAAAAGACACATTTTATGAAGTACATGATTACATTTTCTCTAACATTGATTCCTTGGTACCTCAAACTAACTTTGAAATCTGAGTGTCTTTTGCAAGCTTCGTTCGTGACCAGAAGACTAGTTCCCTTTGAAGTCGAGTCTATGGTCCCTGAAACTTGTTTAGGAGACTTTACAGAATATACTTTGACCTCGTAAGAAAAACAATGATGTGATATCTTACCTGATATACCAAATATTCTATAAATATTTGGTATTAAGGAATATTTTGACATAATCAAACTACCGAAATTTAGTCACATATATTGTTAATATATTAATATGTGCACCAACAAATATATCTCTGAATATCTTCCAACCACTTTAGGTCAACAAAATTGAATAAACCTTATTGAACCACATCACTTAGCATAATTGTTGGCCGGTATATATAGAACCTAATTAATATTAATAATAAGATAATTTCTTATTCATATGCTACTACATAAGTAAAATTTTGAAACCAAAAATAAAAATTTATTAAATTCATGCTACAAATTAATTTCATTTTTTACATTTTTACTTGATTTAGATTAAGAAAAGATAAATTAATTAGTCTATTACCATTTTATTTAAAATCGTATCATGACTTGTGTTATTATTAAAAGGAATTATTATGGAAGGAAACATTATTATAACATATCACTAACAATTAATAGAGGAATTTTGAATACGTAAAGTTTCATAGGCCAAAATGGACATGTCATTATGAAAACTAAGGAATCAATGTTATTCTTTCATAATTTCTCTGTTATTCTCTCATAATTAATATTTTGCTTTTAAGAAAACTAAAATGTGTTTACGTATTACAGCTTCATGACGGTTGACATTTTGTAAACTATATTATTAATGGATTATAAGAATATCCCCAAAATTTTGTAAACTATATCATTAACGGAGCATAAAAATATTCCAATTTTTTTTTAACTATATCATTAACGGAGCATAAAAATATTCTCAAAATTATTTCAGATTAAATGAATTGTTTCACTTAATTATTTTTATTTAATTTTTTCTACGTGTGCAAAAAAAAAATATTAATACTATAAATGGATATAAGATTTTAATCCATTAAATGTACGCAAAAACAATCAAATATAAAATATTAAATACGGCTATATAATTAAATTTAATAATGCTCCATTGTTTCTTGCGATGGTATTGCAATTGCTAATATTGTTAAAAGATTTTACTGTAGAAGGAAGTATTATAACTTTTATCAATACGTAAAACCAAGCATTAAATGAGTAAGAAATGCGAGAATGAGTTGTTACGTCTTTAAAAATCCAAAGCATCAATATGTAAACATATATAATAATCTCTTTCTTTCTTAAAAATATTATATTTTACGTATTAATGCTTTATCTTCATTAATTTTTCATGATTATAAAGTGTAAAATATTTTATCTACAGCTTCATTAATTGTTTTTGTAGTCATAAGCATTTGTAAAATATTATAAAGAAAAGCAGAAATTAAGATATTTACCAAACTATTTTAGTTAAATAAGATTCGTACTCAATTATTTTTTACTTAACTGTTTTATCTTTATTTATTTGCATATGTACACAAACTAACTAACTAATATTAATAAAAAAAAATCTCATACCATTTGCATTAAGTTTTTGAATGATAAATAAGAATATATTACACACAACCCACAATTTAAAGTTACAATTCCTTTATTGGATATTTAAAGTTTAAAATAATTAAATATGCAGATAAAACCAATCTTATTTTTCGTATTTTTACACATTAACATATATATATATATATATATATATATATATATATATATATATATATATATATATATTATGTATAAAAATGACACAAAGGCATTTCACACAACTCTAGCACATGAATTATTATGTTTATAATAGAGAGAGATAGATCGATACGGTCATGCGGAGAGAAGATTAGATGGTTTTCTATTAAACATCAACAGGTTTCATAACAATTAAAGTGCCATAAATTGCACTTACTAATCTCAATTTAAGGGTTTTGGAATATTTTAAAAAATATATATATATATATATATATATATATATATATATATATACCACTTTTCGAAACAAAGTTATGAAACTATCCGAATTTTGTTATTTATTACATGCATTAGTTGGATTGAGAGATAAAAGGAGGAACTGATTTGAGGATATTCGCAAAAACAAATTAATATTTTATTGAAATGTGAAAGCATTTGGCAATTCAAAATTACTTTAGATGGTTAAAAGTATTTTAAGAAAATATATGTTTTTCGAAATAAGGAGATTCGAAATTAGAGGATCCACACGTTTCATTGAAGCCACAAAATTGTATAAGAAAATTTTGGGTTAAGTATTTTTTTAGTCCCTGAACTTTGACTCAAAATTGGAATTCGTCCTGGTCAAAACTTTGATAAATTTTGATCCCTAAACTTTAAAAATGAATGAATATAGTCTTTTTAACCCAATTTTGTTAACTTTCTTTTATGTTTCGAACGCATTTCTCAGTAAATATTAAGTTGAGAATGTGTCAAACGGCGTAAACAACTCCAGTATTTACTGAGAAATGCATTCAAAACTTAAAAAAGAGTTTAAGGACTATATTCATTCATTTTTAAAGTTTAAGGACTATATTCATTCATTTTTAAAGTTTAAGGACCAAAATTTATCAAAGTTTCGACCAGAGATGAATTTCAATTTTGGACCAAAGTTCAGGAACTAAAAACATACTTAACCCGAAAATTTTTTACTGCAAAGAACTAAATTGACTGACAACCAAGCATTTGAGCACGAAGTGAATTCAAGATTCGACGATGCAAACACGAAGAGAAAAAGAGTTATATGTTTAGTTGCTCTAAAGGATAAAATTACTTCGAAGTTTATATTTGAACAATGTGCTTTCGCGATGTAAATATTTCGATTGTAGCAGTCTTCAGAGTTGTTCTATATTTAAAAATAAATAGGATACAATTATCCCGTCTAAATATAGAATAAATTCTTTAAATATTGTGTGAACTGTTTACATTTTCAATACATGTTACGCATAAATGAGGGAACCTATTCTTATAAATGATTCCATACCAACTATTTTGTATATATATAAACCCTTCCCTTCGTATTCAATAATAATATCAACAACAATTTATTGTTATTCGTATTGCTGTTTTGTTTCGGTGATGGCTAAGATTTCTTTCACTTTGATTTTCACTCTTACCCTAATCATTACAGGTATATGTAACAATTTTTCTATATTCATTCAAGTGCTAGTTTGTGTTCTAAAAAAATCTGGTGCCATTCATATACCCCTCGTTTTATCTTAGAAAATAACCATTTATCTGAAAGTACATTACACTATTCATATATGAAGTTTTACTGAAATTACACGACCATTCTCTTTATTTCTATCTATTTCTACACTTATCTCCTTTAACTGTTTTAAAAAACATTACAGTGACTATACATTACACTTCCTTGAGTTCTTGAAAACTATTTCCACTTATACTGTATTAGACGATTATTGTGCGACAAGAAATAAAAGGTATTTATTTAATTTTACAAAATGTTAATATGTTTAATATACTTTCTATGTTATTATATAGTTTCAGATAAACGTATCTGAGTAAATTTGTATGAGTTGTAATGAGACATTCTTCTATGTTATTATATCATTTGACTTGCCAGCAATTAAAACAAAGGCACCTCTTGATTCTACATTTCTTATACCTGCTGAATGTGATTTTTTATGAGAAATTGTGTTTTGTTTCACTTCCTTTTACATTTTCATAGGTATTTCAAGAACAAGTGGAACAATGGCAGAAAATCAATGTATGCAAGTACTGAATCCATATGTGTGCAACCTCAGTTGGTGTCGTATGATGTGTGCGGCACAACATCACGGAATTGGATATTGCCCTGACGATTATCCTCACAAATGTGTTTGTGTATACAATTGTCCTCGTTAGAAGGACATGTTCTAATGTTTAATCTGGAATACGAAAGAATAAGAAAATGAAATGATTTCTATTGTTACTCTATACTATTAATGTGTCTATATTTTATTCTTCCACGTACGAACTTATAGAAATGTACTTAGCCAATCATTTCTAAACATAATAAAACATGTGACAGTAGAATTAATGGGGAAAAAGTTTTGACAACGAGAAAGGACATATAGAGTCTTCTTGCTTCCTACCTTTTTTTTTTCTGAATTCATATGAATATTATGATCTAATAATCAAAGAGTTTGACAAAATGTGATTTCATTTATACCGGTAATTGGAAAAGTAAATAATCAACTCAAATTTGAGAACACCAAATCATTTTAATAATTCATTTTGTAGAGAGAAAATAAATAGAATAGAAAAGAATAGTTGAAATATTGCTTGACATGGAAAAAAATGGAGTGAAATAAAAAGAAAATAAAAGACGAGAAATATATAAGATTATTTGGTTGAAATGAACTAAATAAATAAATAAAAATTAAGATTTATGAGTTTTAAAATTTAATACAAATAAATATTATTATTTTTTTTAATGTAATTTATTATTAATATTTAATTATTTTTTATTAACTATATTTTGTAATTTTATTTTATTTGTTTAATTATTGACAACCGGGGTACTATGGTAATAAGGTTGTGTGTCTCTGAAAGACCAACGAGGGAGGATCGAAGTGTTCTTGAGCTTCAACTTCAACATCAATTATTACTTTCTTATATATTTATTATCTGTTCCTTCATTGTTCCATTAAGGCACAACCTAACTTCCCTACTTTTCCCATGTCCTAACTTAATGTTTTTTTACGCATTTCGAGAATGTCCTCCCTTTAACGACCACACATATGTAATATCATTTATTTTGTAATACGGACTACAGTAATGAATGAAAAGAATCCCGTTTAAAAGGGCATGTCAATAAATATATATATATATATATATATATATATATATATATATATATATATATATATATATAATATTAAGGAAATATCATTCTTACTTTCTTACTCATTATACTCATAATTATCATAAATTTTCACTCTCTTATTGACATAAACATTGAAGAGTCTTTCACAAGTGAATCTCTAATCACATTTTGAACTTAATCCAAACTACTTGGCAATAGTAGTCTAACATCCAACGAGTGTCTACTTTTTTGAAGTGGATGAGTCCCCACTAGTGGAGAAGGGACTTTTTATATCAAGTCTACGAGACATATTGTGACAATTATTTTGGCATCATAATAGTGGATGACAAAGAAAATTCGTGTTTTTTATGACGCTGCCAAGAATTGACATAGTAAGTTCAACTTACTATGATAGGTGCTGGTATACCTGACATGATAAGTTGCATAGAACACCTCACAAATTCTCCCACATTCTTCCTCTCCAACCTCCATTTTCCATTCCACTCTATACCCATTCACCTTCATCTCATTTTCCAGGTTTCATCACCCATTTATTTCACCCTTCATCATCATAGGGTTCGCGATCCTTGTGACACTACAAATTGATGACCACACCTTTAGGCAATGACTTCCTAGAGGTAGTTGACTGTGGAGGTTGAGAGATGTTGAAGAAGAAGAAGAAAGGGACACCAATGGCGCAAATGATAACCCTAATTATAGATGGCGATATTGTATGGCGCTTGTGTAGGAGAGGTAAAGCCCTTTGGATTTTTTAAGAAGAAGAGGAAGGATGACATCAACAATGCACCACATTTTAGTGTTCGTGAGTTCAACTTACCTCAATGGAAGAACGTTAGACCACAATGGAAGACAACGACAATGGAAAACAAAGGAGCGAACTACTTGAATGAAAATGTGAAATTGGGTAATTGTTCAGAGAGGAGGATTGAGTGGAAGAAGACACAAGAACTACCTCAAAGAGGAAGATTGTGTTGAATGCGAAAAAGGAAAAGCGAAATGACTTAGAAAAATAAAGGATTCAAACATATTATGTTAGATATTCTAACAACTAACATAATAACTAGCATTGTGCTCCACTTATCATGTCAAGTCTACCTACACCATTCATAATACGTTTAACCATTATTACAAAAATGCCATGGGCAATGGCGGAGCATAGAAGGAGCTGGGAGGGGCCATGGCCCCCCCAAAGATTTTTGAATTTTTTTTTAAATATATATTTTAAAAAATTTTAAATTATAGGTAGTATATTTTGTAAATGGATGAAAACTTTTTATTTCTTTTATAAAGTACAACCAATTAATGTTAATATATAATAAAACATAAAATTTAATATATAAAGAATAAAAATATTTAGGTTTAATTAATCTTTTCATCACTATTTTCATCTAAAAATATCAAGTTGGTTCTCAAATTTTTTCTAGTCTCAATTTGGTTATGACTTTTGAAAAATTGATGCAATTTGGTTATTCTCATTAAATTTGTTAAAGCGGATCAAGGATTTCATCAAGATTGATAGTGAGAGTATGTTAATTACACCAACAAGACAAACTATCTTTATAACTTTAAGTTTAATGAAAAAACATTGATTTGTTTCAAGAAATTTAATGAAAATAATCAAATTGCATCATTTTTTCAAAATTCAGAACCAAATTGAAACTAAACAAAATTGGAGGACCAACTTAAAATATTTGACCTAAAAAAAAAATAATAATAATTAAACCAAATATTTATTAAGATATGTTTTATGTCATTTCTTGTTGTCTTGTTAGTTTTACAAAAAATTGTACTTATCTCTCACTCTCATATTTTATTTTTTAAGAAAAAAGTAATTATTTTTTTTCTCATTTCTCATTTGTCTTATTTCTTTTTCGAAGAAAAGAAAAGTAATTCTCTTTTATTTTACTTGATAATAAAATATTAATTTAATAGCTAACATTGTTTTTTTTTATCTCATCAGCCTTTGGTATATTCATTTTTTATGAATATAAAAGAAAAAATAATGTATTATGTGTTTTTTCATAATCGATTTTTAATTGTTACTTAACTATACTATATTTTTTCTTTAATATTTACACTTCTCAATTTTTTTAGTAAGGTATGATAAATTATTTTTAATATTATTTTAAAAATAGGTATATTGATGAAGAATAAAAGAATATATTCATTATTCAAAAATGATAAAAGTGAAATTATTCGTGAAGATGAAAACAAGATATATTATATTTTTCACAACATTAAACTAAAGATCAAATTATTCAGTTAGAGGAACCAATTTTTAAAACATTATACTAATGATCCAATAATTTAATGATGAAAGAATTATACTATTTGGCCTCTCCAAAACTAGTGGTTAAGATCCGCCACTGGCCATGGGTTAACTTACTATGACAAGTCCACCTATATCAGTCATAATAAGTTTCAACTTTTAATACGAACTAGTAGATTGACCAGTGTGTACACACAAGTTGCATTTTTTTATTTTATTTTGTATATTAAAATAGTAAAGTAGTGAAAATATTATGTAATTAAATATCATGAAATTTAGGTTATATTTTTGTAAATGTTATTATTAAAGTAATGAAGTAGTAAATCTAAGTGATATGATAATAATTTTAGTTTTAAATATAATAAATAAAATTGATATTACAATATCGTGCAATTAATTAATTTTATGAAATAAATATTATAGCCTCTCACTCGTGCGTACACACACGTTTTTTTTTTGTTTTTTTTATTTCAAATATTTTTAGAATAATAATATAATTGTTATTATATTTATTTAAACTTTAAAAATAATAATATTAATATAAATTATATATTATATATTATATATTATATATTATAAATTTTTAAAAGATTAAAAATCTATTTAGCAAAAATATTTAGTATAATAACTTTTTTTATAATTAAAAAAATAACACTTCTAATAAAAACACCACTATGAAGCGTAATAATAATAATAAAAATAATAATGATATCAATAATAACAAACTAATGATAATAATAATAATACTTAAGCCATAAATATTAATGTCAATGCTAATGCTAATATGAAGACTAATGTTAACTATAATAATTTATAATTATATGTAAAGATGTACATCAACAAACGAATAAAAATGACAAATAATTGAAATATTATCCCGTAGTAAATAAAATTCAGAGGTGTGTCTAACTATAATAATAATAATAATAATAATAAGAATAATAATAATAATAATAATAATAATAATAATAATAATAATAATAATAATAATAATAATAATAATAATAATAATACAACTACATATAAAGGATACACATTTTTTGTGTCTTTTGTTTTTACAATTTTATCTTCTTAAATATTATTTTTTAAATTTAAATAATCATTCATAATAAAAAATTATTTGTAAGTTTTATCATTTTACTAATTTTAGTAACTATTTTTTTATTCAAATAATTACATAGATATAGAGATAAAATGAACAACATAATAAATAAAAGTGCAAGTAATTGAGATGTGATCCTATAATAAACAAAAGTAAAATGTGTGTCTAACTAATAATAATAATAATAAAAATAATAATAATGATAATAATAATACCACTATAATAATATCGTGAGTGATACAAATAATAATAATAATAAATAAATAAATAAAAACTACTTATATAAATAAATAAACATTTTTGGTGTCCTTTTTTATTTTTTCAATTTTATCTCTTAATTATTATATTTTAAATTTAAATAATTATTTATAATAAAAAAATTATTTTTCAGTTTTGTTATTTTACTAATTTTAGTAACTATGTTTTTGAATTAAAATAATTATTCAAATGTAAAGATAAATGAACAACAAAACAAATAAAAAGGACAAGTAATTGAATATAATTTGTACATAACAAGTAAAAGTAAAATGTGTATCTAACAATAATAATAAAAACAACAACAACAACAACAACAACAATAATAATAATAATAATAATAATAATAATAATAATAATAATAATAACTACAATAATTATAGTTCTTATTAATAATAATAATAATAATAATATAGTAATAAAAATAATTATAGTTAATAATAATGATAATAACACTTATAGTTGATCATAATAATGATCATAATAACTATAGATGATGATACTAATAATTATAGTTAATAATAATAATAATAATGATTATAATTATAGTTATAATCGATAATAATAATATAAAAATAAAATTATTATAATTTATAATATTAATGATAATAATAATAACAATTATATTTATAATAATAAAAATAAAAATTATGGATAATAAAAATAATATTAATAATAGTTATAGTTGTTAATAGTATAATATTTTTGGAATGCCAATTTTTAAAATTAGATATGATAGTAATTTTACAATACAAGTAATATTTAAATAATAATTTAATTAAAAATTACAAATAATAATATTTATAAAAATATTACAAATAATAATATTACTTATTATTATTTTAATAATGTTAATATTAATATTAATTTTATTATTATCCCTACAAATAATATTTATAAAAATAATATTATTAATAATTACAAATAATAATACTTATAAAAATATTATAAATAATAATATTACTTATTATTGTTATAACAATAATAATATAATAATTGTTAATAATTTTACTGCTATCACAACAAATAACATTTATAATAATAATAACAATATTACTAATAATTACAAATAATATTACTACTAATAATATTTATAATAATAATATTATTAATACTTATAAAAATATTACAAATAGTAATAATGTCACTTATTATTATTATTATTATAATAATATTAATATTGCTTACAATTTTACTACTGTTACAACAAATAATAGTTATAATTATAAAAATATTACAAATAATAATATTACTTATTATTATTGTAATAATACTAATATTTCTTATAATTTTACAACTATTACTACTAATAATATTTATAATAATAATAATATTAGTAATAATTATAAATAATTACAAATAATAATACTTATAGAAATATGACAAATAAAAATATTACTTATAATTAATATTATAGTTGAAATTATAAATAAATGAAAAAATAAAATCAAATTGACTTTAGAAGAATTTGAATTCGAGTCCTTTTGTACTAGAGTTTTAAAATAACGAAAAAAAATTAATTTTTGTGACACTAGTCAGAAAAGAAGATGGGTACTGTAGTAATTTTGGTAGTATCTTCTTTTCTTAATATGTAATAGATATGTCATCAGTCAAGTTACTATGACAAGTGCACTACACCCGTCCTTGAATCTACTTTTTGCACTAGTTAAGTGAAAAGAATTTGGATGATAACAAAACACTCATACTATTAGATGAGGAAGTATCTAGTTAGATGAGAAAAAACATTAGACGAGCAAAGGAGAACGCCTAATTGATACATATAATTGAAATGCTAGTTCAACGTGTTTTGAAGATCGAAATATATATTTTAGAAAAGTGTTTTCATATGTTTAATCTTTGAAATTTGAAGTTTATAAGTGTTTGCATAAGTTGGAAATCTAGCACATGCAATAAACTAAGTCTTGACATTAGACAAATTTAAGCAGTTGACTAGCTAATGCATTAGAGGAGTACAACCAAAGGAGATCACCAAGTGAGTGCATCGAACAACAAAAGTCACTAGGCAACATAAAGCATTAGATGACCAAGGCATTAGACAGTTCAAATAGTGTAGACTCACATAAACTCAGTAAACAAGTGCGTTGACTAGACAATTCAAAACAACAATCATTATATTTCTACATATAGAAAGTTTGCTTTTTATTACAAAAATGTCATCGAATTGACCTTCTATACCAGTTATAACTAGATATACCAGTTATAACTAGAAATGGTATAAAAAAATTTTTGCTTTACTATAAAAATGTCACCGTACCCACTTTCTATACCAGTCATAAATACAACTAGTATTGAAAGTTTTCTTCTTTATTACAAAAATACCACTGCACGCACTTTCTATACCACTTATAACTACAACCAATATATAAAGTGTTATTTTATTTACAATTTGTCCACCACACCACTTATTATAGAGAGTGAATTATAACTAGTATAATAAGTGGTTATAGAAAGGGATTTTTGCACTAGTGAAAGTAATTTATTTAAACGGAATCCAATAATATCGTTAGAGTTGGTTTAAAAGTTGTCAACACTCAATTTCGTCTGAATGAATAAATTTATTTTAAAAAAATATTTTTAGCTAATAGTAAATAAAAAAAGGTGAAATAAATATTTCTTTAAAGATTTTCAAACTTTAACTTTAGCAAAAAAAGAAAGAAAAAATAGAGAAAAATGAAAAAAAAAGAAAAGAAAAAAAGAAGGAAGAGTCCAATTTGTTTTTAATTATCACACTCCTTCTCATGAGCCCAACAAGTCAACATCTTTACCTGGTGAAAAGAATAAAAATCGGGTAGCGTCAAATGAACAAAGAAGGAATACTATGAAAGTGACAAGAACCACTCGTTCCTATTTATAGAAAATCTTTAAGACACGTGACAATACGGGAGGCATCAGATTTGCCAACCCTCAATGACCCAAAACACGCAACCCTTCAAATTTTCGCCTGGCAGACTCGAACTACAAGGCGTTACTATAACCAACAAGGTGCCAACCTAGTCCACGAAGCATGGCAACCCTGCATGGAACCACATGGTGATAAACTCATTAAACCCTTTTCGCTTCAGATCAAGACCTCGCTCGAGGCTAGGAAGACTTATGTACCGTATGGGTTGGTCGATTAACTTTATCGACCGTGTGAGATTACTTCGAAAATCTCCAAAGATATGATCGAATGAGCTTCCAGTGGTCGTTTGAGATTACTTTGAAAAAAATCTACGTTTATGCAATCAGCAACTGCTCGACAACCGAGCGATCCCTCCTAGTGCTAACAATTAGACTACCCCCTAGATTCCACCTTGGGGTCCTTTATATAAAATATATGCCACAATGTCCAAATAGTCATGCCGAACAACGTTGGGATGAAAAAACCAGTCATCTTATGAGGATAAAAGATCAGTAAGCATGATTAAAAAGCAATTGAGCCATGATTAGGTTGATCCTAATCACAAGCTTGGTAAGAAACTATAAATATAGGTTAAAGCACCAGTGCAGGAAGGCCTTTTGGTAGCGGTTATTTTTCATATTCTGCACCGGTTCCCGGACCGAGGCATATTGGGGCGAGGCCAAAGGAGGATAGCCTTTGGCCTCGGTCGTAACCCGAGGCCATATAGACCCTTTTCTGCCTCGGTTCCCATGTACCCGAGGCCATATGTCACCTTTTTGCCTCGGTTCTGGTATGAACCGAGGCCTAATCCTCCGTCTCATAATTAGGGTTTCCTTGTTCTACAGTTTAGGGTTGTCGTCGCCGCAAGGGGCTGCAATGTCAGGAGGGTTTCGCGTTGGAGATGTGCGCTGCGGTTTCTCGTTTAAGCGCGACGATGATGGTTATTGCGTTTTGGCTTGATTCGCGGTGGTTTAACATTCCGATCTGCTTCATGAGTTTTGTGGTGCGCAATTTAGGTTCAAAGTGTAGGTGGCTTCGTTCTGCTCCAATGGTTGTGATTTGCTTCGCATCTTCGTGTGCTTGGTGGCAGCGTGATGGAGACGTGAAGACGCGGGTGGACGCAGATGCTGGCAGCGTTGAGGGTGGTGGACGGCGGTAGGGGGCTCGCGTGGTGGTGGACGGACGCGAGACGAGAAGGCGGCAGGGGGCTCGCGTGGTGGTCTCACGTGGTGGTGGCTGGACGCGAGACGAGACGACGGTGGCAGGAGGCTCGCGTGGTGGTCTCGGGTGGTGGGCTCGCGGAAGTCGCGGAGAGAAGAGGAGACAGCGACTGGCCGGAATTTGCAGAGAGAAATGCAGGAGCAGCTGGCGCGCACGATAGGAAGAAAGGGGTTCTGTTTTTGAGCCCTAATTAAACCATATGGCCTCAGTTCAATTTAGAACCGAGGCATATAACACCTATTTGGCCCCGGTTCCCTAAAACCCGAGGCATATAACACCTTTGGCATCGGCTTTTCCCCAACCGAAGCCTATAGGTCCCAACGTCAATGGCATTTTTGAAATTTCTGGCAACCTTTTTGGCTTCGGGCCTCCTTAACCGAGGCCTATAACAACTTTTGGCACCGGTTTTTTTTGAACCAAGGCCTATAACTGCGTTTGGCACCGGTTTTTGTGTGAACCGAGGCCTATAAGTTGCCTTTAATTTCAAAATTGCCACCGCACCGTTATAAGGCGAGGTAAAAACGCAATTCTGCACTAGTGAAGGTATGGTTTTTGGAACTTTTTTCTGACATTAATTACAACATTTATTGCTTTCGATGATCGAACCCTTACTGACTTTAGCATTGAAGTGCCTTTAATAGGTACTCTTGATCGGTTGACAAACAGGAGCATCGAACAGACGACAAGAATGAAGGTTTGAAACACTCTAGCAAAAGGTAACCTGATATCAAATATTTACATTATGTTATTTTTTATTTCCTAAATCTAAATAATAATTAAATATATTTTTATCTTTATATAAAATATATTTATAAAATTGAAAAATTTCCTAAAAAGTAATATAAATAAAAAATTATATCAAGTAAATATTTTCTACAAGAACCAACTAAAATAATTTCACCCACTTTGAGCTAACAAGAAAACTCTACTGGTGCCTAACTTCTTTCCATTTGATCTCACCATCACCTCCAGTGTTGAATGTTTTGTACCGAAGCTCTATTGTTTTTAGGAGTTAAGTTAGGAGATAATGAACTTGAGGGGAAATACCAATTAATTGCAAAATATTACAAGTAAATCCATAGAAGAATATTAATGTTTTCAATCCAAAATCTTTTCATAATCAATCTGTGATTTTTCTCCTTATATACTCAACTCATACTTAAATAGGTAATCATTATTACACCTTAGAGTTTGGGTAAACTAGAATTACTCTTTAGTTACATAATGGTAGCCCTGGAAGACCCAGAATCTGTTTTTCCAGATGTCTTGTTTAACTTATATCTAATCTTCATACATAACTCATATATTGACAACTGTACCCAATTTAGCAATTTGGTAACATTCAAGTTTGACACGAAAAAGTCGTCTACACTGAAGTAAAACATACTGCATGATAATCATAGAATTTAGTGTAATGCATGTTCTACAACATTTTTACTCTCTCTTGGAGCACATGCAATCTATTCACCGGCCATTTAAAGAGGTAATGCTTAATTCTTCATTTATAGACATTTTGTTTACATTTTCATCATCCGAAATTCTCTTTGGAAAGAAACCAGGCTCTTTAGGCTCAACCAGTTCCATCTCACTGACTAACATTTGAATTATGGATGTCATGGTTGGTCTATCTTCCGGGTATTGTTGCACGCACAAGAGACTGACATGGATGCATCGCAGTGCTTCTGTGATTACACACGAGTCCTTCACATTTGAGTCTATCAAATCTAAGGCATTTTTCTCTTTCCAAAGTTCCCATGCCTAAGTCATAAAATATGAGAAGAAGTTAAAGAATCATGTTAACTTTGGCTTAATTAAATAATAAGCTATTTGAGGCCTTACACAGCCAACAAGGTTAAGAGTCTGGTTTCCATGACACAGAGGTCTATTTTTGTTCCCACATACAATCTCCAACAACAAAATACCAAAGCTGAAAACATCAGATTTGATTGAAAATAGTCCATGAACGGCATACTCTGGGGCCATATACCCACTACAAGAAATTAACAGACCAAACATTCAGTTGGCACACAAATAAGTAGATAAATTTAATGCAGTATAGGTTGACAGACACTCACAATGTCCCAACTACCCTGTTTGTGTTTCCTTCGGTTTGGTCTCCTCCAAAAGCTCTGGCCATTCCAAAGTCTGAAATTTTTGGATTTAAATTTTCATCAAGTAAAACATTACTTGCTTTGAGATCTCTGTGTATTATCCTTAACCGGGAATCTTGGTGAAGATACAGAAGCCCTCTTGCAACTCCAAGTATTATTTGGAAGCGCATAGGCCAATCAAGAAATTTACCTTTTTGTTCATCTGTATTTCGTAAAGCAAATAGTTATCCAATAGTAGATTTGCAAGATTAAATTGGCATTAAATGACAGAAAGAAAACAACACAAGTGGACCTAATCTAAGATATTCTTTTATAGGCATACCGAAGATGAAGGAATCTAGGCTTCCATTAACCATGTATTCGTATACTAGTATTTTTTCTTCTCGGATGCAACAGCCAAGTAGCTTTACCAGATTACGGTGTTGAACCTTTGCAATCAGTTTCACTTCTGTTATGAACTCGGTTATTCCTTGTCCAGAACTTCTTGAAAGTCTCTTCACAGCAATCTCTTGCCCATCAGCTAATTTTCCCTACACAAATACCTTTCATTTGAGAATACATTTTCAGTAACAAATTACAATATAGTTCGTCACTGGACTCTACTTGTTCTATTACTGTTAAAAGTGTTTAAATATTGAATTACCTTGTATACAGGTCCAAAACCACCTTTTCCTATCATATTATTGCTCGAGAAATTGTTAGTGGCAGTAGTGATTGTACATAGATCAAACAATGGCATGTCTAGATCTTCTAGCTGCCTTTCAATGTTCTCTTTTTTCTCTGACTTCTCTGGACCACGCAAAGAACAATGAAATGTTCAAAATATTTTTGTGAAGCTCGAGGGAATTGTGACAGGTTTACGTGGATAAATATTGAACATTAAATTAGACAAGAAAAAAGGAAATAAAGAGAAAGATACATAGAAAAAAGAGCTGCCACAGTTATGGTGGTGACAGCGTTATTGGTGTATATTTACCTGCTATGTTTCTTCTGACTCTGTACATGACAAAAATGCAAAATAAAAGTATGCCACTAATTGCAGCAGTTGTGGTAGCAATAATTATCTTCACACGTTTGTGTCGTTGTTGAGCCCGAGTGTTTGTGGTGAGATCTTGCATTTTCCAAAGAAAACAGTATGGTGGAATGGAACTTGCATTTTCCTAAGAAAAAAGAATGATGGAATGGAAGTGTTAAGAAGAGAGATTAATGTACCTGAATTTGCAGAAGACATCCGGATATATAGATCTTGCCCACCAGTTTCAAAGTGTCGGATGTCAATAAGATCTCCAAACCACATGACACAGCCACTACCTGCTCCTCTTATGTCTGAATTAGTAAAGGCCATGCAAGAGCAATTACTCAAGCATCTCCTTCGGCAATCATCTAAATCAATACTCTCATCAACCCAAGTATGTGTCGTATCTGGTACTTTCAGGCCTACATATTTCACAAACTCATCCTTGTAGTACTCTTTGCAGCTTAATGGTTTCTTCCGGATGCATCCTTCAGTCCAGTTCATTACATTCCATTCTTGTGTTGACTTTGGACTGAATCCTTCTAAACATTGGCAAACTGGTGACACTGTTATCCAGCAGTTCCCGTAGGCTCCACAGTATCCGTAAGTATCACACGCGTCTTTTGGGGTAGATTCAAAAACCCCCCAACGTTCCATGGTTTCCCCCCATCGTCGGGTTTCGAATTGGCCTTCGCCTATGGTAATTGCCACGAGGACCGAACTATTCTTAGGAACAAACGAGTACGACATCTCAACCTTGTTGGGAGCGTACTTAAGATCATTTTTAACGACGTACTTGAATTCGTAGAATGGATTTGGCTTTTGTTGTGATACGCCACTGAAATAAAGTCCATTCCAAGGTCCAATGCGGGAAGACTTACGCGTGCCGTTCATCAGGTAAAACTCGGGATAATTATTAAGCTTTAGACCCCAAGAATGATCTCCTGGGGATGGATCATCTGAACTCTTCCATGACGTTATTCTCCGTTCCAGACCAGTTCGGAGGTCCCATCCCAACTTCATCCCTGGCAATAGTGTATCCGATGGATAGTCAAAGCTCTGCCACAAATACTCATCTGGGTTTGTTTCTCCCTCATTTCTTATCACAAAATTGCCATTATCCAAGAGCACTGCCTCTGGATTCCGTGCTTGTTTTTGATAGGTTGCAGACCAGACAACTGTGTCGTTTTGTCTGACCTCAAGATTCCATGTCTTGCTGAATGCCAAAATACCTGAGGTATCATTGATCGGGTTTGCACCGTTTGGAACCCAAACAACTCGTAGAATAGGTATGATTTTATACCAAATTCCAAGGTAGCGTTTTGTGGATATACCTGGGCTGAAGAAACCGAGCTCAAATTGTCCACTGTTGGACACTAATGTCTTGCCGTCAGTGATTGACTGTGACACAGTGAGGTTAGCCGCGGAAATTTTGAGAACGGGAACAAGCACGTAAGCAACAATAATCATGAATGAAAACATCCCCATTGAAGAATTTGTTAATCGGACACTGAATAATATCATGAGTTTATCAGAATTGGTAAGTGCACAACATTGGATGAACTGAGACTATGTTCCTCGTTTTGACCCAGTCAACCATTACTACTACTTCCACGTTTGTCCCAGCGTGACTATTCTTTCATCAAATCTCATTAACTCATCCAGATAAGCAGCTTTGAAAAATTTATTGTGTGGTGGTTCCACAGGAACTAAGATAAAGTTTGCCAACCATTTCACATTCACTATTTTGATTGTTTTCATAATTACAAAAAATTTGTTAATTTTAATAACTGTTATTTTGAAAATCAGTGTCAGTAGTTATTAAAAACAAATCTGTCAAGTAGTTATTAAAAAAGTAAAGAGTAAAATAATATATGTCATTGTAAAAATGATTATATGGTGTTAAAATAATATATGTCACCTCACCCCTTTAGATTTGGGATGTTCAAGTCATGGTCAATGGTTGATTTTCTTAACAAAAATGTTTTTAAAATAAAATACGTAACTATCTGGTTTTTATGTACTTATCCAATTTACATATTTTAAAATTAAGTATTTCTTTTAGTTTTTTTAGGAAGTAAAATCTATTTGTTTTAAATGAATATTCTTTAGAAAAATTGTCTAAAACATTTTTTTAAGTGTAATCAAACTAGTCTATTATTAATGTAGAATTGTTAGTAACACCAATTAGGCTTTTACTTTCTAGACCTCCACAATTTCTTCGTGCAACCTTTAAACTTTCGAAATAATCATTTTACCTTTACAAAAAGTGACTTCAAAATTACATATTCTATGAAAGTTTTCATGACAAGTTTTTGAAATTTTCCAAACAATATTTCTAGAATAAAATTTTCTAAATGAGATTTTTGAAATTAGTGTGTTTTGGAATAAAATTTTTGAAAAAAAAACTTTCTAAAACTCATAAAATGCCTTTCTAAAATGAGTTTTATGAAATACTTACATGTGAAATGTGTTTCGGAAAGATCTTTCCAAAACACATGGAATATGTTTCGAAACGAGATTTTTCCAGCATTTTCTTTCCCATCTTCTTGTGCATAATTCTTCCTGTCTTCTTCTTTCTCAATAGCATAAGTGCAACGGTGGCGATGGTGGAAGTTGTGACAGTGGTGTGGTGGTGTGGGGTGGTGTGGTGGGATGCAATGAGAAAGGGTGTTTGATTCTTTTTCTAATATTATAGGTGATGAAGGCGTGACCAAACAAGATTCTATGGAAGTTCTTCCAAGAAGAATCACAAGGAGCATATTTTAGTCCTTCACCTTTATCATTGTTTTGAATTTCATTATTGTAATTTCCCTAAAATTAACTTAGTTGACCAACTTCTGTTGACTTGTTGACCTTTGACTAGGTTTGACTTGTTAACTAGAGTTGTCTTAACTTAAGCCAACATGCTAATATATGTTGAGTTATTTTTGTAGGTTAATTAGGCTTAAGGAAGCATGGATAGGTGTGGCACAACAGTATTAGAGAGTAAAGATGATGTGAAGCTTAGGTGGAAGAGAGAGGAAAGTAAAAAGCATAAAACATAAAACAAAAGGAGCCTGTACCTCAAAACATCAAAATACTATAAAAAGATTGTTCAAAACATTTTTCTTGAAAAGAACAAGCAAGAGAAAGAAGATCAAATAGATACATAGAATTTTATACTAATTCACTTAAATCTGAGTTACATCCAATTTGTCAAGGTAACCTTAGGCTAACTTTGCATTATTTCAAAAGTTTTACAAAATTCCAACAAGATTACAGTTTTGAAATCACAAAACTACACCAAGAGTCTCAAATCACACAAGAATCTAAACAAAGTATGTGTAGTGTCCGGCACTTTCAGGCCTTTATATTTGACAAACACAACCATGTTGAACTCTTTGCAACTTAATGGTTTATTTAGATGCATCCTTCTGTTCAGTTCATTACATTCCATTCTTGTGGTGACTATGGACTGAATGCTTCTAAACATTGGCAAAGTGGTGCCTTTATGTCCAGCAATTCCCATAGGCTCCATAGCTTCCATACATATCACATTCGTTTATTGGGGTAATTTCATAAATCAGCCAATTCTTCCTAGTTTCCTCCCATACACTGGTTTTGAATTGACCTTCGCCTATGGTAACTGCCATGAGGACCGAACTATTCGTAGGAACAAATGAGTACGACATCTCAACCTAGTTGGGGGCGTACATAAGGTCACTTTTAAGGGCGTACTTTAATTCGTAGAGAGGATTCTGCATTCGCTGTAATACGCCACTGAAATAAAGTCCATCCCAAGATCCAATGCGGGAATACTTAAGTGTTCCGTTCATCGGGTAATATCAACGGATATTCACAAGTATTTGTGGGTATTCTCGAAAGAAAAAATTAATATTTAATAATATATTTTAACGATAAATTCAAATAAAAATACTATGTATAACATTTATAAATTTCAAACAAAGTGCAAATAAATCATTTAAATAGTGTTGAATGACATTTTACAAAGAAATTGAGATTTTTTAAAACCAATTGATAAAAAATAGCCCATTCAATTTTAGCGTATTGATGTTTTAATCATGTTTTTTTAATTTTTTTTAATTTAAATTAAAATATAGGGGTATGGGTATCCACGAGTACGGATACTATTATACCCGTACCCCCTGTTAACATGCGGGTATAAAAAATACACGTACCCGTTACTCGCGAGTATCCATTTACAATATTCATTTTCTACCCATTGCGGGTTTTATCTACGGATACCCATGGGTACAAATTTTTTTGACATCCCTAGAGTTGAAGGATTGACCACACAATATTCCATGGAAGCTCTATCAAGAAGGATTACATGAGAAGGATGTCTAGAAGGGAGGCTTCTAGTCCTTAATCCTTAAATATTTGGTTGGTATTTAATTATTGTGATTTCCCTCTAGTTGACCAACCTTAGTTGACTTGTTGACCGTTGACTAGGTTTGACTTGTTGACTAGAATTGACTTGACTTAAGCCAACGTGCTAATCTATGTTTAGTTGTTTTTGTAGGTTAATTAGGCTTAAGGAAGCTTGGATAGGTGGCACAACAATATCGGAGAGTAAAGATGTGTGGGATTTATGTGGAGGAGAGAGGAAAGTAAAAAGCATAAAGCATAAAGAATACAAGGACTTTTTTGGCAAACACACATGGTTCTCTTTTCCAAACTCAAGGAATCCATCTGGCTGCGACATATAAATTTGCTCCTCTAAATTCCCATGCAAGAATGCAGTTTTCACATCAAGTTGCTCTAACTCCATATCCAAAGCGCTCACCATGGCCAACAAAACTCGAATAGTCTTATGTTTTACCACATGTGAAAACACTTCATGGTAGTCAATTCCCTCTTTTTGTGAAAAACCTTTTGCCACAAGTCTTGCCTTGAATCTAGATGGTTCAACATCAAGAATCCCTTCTTTCTTCTTGAACACCCATTTGCATCCTACTGGCTTTACACCTTTAGGTAATGGTACTAACTCCCACATCTGATTTTTCTTAAGTGATTGCATCTCCTCATTCATGGCAATTAACCATTCTGATGCTTCTTTACTCTGGATTACATTCTTATAGGATTTAGGCTCATCATAATAGAGATTTTCACTAACTGCCAAGGCATATGAAACAGAGTTAGTATCAACAACACATGTAACATCTGCATACCTTGCAGGTTTTCTGATTTCCCTTTTTGTTCTCCTTGTTGCTATACTTTGAGGTTCTTCTTGGACATTACTAGATTGATCTATCAGATCCAAATTTTCTTTATTTGAATCTTCAACCTCAAGCTCCACCTTTTGATGAACTCCCTTATTCTCTGCAATATTTTCAACCTCCTCTTTTTGGCCAAACATAGCAGACTCATTAAAGGTAACATCTCTGCTAATAATAAACCTTTTATTTCTATTATTTTCAGTACACCATAATCTATATCCTTTGACACCCGTAGGATACCCAAGAAATATACATTTCATTGCCCTAGGCTCTAATTTACCATAATTCACATGAGCATAAGCAGGACAACCAAATATACGTAAACCAGAATAATTAGAAGGTTTACCAGACCATACCTCTTGAGGAGTCTTTAAATCAATAGCAGTAGATGGAGACCTGTTCACAAAATAGACAGCAATATTAACTGCTCCAGCCCAAAATTCTTTTGAGAGACCAGCATTTAAACGCATGCACCGAGCACGCTGAAGTAGTGTTTGATTCATCCGTTCAGCGACACCATTCTGTTGTGGTGTATGTCGTACTGTAAGGTGCCTGACTATACCTGCTTCTTTGTAGTAATCATCAAACTCTGTATTGCAGAACTCCAATCCATTATCTGTTCTTAGAGTCTTGACTTGTTTCCTAGTCTGTTTCTCAACCATAGTCTTCCATTCCTTGAACCGTCCAAACACTTCATCCTTGGTCTTCAAAAAATACACCCAAACCTTTCTAGAGTAGTCATCGATAAAGGTCACAAAATACCTGCATCTTCCATGAGACAAGACAGGGGAAGGACCCCATAAATCAGAATGAACATATTGTAATTTTTCAGTTGAAGTGTGCTTACCGTGACAAAATTTCAGCCTGCATTTTTTACCCATAACACAAGATTCACAAAATTTCAATTTCCCTGTCACCCTCCACCCAACAATCCTTGTTTACTTAACACAGCAAGACCACGTTCACTCATATGACCCAATCTACGATGCCATAATTCTGTATTATCAACATGTTGCTCTAAGGAATGGGATACAGACACCGTTCCCTGAAAGGAATGGCCAAGCATAACATAAATTCCATGTTGTAGCTTTCCTTTCATGACAACCAGAGCACCTTTGGAAACTGTAATTTGTCCATCTTTTCCTGAAAAATTGTACCCTTGTTTGTCTAAGGTACCAACAGAGATCAGGTTCTTTCGCAAGCCAGGAACATACCAAGCATCAAATGTTCTAACAATGCCATCATACATTTTTATCTGCACAGCGCCACTTCCTTTCACACCAAGCTCCTCATCATCACCCAACTTTACACTGCCATTCCATTCTTTAAATGAACTGAACAACTCCTTGTTAAAAGTCATGTGATAAGAAGCACCGGTATCCATGACCCATGTATCAGTAGAACTAATAGTGCTGACCGTCAAAACATCTCCGCCATCTCCTTCATCTGAGCTCTCACCTGAGACAACTGCACTAGAACGAGCAACAATTGCTCTGGCATTATTATTTCTTTCTTTCTTCAGTTGTGGACAATTCTTCCTTATGTGCCCCACCTCTTTGCACTTGTAACATCTCAGTTTCTTTGACTTTGAAAGTGAGTTACTACGCGTATGACCCTTGCTACTATTTCCTCTTTCCATGCTTCTGCCTCTGCTAACTATCAAGCCTGCATCATCCCCATTGGAACTAGAGACTCTTCTCTTCAGTTCTTTAGATTGCAAACTTTCTTTCACGTTGTTGACAGTAATACTGTCCCTGCCATACAACATAGTATCAATAAAATTTTCATATGATTTCGGCAGAGAACATAACAAAATAATAGCTTGATCCTCATCATCAATTTTAACTCCAATACTCTGTAGATCCAAGATAACTCGATTAAAGTTATCAAGATCATCTCTCACAGATATATTCTCAGACATCTGCAACGTATAGAGACGTTGTTTCTGATAAAACCGATTGGTTAGAGATTTTTTCTGGAATTTATCTTCCAACATCGTCCACATCCCTGCAACTGTTGTCTCTTCACCCACCTCTCTCAGAACTTCATCAGTCAAACTCAAGAGAATCAAACTGTGTGCTTTTTCCAACATCAAGTTCTTCGCATCATCTGTCATAGTCGCTGGTAATTGATCTGCACCCTCTAGTGCTGCAGCGCACCCCTGATGCACCAGAACTGCCTTCATCTTCAATTTCCACAAAGTGAAATCATTGGATCCATTGAATTTATCAATATCGAATTTGTACGAAGACATTGCGTTTCTCCATAGTAGGTCCCTAGTGTAACCTAGAGCTCTTGATAACACTTGTTATGACAAGATGAAAAGAAACAGATTAAGAGAAAAAGAAGACACACAAATTTACGTGGTTCAGTCAATGTGACCTACGTCCACGGAGCAGTTCAAGAGTTTCTTATTTCTGAATAATGATAGAGAGATACATGATACAGATGCCTTTTAGCCTTATAAAAGAGTAAAAATAACAGCCCCTTTAAACCTCATTACAACCCATAACTATATCATAAATATATGAAGTAAGGAAAAGATGAAGGGACAACATAACATTCAAGGCATCTTAACATCATCCTTGTAGAACTGCAGCTTAATGGTTTCTTCCGGATGCATCCTCCACTCCAGTCCATTGTATTCCATTCTTGTGGTGAGTTTGGACTGAATCCTTCTAAACATTGGCAAAGTGGTGACGCTGTTGTCAAGCAATTCCCGTAGGCTCCACACAAGGCATACATATCACAAATGTCATTTAGGTTAGATTCATCATAAGTTTCCCAACTTTGCGCAGTTTCCACCCAACGACGGGTTCGGAATCGACCTTTGCTTATGGTAACTGCAACGAGGACCGAAGTATTCTTAAGAACAAGCGAATACGACATCTCAACCTTGTTGGGGGCGTACAAAACGTCACTTTTAACGACGTACTTGATTTCGTAGATTGGATTTCGCTTTTGAAGTGATAGACCACTGAAAAATAGTCCATTCCAAGGTCCAATGCGGTTGGACTTATGTTTTCCCTGCATCAGGTAAAACTCAGGATAATTATTAAGCCTTAGAACCCAAGAATCGTCTCCTGGGGATGGATCATCCGGACTCTTCCAAGATGTTAGGTTCCGTTCCAGACCAGTTCTGAGGTTCCATCCTAACTTCATCCCTGGCAAGAGTGTATCAGAAGGATAGTCAAAGCTTTGCCACAGATACTCATCTGGCTCTGTTTCTCCCTCATTTCTTACCACAAAATTGCCACTGTCCAAGAGCACTGCCACTGGATTCCGTGCTTGATTTCGATAGGTTGCGGACCAGACAACTGTGTCGTTTTGTCTGAGCTCAAGATTCCCTGTCTTGCTGAAGGCTAAAATGCCCGAGGAATCATTAATCGCGTTTGCGCCGTATGGAACCCAAACAACTTGTTCAACAGGTATAATTTTATACCAAATTCCAAGGTAGCGTTTTGTGGAGTTACCTGGGGTGAAGAACCCGAGCTCAAACTGTCCGCTGTTGGATACTAATGTCTTGCCGTCAATTATTGACTGTGACATACTGAGGTTAGCTGCGGAAATTTTGAGAGCAGGAACATGTAAGCAACAATAATCATGAAAGAAAACATCCCCATTCAATAATTGCTTAATTGGAAACTGAATATTATTTGAGTTTATCAGAATTATTAAGTGCACAACATTGGATGAACTGAGACCATCTTCCTCGTTTCGACTAAGTCAACGTGACTTTTCAATGGTCAAATTTCATTATTGAAAAAAATTATTGTATGGTGGTTCTCACAGGAATTAAGATAAAATTTTCCAGCCATTTCACATTCACTGTTCTGATTTTTTTATAATTACAAAAATTTATTAATTTTAATAACTATATGATTTTGAAAATAAGTGTCAAGTAGTTATTAAAAAAATCAGTTGTCAAGTAGTTATTAAAAAATAAAGAGTAAAATATTTATGTCATTGTAAAAATGATTATGGTGTTACAATACTATCACCCCTTAGATTTGGGATATTGAAGTCATGGTTAATGGTTGATTTTCTTAACAAAATGTTTTTGAAATAAAAAACGTAAATATCTTCTTCTTTTTTTAGCTATCTAATTTACTTATTTTAAAATTAAGTATTTCTTTTAGTTTTTCTAGGAAGTAAATTCTATTTGTTTTAAATGAATATTCTTTAGAAAAATTATCTGAAAAATAATTACTTTAAGTGTAATCAAACTAGTCCATTATTTATTGGTATAAAATTGTTAGTAACATCAATTAGGCTTTTACTTTCTAGACCTCCGCAATTTCTTCGTGCAACCCTTTAAACCTTCGAAATAATCGTTTTACCTTTCGAAAAAGTGACTTGCCGATTACATATTCTTGAAACTTTTCATTACAAATGTCATGGAATTTTAGAAATAATATTTCTAGTCCAAAATTTTCTAAACAAATGAAATGTGTTTTGAAATAAAATTTCTTAAATGAGAATTTGAAAAAAAAAATAAAACTTTCCAAAACTCAAAATGATTTTTTTAAGATTGACAAACGGGTCAATTCAATCTGTCAAAAACAAATCGGGAATCTGTCAAAAACAAATCGGGTTGAGCCAATCCATTTTACTGCGGCTGATTGAAAATGGCAACCAGATCTGCCAAGGGACGGGCCGATGGACAAAATGCAAGTTTGTAAAATGTACTTTTTGACATACCATTTCAAGCCAATTACCATTTGAATACGTGAATGTAAAATTTGCAGTGAATGATGAGAAGTACAAATAGTGGCTGAAAAATAGCAAAATGCATTATAATTGCATCTTTAATATGCAGACATCACAAAAAAATCAATTCCGCATACATAAAATTAATTCCAACACCACAAATTTTTTATAAAAATGAGAACATAAAAATCTGCATCAACAAAATCAAAATCTGCGTAGATCAAATTTAAATCCAAGTATGCATGTTCTCCCTTGTAATTCAAAATTTAAATCCAACACAACAAAATCAAAATCTACATGTTCTCCCATGTAAAGAAGATGCTTTTCAATTAGGTAGTTGAAACATAATCTCCTTGAATAGAGTTAAAGGTCACCATGTTAAATTGTGGCTGCAGATTTTGACTAAATGCAAGAAATCCCGGATGCTCAATCATGTGAAAAGGATAATCATGCATAATAATCACTCTAATTTTTTGGCAGCATTTATCTTGATAAAAAAGGAATTGAAGAAAGTAGGGCAAAAAGGAATCGACCCGCACATGCCAGGCATGCCTCACGACCCAAAAAAGCTGGTCGAGCTCGACCACCCACACGGGTCAAGCGGGTCTGACGACTCAGATGTGTAGGGTCGGACCGATGACCCAAACAGGCCTGATTATCCAGACGGGTCAGACGAGCATGACGACCTATATGGGTCCTATTGGCCCGCCGAATCGACAAGCTTGACGTGTCTATTAATTCACCATGCCATGTCCACTTTGTGTAGCTCTTTAGGAAACCATCACAAAGAACATGCTTCGAAATAACGTCAGTTCATAGTTTTCTCTCATTCAAACAATTACCACACGAGCAATAGAATATTCCATTATTATCCGGAACATTCATATTTGCAAATTCAAAAAATTGTTCTACTCCATTCTCATAATCATTTGTTGTGTGTATAAAATATATCCAACTCCAATTAAGCTGACATTGGCTTTCCCTTACAATAATTAGTTATCACTTAGCAATACTGTCAAGGTATTCTAAAAGATCAACATATCATGCAGTACAACAAAAGAAATCAAACATTTTGAGGTCAAAACCGTAATAAATCATAAAACTATAGACAATATATATAAAAGGTAGTCATTACCTTACCTACATATCTTTAGCAATAATGTTCAAAAACATAGTGTCAATTATAGATCGCTATATAGTTAAGCAAATTATAACGTCTAAAACACATGGTACAAATTCTATTATTGAATGATAATTAGGGTGTATAATATGGTCTTTATAAGGTTAATCTTCTACAATTTTGTCACTTCAAGATTCTTAAATCCATGTACCACACAAGGAAAAAAAATTGAAAGTATATCCCACTTCAACTTTGCTTTTAGTTAGAGCTGAGAAATAGCCATGAGTAGTGATTAAGATTGTTCGGTTTTGCGGAATTTCTTTCCTGTTTGGTAGATAGGGAATAAGTTGAGCTGGTGTTGGTTTGCCTCTCATTATGTCTCCGCTTTCAAAGTTAAATTCGATTTGACTGAACGTGAATGAATTCGAGAATAGGGATATATGCACAAGGGTTCTTGTTACTGGGTCCTTCAAGTGTCGCTCTTGTTGCACTAAAACATGGACCTGGCACACCCTATGATGAGATTCAAGTTAGCATATATTAGTTATATATTATATATTGTATTCTTTTGTCTGCTAAATTCAAGATTTGAATGTGTTGTTTGTACTTCCTATATCTGTAGTTCTTTTTATAGTTCTTAGGGATATTAATTAAATTTTTTATTCAAAATTGTGGTTGTTTGTAAGTTCTTTTGGTGAACTTTTTCCTCACAATTATTACAAATAGTTATATTGTTTTGTCCCTTTCAGAGGTAGTCAATTAAGAAAATATTTAATGTGTTAAATGCTTAAAGTCACCCATTAAAAAATGATATCAGCAAAATCAATATATTTTATTTTTCATGAATTATTCATCTATCCATAGTCCCTTAAAAAAAAACAATACATTGTGAAGGCTAATTGATAGATAACTTAATGGTTGAATCACGTTAATTTCATTAACAATGACGGAATGATGATATAATTTGATAAATTTATTCTTGATTTTATATTATAGTATTTGACCAATAAAATAGCGTAATATTATAATTCTAATTATAAACATAATTATAAAAAAATATTAATTTCCAAATAATAAATTTTCTTATGACAGATTTGTAAATAAAAAATTAATTCAACTTGATAAAATAATTTTAATTTATTTATGAAGTCAAATATGCTTTTTAATTGTGGTTGTGGTAGGTCCTGTTGAACTGGACTCTTCCGTTAGTATTTTGATTGAGGGTTGTGCGTAACAGGCTTGTTTGTAACCATTACTGACGGATCTGCATCTATCGTAATTACCGAAGGATTTATCCATCAGTAATTACTTTTATTTCTGACAGATTGATCCCTTGGTAATTATCCACGAATGCTAGATTCATCGGTATGAGGACTACGACTACTACCGACGAATAGATCTGTCGGTAATGCCGTTAGATAGATCTGTCGGTAATGTCGTCGGTAAATATTCATCAGAGTGCAAACTCTGTTATGCATGTTTGTTAAATCCCACATAATAAACAAGACCTGCAAATCACAGACATTCAAAAATATACCATCCAATTATAACATTTGATCCATTATAATCAAATACATATCTAGTTCAACTCCAACGTTAAATGTAAACATATATCACAACATTAATTAAACATAAGTGCAAGTATCAAATGTTTACTACTCAATCAAACTAAAAACTAGTCCTCAATAATACTATAAGAAGTCATCCAAATCACATAAAGTGAAAGTATCAAGTGTTTATTATCAATCAAACTAAAAAACTCAATCAAACTAAAAACTATAGTCCTCAGTAACTTTGACATCTGGTCCTAATAGTCTAAGTAGTCATCCGAATCAGAGTCCTCAGGAACTGGATTGGGCTAGACTGGTGCGGGCTGGACTACTACAGGCTGAACTGGGCTGGGCTGGACTAGACTGTTGCAGGCTGCTGCTGGGACAATGTTAGGTTGGATTGAGGTTGTTGAAGGGCACGGTGGTCAGGAGGCAACAATGTTAAGACTAGATTGTGTAAGTTTTGAAACTGGCCTTTTAATTCCTCATAAGCCTGATCACGGGCTTCTAGTCTTTGTCTGAGATGTAGGAGCCGCAGTGTTCCCTGGGAGGGTGGGATGGAAGTGTGTATGATGGGTTGAAAGGATGGGAGTTTGTTGTGTGGTGGTGAAGGTGTGCGGGGTAAGATTGTACTCGCTTTCTTCTTCTATAGGCTGGAAAGCTGGGGACCTTGCGACATCAAATATTTCCTTAGCCTTTCCCTTTTGAGTGGGATCGGCTTCGATCTTTCGCCTTAGCCGTGAGTTTTCCTGTCGTAGTGCCTCCATCTCATCAACACTGCATTTCTTCAAATCAGCTATTCTTGTTGCATCTTAGCTTGACCGTCTAGAATAGCGGCCAAGTCTGGGGTGGTAGTAGTAGGTGTTGCAAGACCTGCTTCAACTTGCTTGTTAACTCTTGCTCTGTTGCGGGTAGAAACCATCTTCGAGAGAATGCGGGTTGGTCCGTAAAGTATTATCTCGTGCCTCACGGTGGGCGCCAATTGTTCTTGCGGAGAACAAATAAGATATGTCAGACACAAGCGTTACCTTACCTCAATCCGCAATCTCCTCAGTAGGCTTCCTCCCGGCTGCCGTATGCCATCTGTGGGTATCTCGGTTTGGACCGGTTTAGACCCGAGAGAGGTTACCTGCGGAAGAGACTCTAACGCTCAAGTCAGCAAAAAAATCTCAGAAAGTCAAATCTCATAATTAAGGGAGTAATGAATGCATACCTTTAATTTTTGGGGTCCATGCATATTTATAAATTATTAATTATGTCTAGCCACATCATAGGTCGGGCCTCTGTTTGGGTCGTAGGTGGGTCTGGGCCTTAGTCCAGGTCACTTAGTTCGATTATCGCGGGCCTTAGGGGTTTTGCTGGTAATGCTAAGAATTTGCTAAGTTCTCGTTTAGTTTCTTTGAGATACCGGCTTAGGCCGGTTACTTCTTTAGTGGCTTAGACCGATTGCTCTTATAGCGGTTTAGGTTGGTTACTTTCATTTGCTTGGCATACGTATGGTGATTATTTGCGTCCTTGGCAGCTCTATGGACAAGTCTTATGGCTATAGTCAAGCTAGGCCGCCAAGGTGTAGTACAAAATCATATCACTAATTTCTTTATCAGGAACAAAGAGTAGTTGAGTTATTAGGCTCATGAAGAGGAGTGTGATAACAAATTAGGCTCTTCCTTCTTTTTTTCCTTTTTTTTTTTCTTTTTTCCATCTCTCTTTTTTCTTTTTTTTTTCTAAAATTAAAGTTTGAAAATTTTTAAAGAAAATTTTATTTCACCCTTTTTTATTTTCCATTAACTAATTTTTTTTTAAATTTTTTTTAAATAAATTTATTCACCCGGACGAAATTGGGTGTTGACAAGGTCAACATTATACTTTATCAACATACTCGTTGGATCCTTTACGAATGTGGGTTTGCTGAAATACCTCATCAATGTGCACATGTCGTCCAAGCTCCTGTGCCTGTAAAACAAAATATGGTGTTACTTTTTAAGCAAAATTACTTAAGAGTGAAGCATTTTACCATACGAATGACATGCTCATGAGTAGTAATTGAACCGTCTGTGTGTAGGCTCCTACCCTTGGGGGAAGCTCTATTCCTTTGGGTTTTAACACATTTATTGCGATAAGGGTGTTGTCCTGCATTCCTGGCCTCTCTAAACATCTCAGAGAGCCTATGTGTTAAAATTTGTGTGAATTTGAGCTTCATGCTTAGGTCTCCATTGAACCTTCCTCTACGACAATGAATCAAGTACAAATAATCAATTGTATTGCACTATTAACATACCCAGTTATTAAATCTTTAAAAAGATTGACGAAATGTTTACCTTAAAATGTTGCCAAAATACATCTCCATCTACTGGAGGTATTGCTCCCCATGTTGGCCAAGCAGTAAAATATTTTTTCTTAATAGACCTTGTGATGGCATGGGGAGCAACTCTAGAAGGATAAAACCTGCACACGATTTAAGAAAATTAATGCACAAAAGGGCAAGGTAAAATAAATCATGTAAAAGAAAATAGTTTTTAAGATGGGAGAAATTATTATTACCCTTTCCCATAAGGTTCAATCTTGGGTCGTTTATCGGGAGGAGGGTCAACAACAACAACATCTACATCAGTGGGACCAGAAGAGGCAGGAATACTAGGTGAAGGGACTAATGATGGAGAAGGTATAGCAGCAGCATCAGAGGGTGAGGAAGAAGGTTATGGTAGCACAATAGGAGGTAGCATGGGCACCATCACAGGAGGTGGTGTGGGTACCATAATAGAAGGTGGTGTGGGTACCAAAGGAGGGCGTGATGTGGGTACCATAACAGGACTGGTGTGGGTACCAAAGGAGGGCATGTAACATCCCTAAGGAATATTACTGGTTTTTAATAAAAAAAATAGAAAATAAAAATAAAAATAAATACCTCAATTAGTATGATACCGTTTTCCAAAAACACGGGAAATTTAAATCAAAAATAGTAACCGTAACATAGTTCGAATGTACACTATCGTTCTATTCAAAAGTTACTAAAGTACAACATAAATAAAGTTACATCAAAATCTAAAAAAAAAAACATTTGCTTTCAAAAGCCCAAGTAGCCCATGCTCTCCGTCTCTAGGCATCTCTTGGCTCACCTGTCAAATCATCTGCTCCCAGATAACAAATTATCCGATCATCGCCACACACACACAGATAGGGTGAGCTATGCACAATATATAAACATATACATGAAATAAATATGCCACCCATCCCAAAATAACATAACTAAAATTTTATGATTTTCAAATTTCCCAACCATGACCTCATAGTCCTTCATGAGTCATATACATGAACTAGGTCTTGGGACTTCACTGTGCTCCCACAAAACTAACTCATTCGTGGTCCAACCCTATGAGCCTATCCCGCTCATAGTCCTGCCCTATAGACTCCTCGTTTGTAGTAAATCATCCAAGCCTCCTCAACTTGGACCCTGGCACGCATGCAATCACCATACTATGGACTCCTCGCCCAATAATAGCCAATGGGAACATAACAGTTCCTTGCCCATCGTGCGCCCGACACATGTAATCACCATACCAAGGACTCCTCGCCCATTAGTAGCCGACGAGAACTCAACCAGTTCCTTGCCCATCATGTGTCCAACCATCAAGCACATCCCAGACCCCTATTGGACTTAGTGCTTCAAGCCCAAACCCCACACCAGATGCATATACTTCCTATACTTAGGAAAAAGTAGCCAAATCACACACACAAGCACCCATAAACATGGAAATTCGCATAAACTCGCTTAAGCCAAGGACTCTCGCCCAAGCTAAGCCCTTGGCCTCGCTTAGGCTAATTCACCTCGCCTGAGCGAGCTTAAAATAGCAGCATCATCACGTTATCTCGCTTAGGCGAGATCCTCTCGCCTGGGCAAGCCATACCTTCGCTCAAATTAACCCACACCTCGCCTGAACGAGGATTCAAACAACCAACATCAATTCTCATCGCGACCTCGCTTAGGTGAGCCATTCTCGCCTAAGCGAGCATGCCTGTCGCTCAGAACTCCAAAACCTCTCGCTTGGGCGAGATGTCGCGCTCAAAACTCCTAGGTTTTTTCGCGACCTCGCTTAGGCGAGTGCCTCTTGCCTGAGCAAGAGACCATGTCGCTCAACCCTTTTCCTGGTCCCCTTAGCGAGAACCACGAACCAGAACCCAAAGTGAGACTTTATAACTCTCGCTTAGGCGAGGTGGACCCGCTTTGACGAGACTTGCAGGGTTTCGAGTCTGTTCACGCACACAATTCGCCAAAACTAAACCAAAACCCAACTCAATCATTACCAAACGTAAGAAAAATGTCAAGCAACACTCAAAAGCATGTTATATAATCATTCAAACTACCCCACCTCGGGGTTTCATCAGCATTACCCATTCAATTCCAGAACCCTCATCACCCATATAAGCATAAAAAGACTTTGCACCCAAATGTCAAGCCAACCAATTCACAATCCCAGTACATCGGATACGAAATTTACATCATTCAGAATTCATGTGAGAAGACCAATAATCCAGAATCATAGTACACACATCAGTTAATTTAAATGCACAAAGACAGCTTCCCTAACCTGGAATTATTGATCAAAATAGAGAGAGACGAATAACCCTTGATTCACAATTGCCTTCTTGCTTCAGCCCTTGCACCCACAATTCAACCTTTCGCTCTCCAAATTTCGCTCTACTCCCAAGCCAGAACAAACTAAAGTGAAGAAAACCTTTCTTTCTCCCAGATTCTACCTTTTATAGGTCTCCTAATATTGGTCCAAAACTAAAACGAAAAAATTGGGCTTTTTAATGTGTTTAATTCTCATTTAGGGGTCATTATAGGATGTTTTCCAACCCCTCTTGGCTTTCCCTTCTAGGTTTTGTTTTGCCCTCTCATATTACCTCCAAAACTACAATTTAAAAAAATAAAGTTCCAATTTCATTCCCAACCAAGTTTGAATTCATGACCACTTAGTCACCATTCAAGTGCATAACCAATTCAACCAATCATGTTTCGTGATACACTCCAATCATGATATGTTTACAATATCAATTCCATACTCATACATATTATTAAAAATCAATAATAAAACAACAACATATAATAGACATACATAGGACTCGAACTCATACATATTATTAAAAATCAATAATAAAACAACAACATATAATAGACATACATAGGACTCGAACCCAAGTCCTCTGACACAACAAAAGTACTCTCAACCACTTGAGCTAGTACTTTTCTACATCACATCAAACAATAATTAGTGCCATAAAGGCGCTTTCTACCCGTATTTATTTATTAATTAATTATTTATTTAATTAATTTCCACGGGTCTTACAGGACGTGGTGTGGGTACCATAACAGGAGGTGGTGTGGGTTCCATAACAACAAGTGGTATGGGTACCATTACAGGAGGTGGTGTGGGTACCATAATAAGAGGTGGTGTGACCTCTACAATAGGAACAGATGGGGATTGTAATGGTGTGGGTGCAACACCTAGGGAGGTTAACTGTAAGGCTGCACTATGTGTGTCAGCAAGAGTGGATGGAGTGGATATGGATGGTCTTGCAGGAGGAACTTTCATCAGGTAGTGTGGCCTTTTTGGTGCCCTTTTTGCTTTAGGTTTTGCTACCTCTTTCCCCTTACCGGGATTAGGTGGACCCTTGGATGACATTGTAAACTATTTTAAACGAATACTATTAGAATAAATAAACGATGAATATTAATGTCAAATTATACGTACAAATATTAAAAAGTAAAAGGCCATATTACAACTACACAACAATAATGACATATAATACAAATTATAAATATTAAAAATTAATCACCATCACTGTCATCGTTCATGACTTCATAATTCTAATCATCAAGCCTCTCTTACCATTGTAACAACGGTCAAACACCCAATGACGATGGTTGGGAACTTCGGCCATGTTCTGTGACAAGGCAAACAATGAGGTGTTACTTTTGTGGTACTCAAAGAACATGGGAGTTAAGTAATAAACATATTACTACTTAAGCCCATACATGTAGAAGACAAAGACAGAAGGTGCACAAATGATTTTTTCATTCTAGCATACCTCTAGTTTACTTGATTTCAATATTTGAACCTATTTTATAGTATTCTTTTAGTCTAACATAAATTTACATATAGAAATCATGATCAAGGTAGCAAATACATATAAGGGAATTGGTATTTGCTATAACCATATATATTATGTTCTTGCGGAGAACAAATAAGAGATGTCAAACACAAACGTTACCTTACCTCAATCCACAATCTCCTCAGTCGACTTCCTTCCGATTGGCATATGCTGTTAGTTGGTATCTCGGTTTGGACCGGTTTGGACCCGAGAGGGGTTACCTACGGAGAAGGCTCCGATGCTCAAGTCAGCAAAGAACTCTTAGAAAGTCATATCTCATGATTAAGGGATTAATGAATGCGTACCTTTAATTCGTGGGGTCCATGCGTATTTATAAATTATTAATTATGTCTGGCCACAACATGGGTTGGGCCTCTATTTGGGTCGTAGGTGGGCCTGGGCCTAGCCCAGGCCCCTTAGCTCAATCATTGTGGGCCCTAGGGGCTTTGCTAGTAATGCTCTAAGTCTATCAGGTTCTCGCTTAATTTCCTTAAGTTAGCAGCTTGGGCCGGTTATTCTTTATTCGCTTAGCATATATGGTGATCATTTGCATCCTTGGGGGTTATGTAGGCGGATTTCACGGTTATAGTCAGACTAAGACGCCTAGGTGTAGTACACTGGTCCCCCAGCCTTTGTCGGTGTATCTATAGCGGCAAAGGATGAGAAGTGTTGGTGTGTTTCGTTGAGCCGCCTAGGTGTAATACACCAATCCCCCAGCCTTTAAGTGTGACGAACAATGTTAAGGATTGAAATCTGAATAGGTTTGTGGCAGGTGAAACGGTGGCAGATGTCAAAGGTCGAATCAAAGGGGTTTTGCACCGTCATTTTAAGGTTGGTGACCTTTAGTGTGCATTGTGACACTTCATATGGCTTGTGACTTTTGGCGGGAAGGAGTTGTAGCGTTTCGGATCGTCGTTTATAAATAGGGTTGTGTGGAGAATGTGTTTCTGTTGGTTCATTTGTAAGAATTCTAAGATCAGTGATTTGCATGCGTTATAGTTGTTTGATTAGTTCTTTGTACCTGCCGAAATCTTTCTTAAAAAGGTATGTCTAATACTAGCGATGATGTGTCGTTGTCATCATCGAGTAGTTGGAGTATGCGTTCTAAAGAAGATATAGGTAGACGTTCGGAGGAGGGGAGTCTTAGCCCAACGGTTGGGGCGAGGAGAATCCCTTTGGAGACGATAACTAAAGTGAGGGAAGACCCTCCCGAGGAGATAGTGGAGAGGAGTTGGTCGATGAAGGTCGGTTATGATTGTGTTGCTACTGATGTTCGAAACCAGTCGTCATTGTTCAGCTGGTCAAGGTTGTTTAACTCATGGCTAAACTGTACTCCTGTCATAGGGAGGGATGTGGACCGTGATATAGTATCTCTGGAGCGTGTGAGTGCTGTTGAACGTGTTTGCCATGGGCAAGAAGGAGTGGCTGATAAGTTTTTCTACATGTATTGGTGGAGGTACATATGCATGGTGGTACAAAGAGAAAAGCCGAGTTGTCGACTAGGCCTGGCAGAGGCAAAGATGTTAAGAAAGTGCGAGCCGCTTTGTCAGGGTCAGGGTCGTCTAGTGGCATGAAAGGACTAGAGGCTGGCTTGATTGAGCTGCCAAAGACAACTGTTTGGAAGGATATTGAGATCAATATGCCGGAGACGCTGCTCAATTCAATTCATAGCATGAAGCCGAACCATCTGGTGAGGACTATGGTGGAATTTAGTAGCAAGGCGCTGATATTAGGGCATTGGGTTGGGTCGTTATATCAACGGGAGTTAAAGGAAGGAAACCAGAATAAGCTGGCGAAATTGCAAGGTAAAGTTGAAGAGTTTGCGTAGGAGAAGGAAGCGTGGGAGAAAGAAAGGGAATAGTGGAAAGAAGAGAAGAAGAGACTTGGGACCTGGAAAGTACGCTGCTTGGATTCAGAGGAAAAATTTACAGTGAAGATTGCTAACCTTGAGGCCGATTACGACGAGTTGAAGGAAAAGCATGAAGGCCTAGAAGTTGAGCTTGAGGACCTTAAAGGTTGCATCATCCAAGATCATATTAATGGGTTTTAGAAAGGCTTTAGGCAGACGACCTTTTTTTGTACATACGTGGATGTGGCGGATCCCAGGTTTGATGTGAATAAAAATGTAGTGGACGACCACCTTATCAATGAAGCTGAAAGCAGTCCTGAGGAGGCAGAGAAGAAGACAGTTGATGAGGATATGAATGTTGGAGAGGCCGTGGAGGGTGGTGATGACCAAGCAGCTTCGGACATAGTTTTTTATTTTTTCTATTCACGATTAATCCTAAGTTTGTAATAACTCGTATAATATTTTTCCTTGCTTTTAATGTGATACATATTCTGGATATATCTGTTGTGTGGTTGTTGACGATAGTATATGTGATAGGAACGCACTTGTTGAATGATGTTGTTATGTATTCGGTATGTTACTTTATATGTCGCTTCACGTGGATGAGTATTATTGACGTTTGTAAGGTAATGAGAATACGTTTGTGTGTATGCTATGTGAGTTATAGTACTCGACCTGGGCCGCTTACGTGTGGTAATGGTGGGGAATTTAAACGATTAAAAGTAGATAAAGGGTGTTTGACCTAGGCCGTTTACTTGTGGTAAGGGTGGAGAATTTAAGTGATTTAAAATTAAGTAACAAGTGTTCGACCCAGACCGCTTACTTGTGGTAAGGGTGGGGAATTTAAGCGATTTAAAATTAAGTAACAAGTGTTCGACCCAGGCCGCTTACTTGTGGTAAGGGTGAGGAACTTAAGCGATTTAAAATTAAGTAACAAGTGTTCGACCCAGGACGCTTACTTATGGTAAGGGTGGGGAACTTAAACGATTAAAATCAAGTAATAGTGTTCGACCTAGACCGCTTACTTATGGTAAGGGTGGAGAACTTAAACGATTAAAATTAAGTAACAAGTGTTCGACCCAGGTCGCTTACTTGTGGTAAGGGTGGGGGACTTAAACGATTAAAATTAAGTAACAAGTGTTCAACTCAGGGCGCTTACTTGAGATAAGGGTGGAGAACTTAAACGATTAAAATCAAGTAATAGTGTTTGGCCCAGACTGCTTACTTGTGATAATGATGGAGAACTTAAACGATTAAAAGCGTGCCAAAGAGTAGACAAGGAGTAGACGTGGGATTAATGAAATTTGGGGTGCCTCGTTAAAAACTCCCTGGCCAAAACCCTCCTTAGGGAAAAAAGACCAGGTGAGGAAAAAGAGTACACCAGGGTTACAAGTATTCGGTACAATAGGTATGTTAACTGAAGTAAAATTTGAGATGGGACACGTTCCATGTATTGGGTATCTCTTCGCCTGATAACTGTTCAAGCTTATACGCTCCTCCCCTGGCATCTTCGCGTATTCGGTATGGACTGTCCCAATTGGCGGAGAACTTGCCATCCTTCTTTCTTACACTGCTGGCCATTCTCCAAACTAAGTCCCCTCTAGCGAATGATCTTGGGCATAAGTTCGCGTTATACTTTCTGGTCGCCCTTTGTTTGGCTGCTACGTTGCGTATTTGGGCCTAGTCTCTGAATTCATATAGGAGGTCGAGGTGGGTGCTCATGTTTTGGTGATTTTGAACTGGGTCGTACAGTTCTCGGCGTAGAGACAATTCACCAATTTCGACTAGTATCATGGCGTCTGTGCCGTATACTAGGCTGAAAGGAGATTCGTTCGTTGCTGATTGAGGGGTACACCTATAGGCCCACAACACTTTCACTAATTCTTCTAGCCATCGGCCTTTGGCGTTATCCAGCCATTTGCGCAATTCTATTAGTATGACTTTCTTAGCTATTTCGCCTTGCCCATTGGTCTGTGGGCGTTCAACAGAGCTGGTTACATGTTTGATGCCTAGGCCGATGTAGATGTTAGTGAGTTTTTTGTCTATGAATTGTCGGCCATTGTCGGTGATGATTGTATGTGGGACGCCATATCGGTATATAATATCTTTCCAGACGAACTGTTGGACTTGTTGGGTTGTAATGGTGGCTAATGGTTTGGCCTCTATCCATTTAGTGAAGTAGTCAATGGCTATTATAAGGAATTTTACTTGGCTATTGGGGAAAAAGGGTCGAGAATGTTCATTCCCCACTTTGCAAAGGGCCACGGGAATAGGATAGAGTGAAGTTGTTCTTGCTTTTGATGGATGAGGTTACCATACTTCTGGCAGGGTATGCATTTTTTGACAAAAGTGTGGCAATCGGCCTCCATGGTTGGCCAAAAGTAGATGGCGCAGAGGATTCTAGTGGTCATGGTTCGTGCGCCGGAGTGATAGTCGCATATGTCGTCGTGTAAATCTTTAATGATATATTGGGCTTGTTCGGCGATGACACATTTGAGGAGCAGCTGGCCGTATCTCCGCTTGTACAAGTCGTCGCCTATCATTGTATACCTAGCGACTTTAGCTAGCCAACTCTTGTTGCCATCAGGTGGGGGATTACCGGTTCAAAGGTACTGGATGTAGGGAGCTGTCCAATTGTCGGCTTGGTGTTGGGTTAGGTTATGGCAAGTGTTTGTTGTGGAAGGTGCGGATAGTGTTTGTTGTAAGAGTGATCGATGTCGACTTTATAGCTTAGTGCTGGCCAGTTTAGATCATATGTCGGCTCTGACATTTTCAGATCTGGGGATGTGTTGGATGCACACTCGTTCAAAAGCATATTGGATGACGTTTCGGACCAGGTGATAGTATTGTAGGAGGGTAGGGTCTTTGATCTGGAATTCGTCATTTAGATGGCACACTATGAGTTTGGAATCGGTTTTGCACGCAAGCATTTTGACGCCGACTTCGCGGGCAAGGGATAGGCTGGTTAGGATGGCTTCGTATTCGGCTTGGTTGTTGGATATTCTGACGGCGAAGTGGAGGGATTTTTCGATGAGGATGTCGTTGGGGCCTTCTAAGACGATGCCGGCGCCTGCCCCTTTTGGGTATCGGTTTTGACAATGATGTTGTGGTTTTGGACATAGGGACGTAGGCGTCGCACTACGTGTACTAGGGATAGGGCTAATTCTCCACCATCTGGTATCTGGTTTCGAGATCCTGCAAGATTCGGCTTACGAAGTATACAAGGTGTTGAGTTCCATCGACCTATTGAACTAGCGTGGCGCTTACGGTGTAATTCGTGGCGGTGATGTAGACGAGGAGGGGTTGATGAGTATCCGACTTATAGAGGATGGGTGGTGAAGTTAGGGTGTTTTTGAGTTTTTGAAAAACTTGTTCACATTCGTCGTTCCACGAGAACTTGGTCAATTTCTTGAGTAGTTGAATGATAGGTTGGGTTTGCTCGGCCAATTTGGGAAGGAAGCGGGAAATGGCGGTTAGACGGCCAATGCGGCGTTGTACTTCTTTGACACTGCTGTGGCTCCGCATCTCAATGATTGCATTGCATTTCTTGGGGTTAGCCTCTATGTCGCGTTGTGTGAGCATGAAATCGAGGAATTTACCACGATCGACGTCAAAGACGCACTTTTCGGGGTTGAGGTAGAGGTTGTATTGTCGTAATGCAGAGAAGATGGCGGACAAGTCTTGAGCGTGTTGGTGATGCCTTGGGGATTTGACAACCATATCGTCGACGTATACCTCAACACATTTGCCCATTATGTGGCTGAAGACCTTATCCATTAGCCGCTGATACGTTGCTCCTGCGTTTTTTAGGCCGAATGGCATAACTTTGTAAAAGTAGTTGGTGTCATCTGTAATGAAGGTGGTTTTGTTCATCAGATGTGGCCATGGGAATCTGGTTGTAACCAGAGTATGCATCAAGAAAACTGAGAACTTTGTTACCGGCTGCACCGTCAACTAGTCGGGCAATATTGGGTAAGGGGTAGGCGTCCCTAGGACAGGCTTTATTGAGATCCGTTTAATTGATGCACATTTTCCACTTGCCGTTAGCTTTCTTAACCAAGACTACGTTGGAAAGCCATGTGGTGTAATGGGCTTCTTCGATGAACCCCGCATTGAGTAACTTGTCGGCTTCGGTCTTGGCCGCTAGTCGACGTTCTTCACCAAGCTTTCTTTTCTTCTGGGAGACGTATCTGATGTCCTTGTAAATGGAGAGTTTGTGGGATGCGACTTAAGGGTCAACGCCGGGTAAGTCAACGACGGACCAAGCAAAGAGGTAAATGTTGCTGATGAGGGTAGGTATAAGGATCTCGCGTTGTTTGTGTTGTAAACCAGTGCCTACTTTGATGGTGCGTCCATTAGTGAGTTCCAGTGGTACAATTTCATCGACCGACTCGATGCGAGCATCCCGGCCTACCCTGGGGTCCAAATCTTTTCTAAATAAGGTTATGTCAGAGCCGAGTGGACGTTCAATATGGTTGGTTTGAAGGATGGGAAGTTGTGGGCGTAGGCTGGCCATGTAGAATTCTTGCACGAGCCATTGGTCGCCGTGGATGGTAAGGATTTCTCCGGATGGGAATGGAAATTTCATGGCCAGATGGGGTGTGGAGACGATTGTGCCGAGAGTGTTCAAGGATGGTCGACCGAGAAGGACGTTGTATGATGTAGGTGCGTCTACGACAAGGAAACAGATAGGGATTGTCTTGGTTTAAGCGCCATTGCGAAAGACAGTATGGAGGTCGATGTAGCCGCGGGTGGAGACCTTCTCCCCTGAGAAGCCATATATGGGTTCATCGTAGGGAACCATGGTGGTGGTGGGGAGCTGGAGTTTCTAATATGTGGCCCAATAGAGGATGTCAACTGAGCTGTCTTGGTCGACGAGGACTTTGTTGACGACATAGTTTTCCAATTCAACCGTGATGACAATGGGGTCATCCTGTTGGTGATCAAGGCCATGGAAGTCATCGTCTATGAAGGTTATGGGAGGCATTCGGCATCGGTGGTGTGAATGGGTTATATGGTTGATGGATTGGAGGTGGCGGAGATGTTTCTTTCTGGCCGACGAGGTGGATCCTCCACTAGCGAAGCCACCAGAGATGGTGTTAATGGTTCTGCGTAGTGGGGGGTCAGTCGGGGCAATATCATTGCGAGCAGGTTGGAGGTCACGGCTGGTGGGTTGGTTAGGACGTCTATCGTGGCGAGAGTCACGGGGAGGACGTCGGTGGTCAGATCGTGGAGAGTGGTCGTCTCTACGGATGAAGCGGCGGAAATGGCTAGCACAAACCAATTCTTCAATCTTGTTTTAGAGTGCTTTGCATTCTTCTGTGGTGTGGCCATTGTTTCGGTGATAGCGGTAATACTTAGTCATGTCGGCATTAGGGGGAGTGGACGTCTTAGGAGGTGGGGGGATGAGATCGGCCTGCAGAGCTTCATCAAGGAGACAAGATCGAGGAACATTGAGGGGTGTGTATCTGGTGAAGCAAGGTTGTCGGGGTTCTCTGGGTCTAGGATCAGGTCGTGAAGGTTGTTTAGGGGTGGTTGTCGTAGAGGGCATGTAGTCATTACAGAATTTTGTGTGGAGAGTTTGCATCTCTTCCATACGGATGTAGTCCACGACACGGTGCTTCAATTCATGCATGGAGGCGGGTGGGTGTAGGTAGGCGTTACTGGCGAAGGGACTGGGTTTAAGAGTGAGTGCCATGCACTGAAGTATCATTTCCTAGTTAAGGTGTGGTGTGCAGAGGGTCGCCTTACTGAAGCGGTGGATGAAAGCCCGGAGCGTCTCGTCTTGTTCCTGTTTGATGAAGGCGTGACCACCTCCTTAGAAGCTCCCTCAAGAAGGATCACTAGAAGCATGTCTAGAGGGGAGTTTTCTATTCCATCACCTTTATCTTTGTTTTGCATTACTTTAGTTTGAATTCCCTAAGTTGGTTTCTAGTTGACTTATTTTGGTTGACTTGTTGACTTTGATCCAAAGTTGACCTTTGACCAAGATTAGATTAACTTAAACCATCATGTTAATCCTTGTTTGTCTTGTTTTGTAGGTAATTAAGAGAAAGTAGAGCATGGCTAGGTGGCACTTGGTGATTGGAGCACTTGGATGAAGTGGAAGAGAGAGGAAAGCAAAAAGCATAAAGCAAAAGCAAAAGTAGACATGTACCTTGTCTCCTTTTGCCTTTGTGGTTTATGCCTTAGAAGGTCACTTGGTCTCCTTCCTCTTTTGGCCTAGAATCCTCATGGGAATGCCTCCACCCATCATCTCCCTTCACTTGGCCAAGACTCACTCTCACATTAGGTTTAGGGTTTGCTAGTTAATCCTTTTTCATGTTTTTATATTTGCTAAAGGACCCCTATGAACTCCTATTTAAAGGGTGCTCCTTGTCTTGTAAAAGGGTTCATATTTTGTTATAAACTTTGTGCATTCAACCACAAATTTTCGTGAGCTCTCCTTCCTAGAAGTGAACTCACCTTTGCCTTATCTTGCTTGCAAGTGGCGGCACCATCACTCATCTCTAGGGCTTGGTTGGCTTAGATCCCCCCTATGAGTGGCGTGCTTCTTCCATTCTTCATCTTCTATGCTTTCAATTTTTATTGTTTCTTCTTTCATTTTGCTCTTTAAGTGTTGTTATTGTCGTGTGTGTTTAAGCTTGAATCCAACTCTCTTCTTTCTTTCATGAGCTTGAGAAATGAACCTTCACATCTAGATAGCATGCTATCTTAATGTCCAGTGGGAATTTTCAAAAAGCTTTCTTAAACAACTTCACCATGTTCATAACTCTAATAGGAAACAAGATAATCCTTCATCATTTCCTGTCTGACGCCAAGAAGAGAGATGGTTGTGGTTTGATGTGGGCAGCTGCCGGCGAATTGAGTGGTGAACATGTGGGAGAGGGTGTCAAAGCAGTCGATGGATTATGGTGGTAGGGTGGTAAACTACTCGAGAGCGGGGCCTTTGAGGGTGGTAGGGAAGGCCTTGCAGAAAATGACATCGTGAGAAGTGTAGAGGGAGACATGGGTGATATAGACTTTGAGGTGCTCGTCTGGATCGATCTCGCCTGTATAACGGTCCAGTGTGAAAGGTTCCCACTGGGCAGGGAGAGGGGTGTTGGCGATGAAATCAGTAAATGGGTGACGACATCTGGGTTGGGATGGTGGATGAGGGTGGGAAAAGTTGATGTAAAGTTGTGAGGTGGGATATTGGTGGTGGGGAGGGTGGGAGGGATGTTGTAAGGTGGGATGTGGGTGGTGGGGAGGGTGGCGGCGGTGGTAGGAGCTGTAGTGTTTTCTGGAAGGGTGGGATGGAAGTGTGTATGATGGGTTGAGAGGATGGGAGTTTGTTGAGTGGTAGTGAAGGTGTGCGGTGTGGGATTGTACTCGTTTTCTTCTTTAGTAGGCTGGAAAGTTTGGGACTTTGCGGCATCGGATGTTTCCTTAGCCTTTCCCTTTTGAGTGGGATCGGCTTCGATCTTTCTCCTTAGACGTGAGTTTTCCTGTCGTAGTGCCTCCATTTCATCAGCACTACGCTTTTTCAAATAAGATAGTTCTTGTTGCATTTTGGCTTGGCCGTCCAGGATAGCGACCAAGTCCGAAGTGGTAGTAGCAGGTGCTACAGGACCTGCTTCAGCTTGCTTGTTAACTCCTGCTCTGTTGCGGGTAGAAACCATCTTTGAGAGAATGCGGGTTGGTTCGTAAAGTATTACTTTGTGCCCCACGGTGGGCGCCAATTGTTCCTGCGAAGAACAAATAAGAGATGTCAGACACAAATGTTACCTTACCTCAATCCGCAATCTCCTCAGTTCTGGCTGGCATATGTTGTTTGTTGGTATCTCGGTTTGGACCGGTTTGGACCCGAGAGGGGTTACCTAAGGAGAAGACTCCAACGCTCAAGTCAGCAAAGAACTCTTAGAAAGTCAAATCTCGAGATTAAGGGATTAATGAATGTGTACCTTTAATTCGTGGGGTCCATGCGAATTTATAGATTATTAATTATGTCTGGCCACGTCATGGGTTGGGCCTCTATTTAGGTCGCAGGTGGGCCTGGGCCTAGCCCAGGCCCCTTAGCTCAATCATTGTGGGCCTTAGGGGCTTTGCGAGTAATGCTCTAGGTCTGTCAGGTTCTCGCTTAATTTCCTTAAGTTAGCGGCTTGGGCCGGTTATTCTTTATTCGCTTAGCATATATGGTGATCATTTGCGTCCTTGGGGGTTATGTAGGCGGGTTTCACGGTTATAGTCAGGCTAAGCCGCCTAGGTGTAGTACACAAGTCCCCTAGCCTTTGCCGGTGTATCTATAGCGGCAAAGGATGAGAAGTGTTGGTGTGTTTCGTTGAGCCGCCTAGATGTAATACATATTAAAACAACAAAAGAAACCACTGTGGATGGGAACTTCAACCATGTCCTACAACAAGCCAAAGGAGAAAACTGTTATGTAGCACTACATAAATGCAACAAGGGCCAATTAACAAACATGAGACTTAAGTACTAAACCTATCACTACTGAAGCCTATGCATGTAGAAGAGAAAGATAGAGGGTGCACGAATAATTTGTCATTTCTAGCACACCTCTAGTTTACTTGATTTCAAATATGAAAACAACACTATTCTACTTATTTTAATTACTTAACCACTATGTAGACAACTTTTGAACTGTAGAAGAAAGATAAAAATGAAGTCAAAATTTGAAATTAACAAGAAAAATATAATTTCACTACTTAGAACCTAAAACTAAAATTAGTGCTAATATTATAAATCTGAGAATAAAATTGTAATTCAAGTATCTAAGTAGGTTTTGAATGATAAAGGACTATAATAAACTGAACATCCATCTCAAATTCACTAGGGAATCAAAATACGCCTATATGACTAAAATTTAGAACACTATAATTAGTAAAATTGAACTAGAAACCACAACCAAGGGTATTATCTACTTCAAACATTATCTAACAAAGAAGTAAACATTCACACAACCTTAAAATCATCAAACTAGACTAACTACACTTACAATTTCTTAAGAAAACTGAAAATGATAAATTTGACTACATGAAACTAGAAAAAAGGCTAAAACTAATGAAGAGTTAAATCAATTAATGGGGGAAAATTGTTTGAGTTTGAAGAGAAGAAAGAAAGAAAGGAATGAAGAGAAAATAGAGACAAGATAGGTAGTAAGGGTTGGTGGAGGGCAGGGTGTTAGTGATTCACGTATGCCTCCTCCTAAACCCTTAACTAGTTTGTAGCCAAGTTGGGTTTAAGAGGTGGTTTTGTGATTTTTAAGTTTTTGATTTAGTTTCAACATTCACTTAGTCAAGTTTTTCATATATAAGCAAATTTTAGGTCATTTGCATGACATAATTCTTATGTTACTTTATTCAAGCATTTCATCAAGCACTTGGTGAAACCATATTCTTCATTGAGGTATTTTATCAAACAATTTCTGATTTTGCATTTAGGCATAAAATTATGACAACTTAGTACTTAGAACACATTCGTTGCATGTTTCAAAACAGTTTTGCATATTGTGTAGGCCATTATAAAGCTCACACACACACTCAATTCTTTGAAAATCGTCATATTTAACCTTTAAAAAGTTGAGTTGAGATAACTATTTCACAACAAAAATGTGCATGAAAACAAGCAGTAAACTAAAATTGGTAAAAACAGCAACAAGGACGTACTCAATAAACATAAAATGATTAAAGGAACCTAAGAAATAAATCAAAACTGAAATCCTACCTAAAACTCAAAATTTCACTACCTAAAACCTCTAAAAACACTCTAAAAGATGGCCAAAACTAAGGTTATGCTAAAGCATGAGCAAAACTAGAGAAAAACTACCTATACAAGGTTAAAATGACTTAAGAAAACTTACTCCTAAATCATAAACTATCAACTATAAGATTTACCTAACATCACTACCTAAAACCAAAATATGAGTAGAAAACAACTCACACTGCTAAAACTAACTACAACTCAAATTCTAGGTACTTAAGACCAAAAAGTAGCACTACATTATGATAAAACTACAGAAATTTAGAATTACGGATAACTACTACACAAAAATCTTATAAAACTAGTTGGACAACTTCTAATGAGCAAAAGAAAATTGGAAAATAGATTACAAATCATAATGAACATGGGAATTAAAATCTGCCGAGTGAAAGCTCCAAAATGAACTAGAAATTGGTCAAAATGAGCTTAGATAACCCAAATCAGCTAAGGAAATGTTATGCAATGATGCAAACATAATCTAAATAGTATATGAATGATGAAAACAAAGGTAAAATTCAGGAAACATGGTGCACAAAAATTGATGTGTGGAGACTCAAAATTTAAGTATTTGACAGCAAAAATGTGCATGAAAACAACCTAATTTAAACAACAACTAAAATTTATCTAAAATAGTTCCTACAAGTTTTAAGTAGTAAAATACAATTAAAACCAAGGTTAATCACTGCAAAATATAAAGGAATGAAATTGTAATATATGCACTACTTTTATTTAAGCAAAAAGAAGACAAGAAAAAGGTAGCTTCCAAAATTGAACTCTACCACCTAAACTGATTTTTATGCTTTATCACAATCAAACAAAAAGCTAATCATGCAAGCAAATTGTAAATGATAAAACTAAGTTAAAACTACACTTATATACTAAAGAAAACTAAAGATGCATAATATGTGTGTTTAGGTGTTTTCATTGAATTATAGTGCGTAATTTGTGTGTGTTTTAGGGATGGAGTAAAATTGAATCAAAGGAGGAGTCAATAAGAGTTGAATGGAGCTTAAGAAAGAGCTAAATACAACATAATAGCAACCTAGTGCATAAAAGCTGCTAGGATGAGTTTTTAGCTTTATAGAATGAGTTTTGCATTTTGGGATTTAGTGAGGGTGGTGATGGCCTTTGATGCCCATCACTGGCAGCTTTAGGGATTGGTTGTTGCAACAATGAATTTTCTTGATACTGTTTTAGTTTAGTTTTTAATTCTGTTTTGGTCCAAAATTAATTTTGTTTTGGTGGTTTTAGAATTTTACGTTTGCTAACATGTTTCATTACTTAGATATAGTTTGTCTTTGTTCTTTTAAGGATAGAATTTGTTTTAAATTGTTGTTTAAGATTGAATAGGTATAGTTCTGGTTTTGTGGTTTGCATCTACCTAGATTACCACATTTTAGGTTGAAAGAGTCTTTATACTTGTGCTAATTCAGTCATGCATACATAGTTTGAATAGGTTTTCATCAAGAGGATTAATGTTGATTACTTTTTACATTTTACATTGTTTAGACTTCAACTATTATTGAAATTCTTCTTTGTGTGATACACTCATGAAAATGCTCCTACTCTTAAATTTAAACATTTGACCTTAGTGTTGACTTTCACTTTGGAGGTTCAAAACCATGCACAAGTTGTTGGAAGCCTTTAAAGAAAATTAAATACATTTGTGCATAGTTGATTGAAGTTGAATTAGGGGAATTTTCTGCAGCTAATCAAACTACTGCAGAAAAGAATCATTGAATAGTTTAAGTTTTACTGCATAGTTGACTTTTTGTCTTGAAGCTCAAATGCAAGTTGTACATGTTGGAGACATTTAAAAGAGATATCATGTGAAGTGTTGAAGGCAAAAAGAACCGTTGAACTGCACTTAACAAATGCACATGGCAATGAAGAAAAATGGCAGCCAAGAATCATGAATTCATATCAATCACAGAAGAACAAACAAGAAATAACCTACATCAATTCAATACTACATGACCCATTCTCTAACATCAAAGTACACACTACCCTTGTTGCCCCTTACCTGCTTATTTCTCCTCCAATATGTGTTCACCTTGCACTATCAACCTTTGCTCCACCACTTTGTCTTTAGACCCAGACTGGTGCAGCAGCAACTGTCAACCAACTTCACAAAACAATAATTCTTCAACTCTAGCTTCAAATTCAAACCAATTGGAAACAAAATTAAACAAATTCAACAAATTGAACACTGATTCTCAATTAGAACATGTCCAATTGGATTGAACATCCCTTGAAAACAACACTCACCCAAAACACACCTGTTTGATGTTGGCGAGAAAGGTGGTGGCTACAGCGAGCTCGAGGAGATGTAATTGGCCAAGGCGAAACGAAACCCGTTTTCCACGAGCTGGAGCGTACGCATGCCTTCTGCTTTTTTATGGTGGCTCATCGGCGAACGGGGTGGTAAGGCAGCGGTTTGGAAAGGCTTAGATGAAGAATTGGTAGAGGGCTTAGATGAACGATTGTGGCGGAGTGAAATTAGGGCAAATTGGATTCAAGTTCAAGTAGCACACGGTTTTAATAAAACTTAGAGACCAATAATAAAAGAAGAAACAAATAAAATGGAAAGCATAGAAGGTGGTGCAATGGAGGAAGCACGCCACTCATAAAGGGAGGGATCTAAGCCAACCAAACCCTAAAGATGAGTGAATGGTGCCGCCACTTGCAAGCAAGATAAGGCAAAGGTCAGTTTCACTTCATGGAATGAAAGCTCACATAAATTTAATGGTTGAAACACAAGGTTTATAACATCAAAATGGTAAACCCTTTTACAAGACAAGGAGCCCCCTTTAAATAGAAGTCCATAGGGGTCCTTTAGCAAAAACACAAACATGAAAGGGATCAACTAGCAAACCCTAATTCCTAGGCTAGGAATGCCACACGGCCAAAATGAGAGGCATTGATTGGTGGATGCATTTCCATGAGAATTCTAGGCCAAAAGGGGAAGGAGACCAAGTAGCTTTCAAAGGAATCATCCAAAATGGCAAAAGGAGACAAGGTACATGTCTACTTTTGCTTTTACTTTATGCTTTTTGCTTTTCTCTCTCATCCACATCATCCACATGCTCCAATCACCGTGCACCACCTAGCATGCTCTAGTTTCTTTAATTACCTACAAAAACAAGACAAACAAAGATTAGCATGTTGGTTTAAGTTAAGCTAATCTTGGTCAAAGGTCAACTTTGGTCAAAGTCAACAAGTCAACCAAAATAAGTCAACTAAAAACCAACTTAGGGAATTCAAACTAAAGTAATGGAAAACAAAGATAAAGGTGACGGAATAGAAGACTCCCCTCTAAACATGCTTCTAGTGATCCTTCTCAAGGGTGCTTCTATGGAGGTATCATGGTTGGTCATGCCTTCATTATAGGATGATACCTACTCCATTGCCTTTTTTATTGGAGGATTCGTTGACGTTGAGAGACCTCTAGTAAAGTTGTTCCCCTTTGGCTAGGAGTTTAGTGAGGAAATATGCTAGTAACTACAACTTCATAGGGCCCATGTTAGTGCAGGTTAGCCCGAATTCTAAGAGTTCCACAGACCACAATGTCATGCACATGACAAATCCATTCTAACATAGAGGTTGAAGTTGTGGAAGTAATGTTGCAACCTTTGTGATGAGAAGACTAAAGCTAAGACCATCTTCTCGATGGTTTGGTAACGTTGTTCTGTGGGTGCAGGGTCCTACTCGTGAAATACACATGATACTGCTTCCTTCCTTCCTCCATGACTAAGACCGAACTGATTACTGATTATTATACAACTAGGTACAACATCAGAGGCTGATTGGGTTTAGGACTACTGAAGATAGGTAGAGCCATGACCTCTTTTTTGAGTTGGTGAAACATGGTTTCACACTCCTTGGTCCAGTTGTAAGATTGGGCTCCCTTCAAGAGCCTAAAGAGAGACTTTTCCTTTTAAGCCAAGAATGACAACTTAGAGGTGTGTTGGGTGGTTTGTTGACATAGACGATTTGATGACCACGTCATCGATGTAGACCTGCATTACCTTGCTTATGTGTCTTGAATTTTGTTAATTTTCATTAGTCAAAGTATTCATTTTTCCATTCTAGAATAGCTAATTTGAGCATATTTGTTAATTTGAGAATAGATTCTTCACTCTTGGCCATTTTCGCATTTTTCATAGAAGTAGTGTTTATAGAGTGTTTTTAAACATCATTTTAGTGTGGTTGCATCATATTTTGAGTCCTAGGGTCTTAGGTTAGTCAAACCTAGTATTAAGAGTCAAATTTTGCTCATTTAGCATTTAAACCAAGACATTAGAGTTGACTTTAGAGTTGACTTTTTGAAAGTCTTCCAAATTGTGTGATTTGACCTTGTGGAATCATTATAAATGCCTTATTACAATTGTTGGAAGTGGTCAAACACAAAAATTTGAAGTTTGGGGTCAATTGAGCAAAAGTCTTAGTTTTCATGTTTTAGGTCATTTTAGTTTAGTTGTTCAAGTAGTGTCTAGGTAGAGCTAATCCTTCCACTTGAGCTTTCTATCAATTTGCTGGTCCTCTATCCTTAGGAAAGGTTTAATTGAAGATTTGAAGGCTTAGAAGTTCATATAACAGCACGGTCAAGTTGGTGGCAAAGCATGAAGTGTGCAAAAGTGGTAAGTTTGACCTTAGAGTTGACTTTTGCCTTTTGGACCCCAAATCAAGACCCAACCATTTGGAGAAATTTGGACACTAAATCTGACTGGTTTGGGCCTTGAAATCGCAACAAATTTGAGAGGGAGCTTCCACTACAAGAATGTAGGCTTTTTTCGTCGGCCAAAAATGGACGCCACAAGCACAAAACCGACGATAAGAAGATGATCGCGTCGGTTCAGCGACGGCCACATGGACCACGCCTATTCCCTGGAAGCAAAGCTCCTTTGCGTCGGCTAAATGGGGACGCACATTTGCTTCTTACTTATCGTCGGCTCAACCGACAAAAACATATAAAAAATACAATAATAAATTTGTATGCGTGGGTCAAGCCCACGCACTTTGGCGTCGGCCTTGCGTGGGTTTAGCCGACGCAAACAATTTGCAGTATAATTGTTAGCGTTGGCCTTGCGTGGGCTTGGCCGACGCAAATACGTGTTAAATTTGAAATAAAGAATTTACTTCCAACACATCCTAGAACATGTGCAATAGCAGAACCTGCATCCAATCCAATCCACAATTCATTATATCATTTTATTCATTTAGAAGTGAATTTGCAAACATAAAATTAAGCAAATTAAGTTTATTGTGACTTTAATTAGATCAAGTTACAGTGACACAAAATCCACGAGCTTCACAAGGTCAAGATTTATTTCATGTGATATGGCCTAAATTATGATCTTCACAACACAGGAAGAAATTCTCAACAAAAACTTATTTTGAAAAACTAGTGATCAATCCAAATGAAGACATTCTCACAGGAAATGCCAAGAATGAGCTCTGGAAATGAAAATTCTTCCAACATAATAGTCATGAAAATTTCAAAAAGCAAAAATTTGTGGTGTGCTGATGACCCATTTATAAACATAAAGCAACCACTTCTTTTGAAATTTTAACACTCCACATTATTTTAAGATACTTAAACAAAAGGGGCAGGAAACAGTGTACACTCCAACCAATTAAGCAAAACCAATCACTTTATTCAACATGTACATCACTTCACAATGGCATGAACATCATATTTCCATCAAAATACAAAAAATCAAAGCAGAGGCAAACTTCTCCTTGAGTTTACATCCCAAAACTCAGTTTCAAACATCTGAACTTTCTTACCCTCATTAAAAACAATTTTCCTCATCAATATTTTCACACAATTTTATAAAGCACTCAACTCCCAATCATTTCCAGTTATATGTCTTAAAAAACCCCCAAAAATCAATATGTGGTGAAATTAAAAGCCTAAAACAAAATAGTAGGAAAAAAAATCATAATACTTACACTCAATCATAACATCAAAACATCAAATAATTTGTAGTTCAATGCATATTCAAATTACAGTAACTCATGCACCTTAGATTCAAGATTTCAGATCAAAGCCCTTCCACCCAAAACACTTATTCTACAAACCTAATTTTGACCCATAACCAAAAAATTTCTCAATCAACTAGAACTCAATCAACAATGCAGTAAAGTTCAATCAACAAAGTACAATCACTAACCTAGACGCTTCAAAAATCCACTGGGTGCGAATAAAAACCCCCAAATCGCACCTCCGCAAAAATTCTTCCTTGTGAGAAGAGAGGTTTTGCGTTGTGTTACTGACAAGAAGTTACAGGGTGAAGGAGATCGTCATCGCGCCCTCTCTAGCTCGAACCTCCATGCTCGTCACCATAGCCGTCTCGCTAGAGCAACTCGCGACGCTGCAGAACCACGCGTCGTCGCAGCAGGTCATGTCGTCGAAGAAGCTGGTTTATTGGAGTTTCGCTCACCCACTCGCCTCGTTGAGTTTCACCCACTCCTGGAAGAAATCCCCGGTCAAAGAGAAAGAGGGAAAACTGTAGCTCACTCAAGCAAGGGTGAAAATCTGGAGGGGGGAAAGTGAAATGTGATGTTTCCCCTCTATACTTTAACCTAAAATTTATAATTTTTTTTTTACCTCATAGTGTATGCGTGGGCCGACCGACGCAAACAATTTAAATTCTTATGCGTCAGCCATCCGACGCCAGTTATTTGGTGCGTTTGCGTCGGTTAAACTCACGAGAAGCTTCAATGTATGCTTTTTTACATTTTCAGGAATAGTTAATTTTTTTTTTCTACTTAATTTTTTGTTAACGTCGATTTTACGTGGGTTTGGCCGACGTAATTTGCGTCGCACGTTGGTCCGACGCCATGATCTGGAAGCTAAAACGGTGCATTCTTGTAGTGTGCACCTTGGAAAAGCAAGAAGTGTGCAAAAGTGACATGTTTGACCTTAGAGTTGACTTTTGTCATTTGGATCCCGAATTATAAGCTAATCATTTGGAGCACTTTAGGACACTAATTTTCACTGGTTTGGTCCTTCAGATTGCAAAAAAATTGGAGAGGGGGCTGCACTTTGAAGTTTGGGTTCATTTGGTGAGAGGTGGCTTAGTGTATGATAGGTTTTAGGGTAGTTTTGGTGAGGTGGCATAAGGGGACGACTTAGGAACATTCCAGTACAGTTTTTGCACATTCCCTAGACCATGGAGACTAGTTTTTGATAGTAACACAACACCTAATGCAACAAACCCGAAATCCCCCCTAAAATCACTCATTTTCATTCCATTTTAGCCTTTGGAAGCTTGGAGAGCTCAAGCCTTGGTGAGAGGAAGGTTGGGGCAACTCCTTGTACTCATTTTTGGTATTCTAATTTGAATTTGAGCTTCAATTAATGACAATTGCAGTATTGTTCATTTGGCCTATGATTTCATAATGTTTATCATCATTTTCCACTAAACGATCACCTTGGCTACCACTTTTTGAACTTGAAATCCATCCTACGTTTCCAAATCTAGGTTCTGGAACAAGGCCTATGAATTGGTGTATCCAAAAGACCTCTATACATCATTGTTTCAGAGTAAACAAGATGAATGGGTTGGATTCAATACCAATGGTAGTAGCCAAGTTCATTTCACTCATTTCTCCACTTCATTGCACTCTTGCTACAATTTCAAGTTTCTTTTTATTCCACTACTTCACACACACCTTAGTCACTATTCCATTAAATTTCTCTCTCAATTCTCAACCATTTTGAGTTCTGTCTCATGCACACTCCTGGGATGATTCCCAAGCATTTTGAACCATCACACACCCAATTCCATCACCATTTCATCATTCACATGTTTATGGAATTTTCATGTTCACGTGCACTCAAACCCACTGTTCCATTCAAATTTCGCGTAATTTGAGCTTTTTGATTTGTTCTTGAGCTTCGTTCATCATCCACACCAAATGCACATGTTAAGAATCAAACCCTTGACCACCAACCCATGACAAGGCTCTAACCAATTGTGCTACACAATTGAATTCTTTATTTATTAATTTAAATAATACTCCCCACGCCAATTACCATTCTTGTAATAATAATTATTTTTCCTGGGTCTTACATCCACGATGGGAGCCAAATGTTCTTACTGAATCTTGAGACGAGCTTTGGGACAGGTGGCAAGGTCTAAATGGCTTTGACAGATCTTGATGAGATGCTTCTAAGGATTGAGACACAGGGGAAAATCCACCTACAAAAGACCCTCCGACGCTCAAGTCAGTAAGAGAATTAGGATCTTTGATAAGAGCAAGTATGATATGAGACTGGTGTATTTCTTGGTGAAATACTATATGTATTTATAAGACCTTTTGGGCCTTGGATCCATGTGATAAAACATGTAATGTAATATTAACCAATAACAACTTACCTTGAATAAATAATAACAATAATATTAATGTAGCCCCTTACCTGATATACCAAATATTCTGCAATATTTGGTATCAAGGGATATCAAGACGTAATCACAATACCAAGATTTGTCACAATTTATAGTAATATGTGAATATTCGCCCCAATAGATGTACCTTAGAGTATTTTGCAGTCTTTTTGGAGATGAGGCTAATTGGGCTTTATTGGACCATATTACTTAGCATCATCTATTGGATCGGATAGATACAATCACTACAACATTTTTTGCTTTAGGCAACACTAAATTTGTCCACGAATAGAAAAGTGTTGCCTAAATATGAAAAAGACAGCACTTTTATAAATATGGTTTAGTCGGTACCAAAAACAACATTTTTCAAAGTGTTGATAGTTTATACCACATTTATCCAAGTGTCTTCCTATTAAAAACTAGACGCTGCACTAAATCTAAAAACACAAAGACACCGCCAACACTAAAAACACAAACTAAACTAAGACACATTCTTAAAATTAAAAACAAAATACTCTACGCCCAAACTAAAATCCCAAAAAAAAATTAATTTCCCTCCTTCAAACCTAAGCTTAAAAAACCTAAACTCAACACCGTCTAGTCTCTCGCCTTCATCGTGGTGTAATGAATAATCTGTAAACAAAATTTATCTTCTATGATTGTTAGGTAATTCTGGTTTGAGAAAACAGACTCTGTCGTAAACCAGAATTATAAATAGGGTTAATTGTTCTTTGTGAAGGAATAATGAGAGTTTTCTAGTCTTTTGTAAACCTCTACAATCTTCCTTTGAAGTTGTGTTGTGAGTGAATATTGCTAGAGCAGTCTTGGGGTTACGTGAGAATGGTGCAGGTTCTCTTTACTATAAAGGGAGCTTGAATGAGAGGGAATTGTAATATCAATTTAGATATTACAATTGGTATTAGAGCCGGGTTCTCTTTACTGTGAAGGGAGCATGAGTGAGAGTAATATTAGTTTAGTTATTACAAGTGGTATCAGTTGCTAGGAAGACAATGGTGACTAATAGAGAATTGGAAGTTGGGATGGATTCTTATGAAAAGATTCTTCTAATGATCAAGAATTAGTGCAACAATCTTTAGAGATGATTCAGAAATCCTTAGCGGACCTTACAGCAACATTTGCAACTTCTAACATAATCAAGACATCTATGATATATGAGGAGATACAAGATGAATCGGTAACCACGATTATTTCACCGCTAAAACGGGCCCACATTCTGTTTCCTTCATTTGACGGTTCAAATTTTTGTGAGTGGAAAGCTAAGTCAGAGCAATTTTTTAATTAGAGGGAACCCCTGAAAATCAACGAAGTTATTTGTTATTATTATCGATGGATGGAAAAGCTTTTGCTTAGCAAAGGCATTACATGAAGAATATTAAGAACATGGGGAAATCTTTGCAGCAAATCATTAAAGATACAGGAAACATATTTGATTCCAGGACTATGGATGATCCCGTTGCAAGTTTGGCAAGATTAAAGCAAGAAGGAACCTTGTTGGATTATCTTGAAAGATTTGACACATTACTCGCTCGGGTACATATTTCTGAAGACTTGACTTTAAGTTTCTTCCTTTCCGGCTTGACTGTGGAATTTGAAAAATCTGTCAGGGTACATAATCCTAAAACGTTTCATGGAACAATTCGTCTTGCTCGCTTACAAGATGAAGTCATTCAAGTTATAGCATAGAAATTTTCAACAGTAAAGCCATGTACGACTGAGTAAGTTGACAAAATTGTTGAGGTAGGGTCTGCACCAGTTTCTAGTAACAGAAATTATCCTATTACTACTTTAAATCCTTCAAGTGGGAAACATTCTGCACTTGAATAGAATTCCACGTGCTCAAGTGTTCAACCTTTAAATCATAAACAAGCGAGTGAAAGGATTGCTAAAGGTCTTTGACGGTTCTGTGAGGAAAAGTGGGATAAAGATCACAAGCGTACATGTAAAGTATGGGGTAAGCTGAATGCTATATTTGGAGCACAAAATCAGATCTCGGTGAATCTTTCTGGGGATACAGAAAACGAACAAAACATTGAGTTAATTGTAAATAGTTCAGAGATAGTTCGGAAGGTTCATTCTTGTAATACTTTCCAAGGAATTACATGATACTAGATTTTTATCCGAAAGCATTGTAAATGACTTGAGGACAAGTCCTGGTTTGAACGGGGGAGATTGTAACGAATAATCTATAAACAGAATTTATTTTCTATGGTTGTTAGGTAATTTTTGTTTGAGAAAACAGATTCTATTGTAAACCAGAATTATAAATAGGGTTAATTGTCTTTGTGAAGGAATAATGAGAGTTTTCTAGTTTTGTGTAAACCTTTACAATCTTCCTTTGAAGTTGTGAGTGAGTATTGCTAGAGTGGTCCTGGGGTTACGTGAGAGTGGTGCGGGTTCTCTTTACACTGTAAAGGGAGCTTGAGTGAGAGGGAAGTTTAATATCAGTTTAGATATCACATGTGATCGCCCGCCTTCACCGCGGTCGCTTCGCCAACCTTGCCTTCAATATCTCATCGTGATCCAAAAATGCTTATTGATTGAAAATGCTTGCTAAAAATCCAAATAGCTCAGCGTTGTGCGGCGCCCTCTTATTGTTATTGGGTCCCTTCTAACGAGGAATCTCCACCTTGGTCTCCATGTCGTCGATGTTAGTGCCTTCTCATCGTGGTTGGGCTTAAGCAAGTAGTCACTCTTCTTGGTTCTCACCATATACAATATAACTTAGGTTTTTATTTTTGGTTGGTTAATTTGATTGAATATTGGTTTTATTTTGTATTTCGGTACTTTCTCTTTTGTATCTATAATCTAGGGTTATTTTGTTTGGGTTTGGATTTATTATTTGATTCTATTAATGGGATATCTCTAAAACAAGGTAAAGAAGAGTTTACTAAAAACCTGGAAACGACATTCTCCTTCCCTTGATTTTTCCTAGGTTCAAGCATGTCTTTGCACCAAATTTTCCCTCTCACCAGTCGTCTCCTACTTGTTTTCGATTATTGCCGTCATCTCCTCTTTCATAAAATGGCCAATTCCACTTTATGAATTTTCTTCACACCACTGCGTCTCCCTTTTATCACTATCACGTCTCCCTCTAATGTGGTGTTAAATCTTTTTGTGTTGTTGGGTTGTGACTCGTGAATAATGGTTTTATTGTAACAAGTTTATTTGGTTAAGTTTCCTAGTTTTGATTTGTATCATGGTTGATACTTGATAGTAATATGTTTAGATCACATGGTGTTCTTTACTAGGCCATGATCTTTAGAACTTTTGTCGTGGTTTTGTAGGCAACATTTTTAGAATTTCTGCAAGGGATGTTAGCCAAGAATTTTGAAAAGCTTGTTTAGTGTGACACACATCTTAATTTCGTAAGCTAGAAACCTGAGATAATCTTGGATTCACCTTATTTTGATACAGAACATGCAACTTTTGAGAACCTTTTAATTGAAGGGAGCACAAGCTCTGAAACTGATTCCAAGGGCCAAGAGATTGCGATCAGATAAAATTGGATGGACTTTGCACTTCTATGTTTGTGAGTGATTTTATTGACTAGATTGAACATTGCCTTTCATAACAAATAACTTGTAGGGATCCGTCGTTTTGTGATGGAAGACCAAGATTTAAGGAAATGCTGGAGGAATTCGTTGTTCATACTTAATGTTCACATCTTTAGTTTCATTTTGGAAAATTGATCATGCACTAAAAATTGATTTTAAATACTTTTAGATTGGTACAATCTGGTCTAATTATTTTTATACGCTAATGAACTATTTCTGTGTGATGAAACTTGAAAGTTTGGTAGGTTAGGGGTGGAGGACCAGATTATGCTTCTTTCTTGCAACATGTAGGAATGACAATTTTGCATTTCCTTGTTTCAGGCTTCCATTAGGGTCCCGACTTGTTGGGTCCTTCATCATGCCTTTTGGCAACTGTTCCTACTATTCAAAGGTAATATTGCTTAGTACTCCACTCTATATTACATGAATCCTTGTTCACCACTTGATGTTATATCCAAATGGTATGTAGGGCCATGATGATCTATGTGAAGCTTTCTATACAAATAACAGGGCAAAAGGAATCCTTTATGATGGTGAAACTATACTATTTCTTCAAAATAGTGGTTAGTATCATTTAACTATTATTTCAAGCCTGGCTATGGAATAGATAGTATCAAAAGTCTAGCAATTTGACTTTCTTTGTCATATTTTCTTTATCATATATAGCAACATCACCATGAGACCTATTATTACTTGATAGTATTCACATACTACTAATCCTGAAGCTTGTCAGGGAGGAAGAGTACACCAGAATAGTAATAATGAAGGTTAAAGATCTGAATTTTTGATCCATGTTTGGGAGTTATTAGGCTATGGAGGCTGATATCATTTTGGCAATTTTCCATCCATGCTACTCTTCTATTTTATAGTGTTTCTGTAACACCCAATTTTGGGATATCACTGAACGTTAGAAAACAAATGCGTTTGAAGAAAAAGGATTATAATTGAAAATGTACTAATAAAAAACTTTTAACTTAAATTAAATTACATAGTTCAACCCGTCACTTTGTCAAAAACTTCCAATAACATTTACAATAAAAAAATTACATAATTTTTAGTATTTGATTTAAAATAACTAAATATATTATAAAAACTCCCAAGTCCACTCCAGCCTCTCGACAATCTACTCCATGCCAAGATTATCTGCAATATCATCTGCTCCTTATAACACACACGTTATACGATCATCGCACATACAACAAACACACAAACAAACAAATAGGGGTAAGCTAACCATAAAGAATGATATATAAAAGAAATTCATAAATAATTAATATACTCAACATCTCATTCAAGTAACCCTTAAGCATTATGATCACAATCAATCCTTGGTTTGAACACACAAACCCCAAAATCCAAATAATCATACCAAACCAAACATAGTATCACATTCATCTAACATCTTTAAACATAATTATCATAATTAAGCTTTGGTTTTCCGCGACCTCTCACCCCACAACAACATCTAGTTTCCTAGAACAGATGGTTCAATGTGTCCCACTTAACGCAACCAGATGTCTCCCTTATTCCTCAAGGAATTATGAGTAAAAAAGTTGATGCATCGGACATCGGGCACTATACTCGCAACGAGTCAAAATAAGGTGAAAACATCTTTTCCCTCCCCACTACTTCACACAAGCGAGAGGGTACAACACTCGAACCAATCCTCTACCACTACTTCACACAAGCGAAGAGGACCCCTTTCCATTGCTTTACACAGGCAAAAAATTCTTCACTGGGTTCCTAGGTACGGAAAACCTCACACAACATTTAATTTCAACAAGAGTTCTCAACAATGCAACACACTTCCAACATGTAACCCATGAGAATTACATATTGCCAACAAAATATACACCATCACATCATGCATGGGAAATAAACCCATCAACTTATCAAATAATACATTCATACAATGAACCCAACGAGTGACATTCATTCAAACACAGTATAACATCACACTCAAGTAATTATCCTCAAACCACCACTTAAACTACATAACCATGCAACCCATACAAACCAAGAAAAACCACCAATCACATAACCCATTTATTTACATCACTCTCCCACCGTGAATCACAACCTTGCATACCTTCATGCCTCAACATCCTCACTTACATCTCTCTCTCTTGGAAAATAACTAATTCTTATAATTTTTATCCAATCCAACTTAACAACACATTATGCAAACGATTTGAGATTTTAGAAATAAAATTGCATCTTGTGTACAACTACAAAAAATATGTATTTATATTCAAATTAAAGATGATTGAATCAAGAATCAAATGCAATAATAACCAACTTAATTGATTAACTATAGAGAAAGTTATGCACCAAACAAGCAACAAAGGTCAATGTTGTCAACAACCAAACTACAAGAACCTTGCGATATAAATTGCTCTCACTACAGAGCTCCGATTCAAGATCCGACCGGTCAAAGTCAAGAACTATGTGTTAAGGATCAACTGTTAAAATTTCAGCTCAACGCAACGGTTAACGAAGTAGTAACCTTCATTTACGAAATTTGTGCAGTGTAGGAACATGGGTAGTGCCACACCACATGCTTTTAAGATGAAAACTTTGCCATTGGTGTGAAAATAAAAGAAAACCTGCACCATGAACAAAAGGGAAAGAGAAGTCCTATAGAATGGAAAGAAAAGAAAGAAAACAAATTAATCCAATCAAGAACCCAAAAGGAAAAATACTGCACCACAATGCAATAACCGTAACACTCTTTTTTCAAATATATCATCACATTAAATGAAACCCAATGCACAAAGCCAAAAAAAGAATGGGAAGACCATGCACACATAAAACCATGCAACAGAAAACACATGGCAAGGTTTTCAAAAGGTTTCATTACTAAGCAAAGATAGAAAAAAGAAACATGGTCAGCTTCATTCATCAAACAACAAGAAAAACATGAAAAAAAAAGCAAGGTTGGCTTCCCCTACCTCGTGTAACAATCCTTCTAGGACTTACCGCAGTCTCTTCCTTCTAGCAACTCTCTAAAGAACCCTAGCATTTAACCTAAAACCCTTATTTTATTAAAATTCTATAAATTAAAACCTCTTCCTTTTTATTATCTTCATGTAACATTAACAAGTGTTTGAAAATAAAAACAGAATAGAGAGTTTCATTTTTTTTTATTTGTGGTAGCAAAGAAACAAAATGAAGAAAGAAAAGAAACAGCAAAAGGAGAAAGAAATTTCTATGGGCCCCACCATTAGAGAAGAGAGAAAATAAAATAAATATTACACGTAATATGGGCAGAGGTTTCAAACACGCACACTTTTCGCACAACAACCACCAAACTACAAGCTTTTATATATTGTGCACGAATATCATATAGACTTATCTTATCTATCCACCATAATTAATTAGTTAAATAAAATAACAAAACATACATCTTTTTCTTCAAGCTAACCGGAATCAAGCCTTTGCACCCAAACAGGTCGAACACATGCATAACCACTAAACTATATACTTTTTCACGTCATAACATGCACCACTTAAATATGTATACATCTCTATAACATTAAATATAATATTAAAATTTAAAATAAATAAAACAATAACTTACATCACTTAAATAATTATTATAAATATCACAATAACTTAAATCACTCAAATAATAATTATTTCATATTTCATAATTTAATAACCTAATTAAATTAAATAAATCAACAATATTAATCGGGTCATTAATTTTTCTCATGTATTTTTTTTTAGTCTAATTTTTTTTCCAGGTCTTACGGTTTCTTTCATTGTACTGTTCATGAATGACTTAGTGTCTCAAATAAGAAGGAATCAATGTAGATCTCAAAAGAACAAATGTTGGGAGATGAGCTTGTTGCTTACTACTTGGAGAGGAAAATAACAGCTCGTTTAATAGATCTTGATATCATTGCTGAAGTTGATTTATACAAGTGTGAACCATGAGATTTGCGAGGTATTTAATGTGATATCATGACATAGATATCAACATTTAGGAAGTTATGATTTTGTTTTTTCTGTCACTGAAATTTTTGATCGGTTAACTAAACTAACATTACATGTTCACTTTCCAATTGTTTATATGTGAAAATAACAGATAAATCATTCCTTCCAAGCAAGGACATGGAATGGTACTTTTACAGTCCTAGGGACAAGAAGTACCCAAATGGGTCAAGAACTAACCGTTCAACACAAGCTGGTTATTGGAAAGCTACAGGGAAAGATAGGCCAGTGCACTCTCAAAAGAAGTCTGTTGGTATGAAGAAGACATTGGTGTACTATAGAGGTAGAGCACCACATGGCATTAGAAAGAATTGGGTTATGCATGAATATCGCTTGATTGAATCAGTCCTGATGTTGCTCTTTCATCTTTTAAGGTATTATTACAACATCATATGACACTTTATTTTCTTCATCAACAAACCGAAATGTTATTGAAAATTTAAGTAGCATTTATAAGAGATTCTCAAAGTTTCACACGATGCCTATTTAAGATTTATATTCAGTTTATCCACCAACATCTTATCTCACTAGTCATTGTACTTTCTGTCTTCATCAGTCTTCACTATTTTCTTTTCTTTCTGGTTCAGATGAAACATATTTCTGGGGTATTAGCTTCATTATGAATTTTCAGGTTTTATGAGTACAAGTATAATTAGTGAATTGTTTTTTTTTGTTAGGTAAAATGTATAGAATAATAATAAGCTTCATCCATTTCAAAACTTACTTAGTTTTATCTTTTCATGTATCACGACATCTCACATTCCTTTCTTATTTTCTTGTATATAGGTGTAACAGCTTATTTTGGAGTGTTTAACCATCATTTTCTATATTGAATGTGAAAACGAATTATTTTTTCCTTTTGGGTACCTTTGACAGTACAACTGATAATAATTTATTAATTATATATATTTTGGGTATCTTTTCAAGTTGTTCATTGTTGATATCGGTTAGCACTTATCCAAGAACCTAATGAACTTATTAGAGTTCATTATTTGTCTTGCTTAATCTTTCAAACTTAGGTCACGACATCAACATCTTCACTTTGATGTTGCTGTGTTCCAATACTTAATTTGAACCTGTAAAAGTTTATTTAGGAAAAATAGGTTGACATTGAGATTCAGAGTTCATAAAAATAACATAAGAACCCATAACCTATAATTAGTCTTTATTAAGTTATCTTTGTCTTCATGTTTAAAAACTTAAAATTTAAATGTTAATCAATTTCTTGCAAGTGCTAATCCTATTCCATGCAGGTGTGATAGTATATCCTTTCCAAAAATCTATATTCCTTTCCTCACCAAGAAATAGCTAAAGTGGAATCAGAACTGGTCAACCACTTCCTTGTTTATATATTGGCTAGTCTAAAGTGAAAATCTCTACACATAATCATTGCGTGTCAATCACAAGATGTGGCTTGCTTGGTGGTTCAGTTGATGCAAAGAGGATTGTTGAAGATAGTGAGGCCACACATCTAGAGCTTCCTTATCCACTTGCATGGTGTGGAATTGAAAGATGCATCTGTGTTAGGATTAGAAAACGCAAAAAATGTGTACCTTTTAGTTGAGATATTGTATACCAAACAATTTTCATTATATATTTTATAAGTGTTTTATTAATATTTTTAATTTTATTTATACAATTTTAATAGATTATCATTTAAAATATGGTTGTCTAAATCTATAAATAAAATTAAAAATAATATTGTAAAATTAATTTCAAGGATTGCATTTCTATATTTCCACATTTGAAAAAAGTGTGGCCTATATATAAACCTTGTTTAAAAGAATAAACAACACAAAAACAATTGTTGTGATAGGAAGATTGCAAAAGTGTTGCCAATTATCATATCGTAGGCAACGATTTGTTCACTGTTGCAAAATAGACAACAGTTTTATAATTTTGTGGCCTAAAAAAAAACTGTATCTATATAATATAGACCACAACCACCTACCCAAAGGTTTCTTAGCTTTAGACCATAATTTTTCACTATTATCTAAAGTAATTTTTTGTTGTAGTGAATATCGATTATGACAAATAATAATAAAATAAAACTACTTTTTATTTGATGCCAAAAACACATTTAATTAGTGTAATCTATTATTTTTTAATAACTTTGAAAATCTTAAAAATGTTTTCTACTTGAATCAATTAACAATGTTGATAATTGGTTATTATGTTTTAAATATCTTATAAATATAATTGAATACAAACACTTACTTTAGTTAAGCCATTGTTCTTTAAAAAACATATGTCCGTTATCTCATTTTAGATATTGGTTGTGTTGAAACAAAATAAAACTTGTAAATAACGTATGTGAAGAACTCAAACAACACCTAATATAAGCTAAGAAAATAATACATTTTCAGTTCATTTCAATCATCATCAAAATATTTTCATTGAAAAGTTAAGTTTTCTCCTTCAAGTCCAACATAGTAATGAAATAAGTGTTTTGCGCAACACATAAGACACAGATGACTAAATCAAGCAATTATAAATGATAAACAAAACACCGAAACAAGATTCTCACCAGAAATTTGAAACAAATTTAAAACTTAATCTCTCACCCTTTTCTGACATCCGAAAAAAGATCTCATCATAAAGAGATCATCACTACTACGGGGGAGATGGAGGTGGAGTTTGAGGGTCACTGGAAAAAGGGGCTAAAGGTACTGACAAAGTAATTACGCAAAAAAGCTTTGTATCTAACGTTGAGGCTACTTACTCAATCCTTTTAGCTTGTATCTCTTTTATTTTTATATAAATCTGGTTTCAAAAGGATCTTGTTCTTTTATGTATCTCATATTTACGTTGATCTCTTTCTGTGATGTAATTTGATTATAAAAATAAAGCGTACCTCTTGTTCTAGTGTGAAAGTTATATAATTGCCTTTTTTTAGAAGAATACGTACTTATTTCAGAATATTCAAAGCGATGAGCTAACTAAAGACCAAATATTATTGACTCAAACGTGAGGATTTTGGTAATGATAGGTGAGTTTCGTGGACCAATATCGCAAGTTGCTCCCCTATAAGCACCAAAATTCAACTTTCTTAGTCTTTTATAAATGTCTCATCTAGTTATTTGGACAGTGACTGAGAGCAACAATTGACAATAATAACACGTTGGTCCTTCAAGTCACATTCTAGAAAGAGAAGCAAACAAAACCCGTAAAAGACGAAATGCAAGAGTCCACAGAAAATTCTACTGAAAATCATTGAACATTTACATTGAAGTTAAAATTTACTTCACACACATTATTGTCACTCACTATTCAGAACCAAGCCACTTGTCTAAACAATTCTGGTGAAGTTTATACTTCGCACACAAGTTTGACTCCTTCATTATCTATGCTTTAGATACTCTCTTTCTGTTGAACGGTTTCAGTTTTCTTAATCTTGGGCGAAAGCTCTAACTCTCAGGCTTAGTTCTCAATGAAGTTTATTCTTGTTACTCTCACGAGTCTCCTGCTTATACCGTTTATCCCTTCTGTTGTTTCCACTGTACAAGACACGTCATCTATTTCTCAGTCCCAGTCCCTCAGTTATGGAAACACCATAGTTTCTCGCCCACTCGGAACCTTTGAGCTTGGTTTCTTCAATCTTGGAAATCCCAACAAGATCTACCTCGGGATTTGGTATAAGAATATTCCAATTCAAAACGTTGTTTGGGTTGCAAACGGTGCCAATCCTATCAATGATTCCTCTGCCATCTTGAAACTAAATAGTTCTGGCAACTTGGTCATTTCCCACAACAACATCGATGTTTGGTACACTAGTTCTGCAAACGATGCACAGAATCCAGTAGCAGTACTTTTGGATTCTGGTAATCTTGTAATAAGAGATCAGAGTGCAGCAAATACAGAGGAATACTTGTGGCAAAGTTTTGATTACCCTTCTAATACAATGGTTGCTGGAATGAAGATTGGATGGGACATCAAAAGAAATTTTAGTATTCGTATCGTATCTTGGAAGAGTTATGATGATCCAACACCAGGAGATTTGTCATGGGGCATTAAACTATATCCTTATCCTGATACCTATATCATGAAGGGAACCAAAAAGTTCTGCAGAACTGGACCATGGAATGGATTGCGCTTCAGTGGCCGGCCAAATCTGAGGCCTAATAAGGTTTACAATTATGAGTTTGTGTCCAACAAGGAAGAGGTTTATTACACATGGACACTGGTGAATACTAGTTTAACAACAATTGTGGTCCTTAACCAAACCTCGGAAGAGCGTCCTCGTTATGTGTGGTTAGAGGATACTAAATCATGGTCACCTTATTTAACCATACCAGCGGAGCTCTGTGACCATTATGGCGTATGTGGAGCCAATGCATATTGCGCCCCTTCTGCATCACCAATGTGTGAATGTTTGAAAGGGTTCGAGCCTAAGTCTCGAGAAAACTGGAGCACAACGGACTGGTCTCAAGGATGTGTCCTTAAACATGCTTTGAATTGCAAGAATGATGGGTTTGTCCCTGTCGAAGGCTTGAAAGTTCCGGATACTGAACATACCTCTGTGGATCAGAGTATTGATCTAGCGCAATGCAGAAGCAAGTGCTTGAATGATTGTTCCTGCATGGCATATACAAATTATAATATTAGTGGATCAGGAAGTGGTTGTGTGATGTGGTTTGGTGATCTAATTGACATCATACAGTATTCAAATGCTACATATGGGCAGGCTTTATATATCCGGCTGCCAAAATCAGAATTAGGTAACTGCTTCGTTAACTTTTCCAGCTACACCTTTTCTTGTTTTTCTAATCACAGTTTCAGTCTTGTCTTTCGGAATTGATGTTTGGATCTTCAAAAAGGAATTTATCCTTTGTTATTTTGTTTGGTCAAATTCAACCGCCAAGAAGATGCTATCAACAGGCGGAGGAAGTCCACAATAAAACTTGTAACCAGCATCCCTGTGGCTTCAGGGATGCTTTTACTTGGTATTTATTTCATCTGCAGATTCCGGAGGAAGAAGAACGGTAAAGTATTTTTCCTTTTCTCTTAACTGAAAAATGAGCTGAATAATTCCTTGTACTGGATTTGATGAAGCAGGAAATGTCTAAAATGAGAAAGTAAAACTGAACCCACTGAATTAAAATATCTGATAAATTTAATTAAAGAGACAGACACAGGTGATACCTGAACTCCATGGTAGGTGTTCAACTTTAATTCTTAATAAAAGCATTCTCTTTAGCACACTTTATTAACATTGTTATTTTAGCAGTATTAATGTTAAATTCAATAGCCATGTGCAATAATTTCAACTCTACCAAAATGCTAACAATAACTATCATTTGAATATTTTGTTTGATGATCCATCAGCATGGTCAACCACTTTTGTTACGTTTAATAGTTGTTGAATTTAATAACTTGTATGAGTAAAACAGAAAAAACACAACACTGTCATTTCTTTTTATCCGAACAATTTCTTTTTCTGCATAATACAATATCTATTTTAACTAGTTTAAGTTTACTTCCATAGATTTCTAATTAATTATACTCATTTTCAGAGAAGTCAGAAAATATCTTTGAATCATGTGTGGATGATTTGGATCTACCATTGTTTGATTTGTCAACAATTACAGCTGCTACTGATAATTTCTCAGAGATGAATCGGATTGGAGAAGGTGGTTTTGGACCTGTATATTGGGTAATCCAATGTTTTCTTTTTTCGAATTTCAATAATCCATTGCTATTATAGAATTATTAATTATTAATGTTATATATAACGAGTTTATACTCACATGAATGCGGCTTGCAGGGAAAATTATTCAGTGGACTAGAAATTGCTGTAAAGAGACTTTCACAAAATTCAGGACAAGGAATAACCGAGTTTGTAAATGAAGTTAAACTGATTGCAAAACTTCAGCACAGGAATCTTGTAAAACTTTTAGGCTGTTGCATTCAAAACCAAGAAAAAATATTGGTTTATGAATATATGTCCAACGGCAGCCTAGATTACTTCATTTTTGGTATAGAGTATCAGGATCTCTTACTTTAGTACTCACTAGTGTTTTATAACTATATTAATAGATAGAAGCTTCTCAAGCATGAATATTCATTTTTTTAATGAAAGATTTGTTGTGAAACACAGATCACACAAAAGGTAAACTACTTGACTGGAAAAAGCGTTTCCACATAATTTGTGGACTTGCAAGAGGACTTATGTATCTTCATGAAGATTCTCGACTAAGGATTGTCCATAGAGACCTCAAAGGGAGTAATGTTCTTCTAGATGAAGATTTCAATCCAAAAATATCAGATTTTGGATTGGCTAAAACTGTTGGAAAAGAGGAGATTGAAGGAAACACAAATATGATAGTTGGAACATTGTGAGTGTTTAAATGTTTCAAAACCTTTTCCATTTACAGACAAATCATGTAAATTTGATCTTTCTTCAATGGTTTATTTCAGTGGGTACATGGCACCCGAATATGCTATTGATGGTCAGTTTTCTATAAAATCTGATGTATTCAGCTTTGGTGTTATATTGTTGGAGATAATATGTGGGAGGAAAAATAGAGGATCATATCATGGAAAGCAATATAACCTTGTTGATCATGTAAGCACTTTGATATTATTATTTTGTCCATCTTATATGATTTTTGTTTTTCATTGTAAAAATTTTGTTGTTTGTATGTAGGCATGGACATTGTGGAAATTTGGAAAGACTTCAGAAATAATTGACCCAAACATTGAGAGTTCATGCATTGAATCTGAATTGTTACGTTGCATCCATATTGGGCTATTGTGTGTTCAACAATACCCAGAGGATAGGCCTACAATGAGTTCAGTGGTTTTAATGTTGGGAAGTGAGATGGATTTGGATGAACCAAAAAGGCCGGGGATTTTCAATAAGAAGGAATCTATTGAAGCAAGTTCAAGTTCAAGTAGTTCAACCAATGCCCTAACCATAACCCTAAAGGCTCGGTGAAAATCAATAACATGGTTGCACAACTCATACTAATGGTTGCAGAAGTTTAACCTGGAACACACATGCACATTTTGAGTCCCACACAAACCAAAAATTTAGTAAAACTATGATAAATAGGCATGGATTCCAATGTATACATTTTTCATTAATTATGCATTTATTAGTTATCATAAAATGTGTTTCAGTGTTAAATAAATATTTCAAAATGGGCTTCAACCCTTGACCTTCCTTCGATCACCATGGATTTGAGACGTTGGATTAAATGGGTTTAAGCTGGGTTAAAGGTCAATTGACTCGTAACACACCAACAATAGTCCTTTAGTGTTTCTTTTACGATTTTTAAAAAAAAAATTCATTATAACTATTTACTACTTATTATGTAGGTTGAAAATTTGATCTTTTTAAATGCTAGAATGATGTCCAATAACGTTTTAATAGTTTAGATGTTTAATTTATTTGTTTGCCAAGTTATGTAAGTTGTCACTTTAATTTTCAACTACTATCTTTATAGTAATGTTTTGTAAAAAGGCCAACACTTTGATTATTAATACTATAAGATAATGCTATAAAACAATATGTCAAGTCAATCGACTTTGATTGTACTGTAATAAATATATAAAATAAATTAAAAATACAAAACAAACTTACATGGGTTAACTCACCAATTCGTGGTAGGTCAAGTTGTGTTACAAAAGTTTTGGTTCACAAAAAACTAAGCCTAGTTGAGTCAACTCATGTGTGCTAGGTTGACTTACTTTGATACCCCTAATGTCAAATGTCTTTCCTAGCACCTTCTCGCATCTTAGTAGATACGAGTGAAGAAATTCATAGGGTTTGAAGTTGGAGCAATGCCCAAAACAAGAATCTTTAGTAAAAAAGGTCTTTCAAAAGTCATCATAGTCTAATGTGGCATCTATTGTGAGGCCAAAACATTTTTGTGTCCATTGTGAAGCCGAGTGGAATAATTATCCAACAATAGCATGGTTTCAACTTGGAACATGACGAACAACACACACACACATGATGGCTAGAATAATTCTGGGAAAATCATCACAACAAGATGGTTATGATTCTTAATCTCTGAAAGGAGTTTGAAAGTATTAAAAGAAAGACTATGGAAGAAGTACAAGCATTGGAAAATGAGACTAAAGTCTCTATGTAGCCATGACCATTGCAAATAATAGCCTAAGAGTCGAGACCGATTATTGTGCCTTGACACACGCCTCATTTGGAGTAGAAAGGTCTCAAGGTCATCCCGTAATATATGGAATAATGGAAACACCTTTTGTTACTTATTGATAAATTGTGAAAAAAACTAGCCTCAAATGTGGACAACTTGGGAGTCAAAATGAACAAGTTCATGCACTTAAAGAATTAAACTTAATTTAGGTTATGAAGTGTTTTTCAAACAAAACTAAGTCCCCAATAAAGAGCATAACCTAGGTCGATTCTAAAAGAACATATACTACGAGAAATTACTAAATTGCCTACTAATTATTACGTACAAATTAAAATTTGAAGGTAAAATGAGTTTTATTTATGAATTTTTCCTACCGATTTAAATTCATATATGTAAATAGACATTATGTAAGAAAAATTTCATATGTAAGTGAAAATAGTTACTTACGAATTTCCTGGGAAAGGTTTATGCCATTACGTAGGAACGACTTCCAATGGAATATGTCCACAAGTAATTTTAGTTAATTCCTTAGATAAAGTAAATTCTTAGTTCCATACAAAAAATACATACAAGTTTAGGTAAATATTACATTTAACAAAAGTTGACAAAATAAAACTTGAAGTATGTCTAGTTGATCTTTATTTGGTTACCTTATATCATTTTCTCCTTACGTCCTAATTTTCATTATATATCCATCTTCAAGATGTATTCGCTATTTTTCAACCATCTTTGCTATTTTTATTCAAGCCATTTATTGCGCCATAATTGTGCTTTTACTTCATTCCTTCTTCATTTCAATGATCTTTAGTTGTACTTGTTTTGTAATCATTATTGTATAAGAGACATTACAAAAAAATCGTGTTAAATACAACATTTATATAGGTGATACAAAATGGTGCTTATGACAACCATATTTTGCACATGTGGCAGGTCCATATATAACAATATATCCACTACAAGAAAATGGTGAATTAGCTACAAATAATTACAAACAAATCTAGATCTGTAGGTAAAGTAGGCATCACATATGGATTTTACGTACGAATATGTAAGATTGAGTTACATATGGATATTTTTGTACGTAAAGCAAAAACATTTCATACTGAATATTCCATATATAAAATCCATATGTATTATTGGCGTGTTAGAGCGGGAGCTTTTGCTAAGGATATTTCCCGTAGGTAATGGTACATGATCCGTTTGTAAGTAAAAAAACTTTACCTACAGATCTTACATACGGATATGGAAAATAATTAATTAAAAAATAAAACTATATTTTAACTCCTACTCTCTCAAAATATGTCACACTCCCGCTCCACACTCTCAAAAATAGTCTAAGCACCTCACAAATCTCACAAAGAAGAAGAAGAAAACTAGCTTACCCACACCCACACAGAATCCCCCCTATCCAGCGAGGATGTGAAAGCCTTAACCTCCATTGTGAAAACTCTTCTGTATTGGTCGTCCTGTTGCCACCTCCTCCACATACATAAACACTTATACTTTAGCTCGATTTGGAAGCTCTCATCTCGTGACATCGGAACCCTAGTCGTTGCGTCACAAAGCATTCATCTCACCTCCGGCGTGATTTTCAAAGGTTAGGGTAAGCAAACCTAAACTTGATCGATTTGTGTTGTGGGTAGATGAAAAATCGTTATTTGTTTTGCTTTGATTTTGGATTTCACTGAATTGAAGAGAGGTAAAATGGGTCTCCCATTGTTTGTCGTTTTGAATGGCTTAGTTTTCATTTGGGTTTCATGATTTTACGTGTTTTTGTGTGATTGAGAATGATATATCAGTGTTATGTGAATTTTTGCTTTTCTAACACTGATTTCTTCTCTATTTGGTTTGATTATTTAATTTTCCTTATTGCTTTAGTACTAATTGTAGTTGTAGCCTTAATTTTTAAGTAGTAAAATTCAATTTTGTCTTGTTTTAATGTAGTCTTCAGTTTAAGAAGAGAATTTTTGAGTTCTTTGTTTTTTTTCGTTTCTATCTCTTTAAATGCTTGGATGGGATGTGGTTGAAGGTGGGAGGGTTAAAGCTTGCATTTACTCTTTCTTATCCTTGCAGTAACTTTCTATGATTTGCATGATATTATGTTTTGTTCATCAATATAAATTCAAATCTTCTTTCACATGGCAATTGGGTTTTATATGTTATGGTTGGGTGTAGACCCTATCAAAGTAATGTTTCCTCTGGCTTGATTGATTAGCCAAACTTATTTTGTGGGATGTGTTACGATTGGGTTGGATGCATGTTTGCTTTTCTTTCTCCTTTTGTTAACTTTGCAGCCACAAACTTCAATTTTTAATGCTTTGAATACTTTCATTGATGAGACAGCCATGGGCTTTTGTTATAGTTCTTTCCTTTGTATATTTGGGTTGTAGACATATCAATTTAATTTCTCTTTCTTTAGCTTTTGGGGTTCAATTTAAGTAAAAGGTTTTGAGATTAGGTAGTTATAGTAGATACATTAGTTGTTGTTTTGCATAACTTTCCTTCATTTGATTTTAATTTTAGTACCTACTAATGTAACAGTTTTGTGTCTTTGCTATGTTTAGGAAACCTTCATAGATTTTATATAGGATTTCAATTATTGTTTTTAGTTTAGATCACAATTTTTTTCTTCTAGTTACTTCATTTTGAAGTTTTAATAGTCATATTTTGTTTCCTTTGTTGTTTGAGTTTAGATTACATTTTCAACTTTTGAATTGATTATCACCTTTCTTTTATCATTTAACACTTTTTGGGATCAATTTCTTACTGTTTTTAGTAAGTTTTGGCATATTAGCATGAGTTTATTTCCTCCCTCTACATTGCATACATAAAAATTTCCAATTTTATTCCATGTTAACGAATCACCCAATTGGGGATATTTGATTTGTTTCACTTTATGTTTATAGTAGGCGTGAGTTGTAGTGATAGAGATATGAAAAAGCCATGCAGTAAGGTGGTGGTGTGAAGGTTTAATATGTGAGATGTGCATGTGCGTGATTTAATAATTGGGAGAGAGAAAAAATGGTTGCATGAGAAAACATTTGTCTTGTTAACTTTTTAAATAAAATTTTTGTTTTTGGTTATTCCAACAGTTTTTAATTTGCATATTTTTTTAGAAAACCAAACCAGTCAAACCAGAAACAAAACTATACATTTTATGAAACATGACATCATCCACAATCCAAATACATTTGAAAGTGTCTTGTAACAACAAGTCAATATCTTAATCAATACTATTGTACATCTAAATTATAAATTTGACACATGCTATCCTACCAAACTTTATGGATTTCGCGAAAATTGGTGTAGTACTCTTGTATGTCTGCAAAATAAGAGATTAATATATATATACAATAAAACTAATACACAATAGACTATAAATTCATAGACTCATATTACAAAAATAAGAACTTGGGAGCGTGAAAAACGAAGTGAATGAAATTGGGAGGATGCAAAGATACTCACATTCCCAAAAGTTACACAGTCCCACCACAATGCAACAATACCTGATAAAGAAAACAACCATAAAAACACAAGAAACAATAAAAAACAGGAGAAAAAAAATAAAAACAAAGAAAATCCCAACAAAAACCTAACAAAACACAAAACAACAACCAAAATCACAAAAACAATTATACAAAATGCGAAAAAAAAGGGGAATCGTGTAATTTTTTGAATTTCAACTAACCACCACATGGAGGGAGAACATAGCGGAGCACGACGGTCGCTTGCCAAAACAGGAGCAACGGTGGCGCGAGAGACTAACAGACAATGGAGAAGCTTTGTGTCGGGAAAATGAAGAGTTGCTGATGGCGTGGAATGGTGGCACAACAAAGGCTGGCGCGGTGGCTGCGTGGGACGAACCAGCAACTACTATGGAACCTAAATGACCACAACTACGTGGAAGGAGGCTCGACGGTGGCTGACGGTGTTAATAGAGGCTGGACAATGATCGTTGTGGACGGCTGCAGCGCATTCAGATGAGAGAAAACGCAAATGTTACGTTGTAGAAGACGAAGAAAAGTGCATTCACGTTTTGAATCCCTAACTTAGTATATTGCCTTAGTTCAATTTTTAACCGAGGTAAAATAGTGATTTTTGGCCTCGATTCAATTTTAACCGAGGTAAAACAGTGATTTTTGGCCTTAGTTCAATTATAACCGAGGTCAAGTGTTAATCTTCTAGTTAATTTTTTGCTTCAAGTTAGGGAAACTAAAGCCTAAAAGGCTTTATGGCAGCGGGTCTACTGACACCGAGGCAGAAAAGTAGATTCTGCTTCGGTTATTGAGGGAATCGAGGCAGAAAAGCTGGCAGGAATTGCAAAAATGCCACCGCGCCATTATATGTTTCAGTTTCTTGATAACCGAGACCTATAACGTAAGTTAAATAGTCAAAACTGCACTAGTGTTGGAATAATTTATGTATTTAGATCACTACAAGAAAAGTGCCTATTATCTACGAATTTTTTTTCGTAAATAAAATTTTTTTATATACAAAAACTTTTCGTAGATAAAAATATTGTTTGTGAGTAACAACAAAATATACTTACATACGGCAATTTCGTAGGTAATTATAACATACTTTAGCAAAAAATTTTCATACGAATAATTATCTATGAAAATAAGAGTAGAAAATAATAATTATAAAAAAATATAAAAATTAGTATGAAAAAATATTATCTACGAAAAGAATTCGTATGTAAATATTATATAATTTTTTTAATTAAAAATAATACACTATTTACGTAGGTTTTATTCCCTCTCTATCTATCGATCTTCCCAAAACCAAACTCTGCAAATCCTTACTCTCAGCTCTAACGCTCTCATAGGCGAGATCACTGCCAATTTATCAAACCTCACTTTCCCCTGCTACCTCGACCTATAGAAGAACCAATTCTCCGGTGAGTTCCGTCCGAGTCACACTCGCCTCACTCGATTCATTTGTTTGGATCTCTCCTCCTACAACGTCACCTATCAAATTCCTTTCATCCCAGCTCCGTCTGTCTCCCTCCTCCAATTTAACATCGGTCATGACGCATAAGAAGTCCAAGAAGTTCTCCACGGGCGCCATTGTCGCAATCATTGTCGGGTCAGTCTCATCGCGGCGTTGTTGTTATGTCGTCAGCAAAACTGCCAAAGCCTGTTGCGGAGGCATGTGCCGTGCTGGTGGAGGCGGGGCCGTTGTCGTCGAAGGAGAACATCACCGGGGGTTGAGTGGAGGCGGAAAGAAACAAGTTGGTGTTCTTTGAAGGGGGATATACAGTTTCGATTTGGAGGATTGGTTGAGGTCTTCGACGGAGATGTTGGGGAAGGGCAATTTGGGGACTTCGTACAAGGCGATGTTGGAGGAAGGGACGATGGTGGTGGTGAAGAGTTCAAGATGTAAACAGAAGTTCTAGGGAAGATTAAGCACGATAGTGTGGTGCCTCAGGTTGTTTTCTCTCCTTCACGGTAGCATATTCTTGTTCTTATCCAACACCTACCCAATTCCTTTTCTGTTTGTTCATTTTTCTCTGCTCAATTGTGTTTATAGGTAAATATTGAACTCAAATGCAAATCAAATTGATTGTTGTAGTTTAGGAACACCATACTTAGTTTGCTCTTCGCGGAACAGGCCAACAAGGAGAATGATGAGGTTTATACACATGTTACTTTGCTTCCTCAGCCCGAGGTTGGTTTTCATTTGAAGTTGTTTATGTTTTGGTGTGTTTCTAACTTGTAAGGGTTGAAATTTGGTGCTTCTTTAGGGGGAACTAGTAAATATTTTAGCTTCTTTCATTGCTTAATTAGAACAAGGGACAGTTGTCTCTGAGCTTAAAATGTTAGAAATTCACATCAAGTAGTTCTGAATACACTGGATTCTTTTCAGTTGGAAGGAATGAATTTAGAGGGCAAAGAACTTGAGGAATTTGGAGCAGAAGAAGAGGGAGATGAAAGATCACCAACTAAATCAACCCCTCACATGCTCTGCAAAACACTAATTGCCTCGGATACTAGCACACATGGGGGCTTCTTTGTTCCTCGTAGAGTTGCTGAAGACTGTTTTCCTCCTTTAGTGTGGCATCTTTCATAGCATAATATTAAGCATTAACACTTACAAAAAAGAAATGAAAAGTAAAATTAATCAAACTTCTTACATAAGTTAAAATAAACTTTTGATGCATCTCAACTGTTGCAAAATTTAGATAACAAAGATTCTATTAGAGTGCATAAATTTGATTGTATATCCTTGATTAAGTTGGTGAACTATTCTTTTGCAGGATTATAAGCAGCAGAGGCCTTCACAAGAGATTATTGCCAAAGACCTGCATTGCCACTGTACAATTATTCTCATTGACACGTATCTGTTCTACAATGTCAGATCATTGTTCCGTTAACGGCGTTTCTGAAAATTTAACGGGATGGACCACATTGATGCCAATTAACTAATTTGGGTACTAAATAAATGCAAAGTTAAAAGCGGGTACCATTTAGACACATTGAAACGAAACTGGGTACGTTGCAAATAATTATACCTATAATCTATAAAGAAGAGGATTTTGTTGCTCGCGTCAAAGAGATTACGTCAGGCAATGGAGTTGAAGTAGTCTATATACCTTTGAGGTAGTACCTATTCTATTCTATGCTACACCCAAATTAAATTTCAAAATTAGAAACTTGATAATTGAGTAGAAAACTAGAATGATTAGGATTAGATTGCATGTTAGTCCTTGTAATATATGTCCTTCTTGGTTTTAATCCCTGCATAAAATTACTATTGGTTTCAATCACTTTGGCTTTTGGTCTTTGTTTGATATTAATTCCTATAATATCTATTTTACAAGGATTAATTCAATGTGTATCAAATATTACAGGGAGTACAACCAAATAACGAGGACCAAAAGCAAAATCATTGATTTTTCAGGATAAAAGGGTGTATACCATGAGAACTAAAAAGTTATTAAGCCAAATTATTGCATGGATGTATCCATTAGAATTTGCTTATTTTCTAATCCTTTACAGGTTCCTTCTATGATAATAATTTGGTTTGTAGGTATGAGATTAGATTTATACTTTATAATTCAGATGATCCTATGTTAATAACCAATTAGAACTAAACACCAACTAAGTCCTAGATATGATGATTACCGTTCCCCACCAACATCTGAACTCATACATCTTAATGAATTTCTCTACATTAAACCTTTTTCTAATTTAGAATTCATAATGTTATGTTGCATTCTATTAGTATTTGGTTTCTCAATAACAAGGCATTAACGAGGCATGCATATATATGCTGAGGTGTGTGTTGATTTGTGTAGGGATCTTTGGCATGCTTGAAGCTTAGGGGCTACATGGTAAGTTTTGGACAGTCATCAGGTTCACCTGATCCAGTTCCATCATAGAAAATTACCTACTTATTAGGTATTTAAAAATGTAGCTTTGATATAGGCTTTAATTGCATTCACCTTCCTTTAAGTGAATTACAAGAACATTGTCTCTATTTTGATACTTGCGAAGATTTTTAATTTGACTTTTAATTGCATTCATCTAGCATTGGATTAATTTGACTTTTAATTGCATTTTGTAAGTCTTGACTTCTTTAATTTAAGTTTTATGCTTTAAATACACAAACCATGGAGTGGTTTCCTACCAATCAAGATTGAATGTATGATAGATGCTATAGTAGTAGAAGAGATGGCGATAACATTAATATGAGCAACGCCAACTTCAACAAGACCGGGACAACCACAACAAAGCAACCAACAAAAAAGTCACCAAGACGAGAACTCATGACTACTAAATATTAGGCATTTAGAATTTTTACATTTTTGAATTATGATAGAACTTTTAGATTATGTTTATTAGAACTTGATTAGGATTTTATGCAATACATACGAAGCAAATTTATGGAGACTGTATAAGAAATGCAGCTTTTGAAAGAATTTTTGAGAATCTAGAACCTGTTTTATTTTTTTTAATATATATTTAAGTTATCTACGAAAAAGTTCGTAGGTAAATTATCTACGAAGATTTTTGTAGGTAAATTATTTATGAAATATTTCGTAGGTAAGTTACCTATGAAAATGATCGTAGATAAGGTATCTACGAAATATTTCGTAGATAACCTTAGTAATGGGAAATGTCTCTTATATACGAATTTTTCGTAGGTAATGTTCGTAGATGACGTTACCTACAAATGACATTTTCGTAGTTAAAATTACCTACCAACCCAATACCTACGAAATTCGTTTCGTAGGTAATTCGTAGATAACAACAAATTACTTACAAAAATTGTTTATTATCTACGAATTTTGGGCATAGATAATAATCATATTTCTTGTAGTGGATATTTTATTTATGTTTTTCACTTTGTAAACCTTGACACTTGTTCTATATTCAGATACTATTTGGATTAATTAGAGTAATATATCTTTGCTTGTACTACTAGTTTGTAAACTTTGACACTTGTTTTGTATTCAAATATTGTCTAAGTTGTATAATGTCCAGGTTAAAAACTGCAAAAATTGTTCTTCTATTTAAGGAGAAAATAGGTCAAACAATCGAGATAATTACATTTGGAATCTTCCGTATGTAATTACATACGAAATAGTCTGTATGTAGTTACATAGGGAATAATTCGTATGTAATTACATATGAAATAGTTCGTATGTAATTACATACAGATTATCCATATGTAATTACATACAGAATAGCCCATATGTAATTGCATACGAAATAGTTTGTATGTAATTAAATACGGATTGTAACTGCCAGTGGTAATCAATTATCATTCGTGGTAATCGATTATCTTAAGTGGATTTTCGAAAAATAGAAGTTTTGAGTTGGTAATCGATTATCATAAGTTGGTAATCGATTACCACATTGATTTTTGCAAAAAAAAAATAGTTTTTCTTAGAGGAGTTGTGAGCTTACAACTAACTAGAGAAAGTTAAGCTTATTACAATAACTTTAAATATAAAATGTACTAGTCTTCAATGTATCTCTTGAATCCAAGCATTTTTTTAAGTCTTCAACATTTTTTCATGCATCATCATCAAGTCTTCCATACTTCTTTATAATTCATCATCATCAAAACTCCTTATTGAAGCAAGATGTCCATCTTCTTCCTTTGGTCGACATCATGTGCAAATAAGTGGCGAGCCAGAAAGGACGTTTTGTACAAGTCCACCAGAACTTGAAAAATTAAACTTTTATGTACACACAAAGTTACATGTACTTGTTATGGACCATAGTACTCAGATTTAACTGATTATCAACCCAAACTAATTAACTGGCTTGAGTGGTTTCCAAAAAAAATGATTGAAAACCTGTCAAACATATATGGTGATCCATGTGCAAATAAGTGGGGAGCTAGAAAAAACTTTTTGTATAGTCTACCAGAACTTGGAAAATTAAACTTTTATGTACACTTGAAGTTACATGTACTTGTTATGGACCATAATAATCATATTTAACCGATTATCAACCCAAACTAATTAATTGGCTTGAGTGGTTTCCAAAAAAAAAAAATGACAGAAAACCTGTCAAACATATATGTTGATCCATGTGCAAATAACTAGGGAGCTAGAAAGAACTTTTTGTACAGTCTACCAGAACTTGGAAAATTAAACTTTTATGTTACACACGATGTTACATGTACTTGTTTTAGACCATAGTAATCAGATTTAACTAGTTATTAACCCAAACTAATTAATTGGCTTGAGTGGTTTTAATTAGGAGATGTCAAACATATATTAGGACATAGTTAATTATATGAGGACAAACAATGACACAAAGTAATTAACTAGGCCCTCATATATGTTTGACATGTTTTGTGTCATTTATTTTGTAGACAAGTGAAGCTAGTTAAATATTTTGGGTTGATAACAAGTTAAATCTAATTATTATGGTGCATAACAAGTACATGTAACTTCGTGTGTACATTGTAACACCCCCAATTTAGGATGTCATGAGAAGCTATCATTCGCGTTTCGTTTAGAAGTAAAACAATTATTTCACAAAAATGTACTTCAAAAAAAAATTATAATTTAAATGTAAATAGGTAGTTCAAAACTTCCATTGATAATAGTAAATAAATAAAAAAACAAATTTCCAATTTAATACAAGAAAATAAATTAAATTTTCATAGTCTTCACTGTTTTATTGAAATCAACTAAATAAATAATAAACCCTTGAGTTCATCCCATCCTTTCTGCAATCTACTTTGTATCAGAAACATTTGCATTATCATTTGCTCCCGTATAACATACATGTTATACGATCATCGCATAGCCAATTAACACACCAAACAAACAAAAAGGGGTAAGCTAACCATAAGCAATGATATTTATAAAAGAAATTTGTAAATAAAACATGTCCACTAATACTCAACGTCGCATTCAAGTAACACTTAAGAATTATGATCACAATCCATCCTTGGTTTGAACACACAAACCCCAAAATCCAAACAATCATACCAAACCAAACATAGAATCACATTCATCTAAAATCTTTCAACATAGTGATCATAATCAAGCTTTGGTTTTCCTCGGCCTTTTACCCCACAACAACATCTAGTTTCCTAGAAACAGATGGTTCGATGTGTCCCACTATTGCAGCCAAATTGTCTCCCTTTGATAACGCTGTCGTTGACACGATCAAATTAATACTACTAAACTATAGCAACATCAGTATTGCTAAGATAGTAGTCAACAAAATAGAAAGGGTAAAGTAACTGAAAGTCGTCTCCCAACGAACGCGGAATTGATTTTTAACAAGTTAGTTCTTATAAAATCTATACAAAAGAGTTAGTCAAATAAAATAATAAAAATATGGGAGGATTAAGATAAACAAGAAAGAAATAGAAAAGTTAAAAAGAGATAAAAACAATAGTAAAGAAAATAGATTGATTCCATTGCTTTTTCAAAATAGATTCATCATCGGTTATCTAATGATTATTGCTCAATTAATTATTGTTGTAGATTTACAAATTAATCAATGTAAAGTCTCAATTAATTTGTTGGCGTTCTCACTTTTAACCAAAGTACAGGCTCAATTAAAAGTGAGAACTTTTAGATTATCCACAGTAAATTTAATCAAAGTACAGTCTCAATCAAATTTTATTATGCCTAATCACGTCTATTCTTTTATCTCCTTGTCAAATAAAAAACTTAATTAATCAAAGTAAAGTCTCAATTAATTTTAGTTAGAGTAAATACCTTTAATTAAAGTAAAGTCTCAATTATTGGTAAAAACTCATTCAATCACATGAAAGTTTCTAAATAAAATCAAAGTAAAGTCTCAATTAAATTTAAAAACCCGTGATTCATATGATCAACATGAATATGGATTAAAAATCATTACTTTTTATGTGATTCAAAGATAAAAGACATAGATGAATGAAAACCTCAACAATAATAAAAAGAACAAAGAAATTATTTTATTCTAACCTCAGAATCCATAATAGAATTATAATGGAATCAACCCAAAAAATTTAGTAACCCAAAAAATTTAGTAATCCATAAAATGCAAAAGTAAAATAAAAATAGAAAGAAAAATAGAGAGAAAAGAAACAAAATTAAACCCCGTAGACTTGTCATTTTAACCCATAACCTATAGGTCACCCCAGCCCCCTTTAAAACTAAACCCCATTTTAATGACCCATCTAATAGAGTTTTGTAAAAGCCCCCAATCCCAAAAGCCCTGACTAAAGTGGGTTGGGACGATTAGTGTGGGTTTAGCCCCTTTTAAATAAAAAGTCTTTTTCTCTCTGCATATTGAAAGTCTGCGAAGCTTCTCTCATCCACGACTTTGTCACTTTTATATCTCCTCTGTCAAATACATTGAAAACACTTTTCCTTTCTGCGAATTGAAAATTTTCGTGATACTTCTTCTTCTCACTCACAAACCTCCACGAATCTCGTTGTGCTCTCCTCTGTTGAGAACTCCCAAATACATCTTCGCAGAACAAACCCACTACCGGATTCGAATTTCACTTCCGGCAAGTCTTCTTTTTTCTTTGTTTTTATTTTTGTTGAGTGTTGATTTTCTGCTTGATTGGTGGCCAAAATGTATTTCTCACGCCCCTTTTGAGGGAAACCAGTGGATTCAATCATTATTTTTTTACTGTTCCAGGGACGGAGGTTCGAAGATATAAAATTAGAGCTCAAACAAATTCAATTAAAGTGAAGTGGGACCAAGAATTGGATTCCGTGAGGTAGATTTTGGAGTTTTTTTGGTGCTGGAGAGTTGGTGTTTGAATTGAGGTAAGATTTCTTTCTTGCTTGGAATATTATAATCTGTGTATTTTTTTTTTCTAAATCGCAATTTTGGAATTATCTCATGATGTTTCTTACTTTGATTGCAGTTTTCTTTTCATTTGTTTTGGTTGTTTTCCTAAAGGGAAATTGGAAGTTGTCATTTTAGCGCAATTGAATGGAAGTTTTTATAATTTCTATGGATGTTTTTGTTTCAATTTCCTACATTTTCTTAGCTGCCAAAATGGTTCAATTGTGTTAGGTATTTGGTAGGTAAGCTACGAGTTTTCTTCTTTCCCCCTATTAAATTCCCTTTTAGTTGAAGATACAACTATTTTTTCGTTGATCTCGTTGGCATACTTTAATTAGCTAGTTCTCTCCCCCACTTATTTCTTATAATAATCAATAACTTAAGATCACTTAAATGTTCTGATTCTTACAAGAAGTTTTTGGTTTTGTTTTTGTTTTTGTTTTTGGTTGGGGGGTTCAGCATTAGTGGTTTTGATTAGAGTGCCATGTTCATTGTTATCTGCACTCTCACTTGTTAAGTGACCTTAAAATTTATTTTGAATGTATAAGGATGAGTGTAGTTCAAGGAAACTAGCAAGCGGAGACTTTTTCAACAATACTACTCCTTTTTCAGTTTCTCGAGACTCAGGCTGCAGCAGGATGCCTTTTCAAATCATGGATCACAGAGGCGTTTCTGCTTCATCCTACTCTTTAAAGCTTGATTTATAGGCACTGAAAGGCCTTTAAACCACTAAACAAATTGATCATTCAATTGAACTAACATATTTAGCAGGTTAGCTGTATAATTAGACTAATTAGCATTAGAAAATGTTTAGTTTCATAATTTGATCAAGCATGGAAATATAGTTTAAATTTTTAAAACTGATAAATTTCCTCATCATGGTATAATTACCATATTTTGAGTTATTGTTAGTTCTTGAATTCATATTTTTATAACCATCTTATTATTCATGTTATTGTTGAGTGAGTAAATTGTTAAGGTTAATTGGATCCCGACAATTATCACAAGAACAATTGTCAAGGTCAACAAAATGTTTTTATGGTCGAAATATTCTTTCTCTCTTTGTTGTTCTCTAGTATTCTCACTTCTTAGCTTTAATTAATGAAAAAAATATCATTGTCTATGCAATTGTGGGCAATATCTTTTAAATATGAACAACTTTAAGAGTAATCCTTTGATTTTGGCTGATGATCTTGCATCTGAAACTCCTGGTCCATCTGAAAGTGTTGCCACAAATAAAAAAGAAGTATTAAGTGTTTGAAATTTTTTCACAAAATTAGGGAAAGACAAGGATGGCATTGAAAAGGCTGCGTGTAAGTATTGTGGTCATAACTACAAAGTTGGCAAAAACCCCATTACTAAAAACAATTATGGGACTTCACATTTAAGTTGGCATGTCAATGCATGTAGAAGTATTGCAAACTTAGATGTGGATTTGAATCAAGAAGGAAAGTTTGGTACAAGAAAGATAAATCAAAAGATTCATCGTAAGTTACTTGCGAGAGCCATCATTAAGCACAGTCTTCCCTATAATTTTGTTGAATATGAAGGAATTAGAGAGTGGATAAAATATATTAATCCTAATGTTGACATGAAATGTAGGAACACTACTGTTTTAGATGTAGAAAAGGAATACATTGAAGATATGGAAAAAGTTAAGCAAATGATGTTTAGGATTCCTAATAGAATTTGTTTAACATCTGATGTTTGGACTGCAATTACTTCTGAAGGATATATTTGCCTAACTGCACACTTTGTCGATGAAAATTGGAAATTGACAAGCGAGATTCTTAACTTTTGTCGAATGAAACCACCACACACGGGTGTTGAACTAGAAAGTGTTATTTTTTATTGCCTTAAGCAATGGGGCATTGATAAGAAAATTTTCTCACTTACCTTGGATAATGCTTCTGCTAATAATATCTTACAAGACATTTTAAAAAGCCATCTTCGTGTTCATAGAAACTTATTATGTGATGGTGAGTTTTTCCGTGTACGATGTTGTGCTCACACCTTTAATTTGATAGTTCAAGATGGTTTAAAGGTGGTTGAAAAAGCACTTCATAGTATTAGAGAGAGTGTTAAGTATGTTAAATCATCAGATGGAAGAACTCTCAAATTCAAAGAATGTGTTAGTGATGTTGGCATAAATATGAGCATTGGTTTGAGATTAGATGTGATTACAAGATGGAATTCGACTTATTTGATGCTTGAGAGTGCAATCAAGTATAGGAAAGCTTTTGAAATTCTCAAAGTGGTTGATAGGAATTATAAAAGTTGTCCATCTTCTGAGGAATGGGATAGGGGAGAGAAAATGTGTCAATTTTTAGAACCATTTTATGAGATTACAAACATGATGTTTGGTTCATCTTATCCCACTTCAAACTTGTATTTTATGCAAATTTGGAAAATTCAGTTTATTATTGAAGAGAATTTGTTAAATGACGATGTCACTTTAAAGCAAATGGCTATGAATATGAACGAGAAGTTTCAAAAGTATTGGAAGGAGTATAATGTTGGGTTAGCTTTTGGAGCTATTCTTGACCCACGACTAAAAGTTGATTTTATAATGTATTGTTATAAAAAGTTGGACATTCTGACCTATGAAGAGAAAACAGAGAAAGTGTTAGAGAAGTTCAAGAGGTTGTTTAAAGAATATGTAATGAACTTGTCTATCCCTGATGTTTCTCTTTCCCAATCACCAACTGAATATATCTCAATGTCTCAATCCAATATCAAAGGAAGAAAGTTGAAGAGATCAAGGATTATTTCTGTAAGCATTTTATACCTAGTTTTCATTGTTTTTATATTTTTTTTGTTCTCTTTTAATATATGTTCATTGTAGGATTTTAAAATGTATCAGAATGAATCAAAATCTATTGTTGGCAAGAATGAGATAGATGTTTATTTAGATGAACCAACAATAGATGATGATGAAGACAATGAAGATTTTGATGTACTCAAATATTGGAAGACTAATGAGAAAAAATTTCCTATATTATCTATAATGGCTCGAGATGTGCTTAGTATTCTCATTACTATTGTGGCATTAGAGTCGGCCTTTAGTAAAGGTGGGCGTGTTCTTTTAAAATATAGAAGCTCTATTCTTCCTGAGCATGTGCAAATGTTGATTTGTACTCAAAATTGGTTGTATGGATTTTCTAAAAATCCTAGCGGTAAGTTTATATGCTATTATTTTTAAAATTACTTTACATTAAATAATTAACTCTAGAGTAGTTGTTTAATTGTATTTCAATTGGTTGTAATAGATGAAGTTGTTGAAGATATTTTTGGCCATGAGGGAATCATTGATGAATCTATACTTGAAGATGTTGAAAGTCATCAACAATGACACTTTTTCAGGTTCTGTTATACACTTAATCCATTATCTCAATATATTTGGTGTTTAATTCTTTGATATATGCCTAGTTATGTGTTATGTATTAAATGACCCAACTTTACCATTAACAAAGTTTATTTTTGGATCCACCAACAGTAACTTCTTCCCCTATGCTTGTTATTAGTTGTTGGCATGTTGTGAACCACATAGTCATTTGTTTTTATGCCTAACATCACTATTTTGAAGATGCTTTGTCAGAACAACATGTATGCAGATTTGTGATCCATTAGTGTGGAGATTGAGGATGTTCCTTGCTTTTGATTTTTTTTTTGTCTTCTTAGTCTTCTATCGGTTGGATACTTGTATCACTCAAGTTAGATTAAGTTTGAAATTTGTGTTTAATTCATGTGCTAATTAAGTAGTTTTTTTAACTGCATAAAACTGTTTTATGTTTTTGCCTGATGGATGGATTTATGCTGACAAGTACTTCATCAAATCATGAGCTTTATTATACTGAATAGTTTTGATGGTGTCTCTACTTTTACTACCAAAAATTGTTAAATAGATTGTGTTTTATAATCGATCTTCATCCATTTAATTGTATTTGAATGTGCTACTTCAATTTTGCAGGGCATATTCGATAGATATGATAAGACAAGAGTGAAAATTTTGCATTATTAATGGTGCATGAATGTGAATCAGAGAACATGAATCTTTTTATATTATAGGGTTGAAAATAGACCACGCAAACAATATCTTTTTTATGTTGTGCTTGGTTCAGTTCTGCAATTTCTGCGTGGAGGAGGGGTATACATTATGTCACATGGAATAAGGAGGAAAGAATTAGTTTTTACTTATTTCTTCACTGGAAATGTTGATTTTTGTTTTGCATACTTGTATTCCTCTAAAATGTTAACTTTTGTTGAATTGGAACAAGACTAAGAAACAGTAAAGATGCATATGGTGTTTTTTATTCAATTATTTCCATTTTTTCTTGTATTCAGGATGATTTTTTTTTTCAAAAAAAAGGGTCCATGGGCTAGCCCTAACCCACAGGGCTTTTGTGGGCTTTTTCAATGAGGGGCTTTTTTGCCATGTGGGCTTTTCTAGCCCTAACCCGTGGGACAGGGCCAAATCATGAGAAATTGGCAAATTTGACAGGTTTAGGCCCCCCTAAGGGTTCCAAAACTCTGAAGTCCTGAGCTTGTCTTTTCTTTCTGCTTCCCCTTGGGTCTCTTTATATAGAACTTGGACTGGGCTTTTCGGTTGCTAAAACTTCTCAAATATCTTTTAAAATAAAGATAGAGATAAATATTCAAAGATATTTGGAGAGATATAGACTATTTGACAAATATAGTTGGTTAATAATTTAAGATATAATTAAATAAATTAATTATTTAAAGATATCTGATAAATTATCACCAAATAATATTTGCATTAATTTTCTCAATAAGCCATTTTTAATCATGTAGTCTAAATTTGTTGGAAAATCCAAAAATATGAATATTTGCACTTAAACCCCTCTCATTTGACTGGTCTTTGACTAGATTTGAATATATGACCAGAGTTAACTGTTTGGCTGCTCCTAGTTGCTACAAGGAATGAGGCTGCTCCTATTTGCTGTCTCATGTGCGTTCATGGTGGATGCGGGACAGTGTTGTTTCAATGTGAACTGATGCAGGGGATGCTGATGGAAAACGTTGTTGTGTGCTCGCAACGTAGTGTTGCTGCTGGTTCGCTCATTCCCAACGAGCATGGTGATTCCATGGTGGCTGGCGTGAGTGCGTTGCAGATGCAGATCTGGTTGCTCCAATGGCTGCTTCGGCGACGTGCGACACAGTGGCTGCCGCAGGTTCTCACGATGACGCTGAACTCAGGGTGGAGTGTTGGATGCAAGCTTTGCTGACAATGGTGTGCACGAATATGGTTCGTGGAAGAAGATGATGTGAGCTTGGTTGCTGGTCACGGTTGTCGGCGCTGAAATGGTGATTTCCATGGCTGCCTAGGGTTTCTAATGGGAGAGATGAAGGTTGAAGATGATGATGACGTGGCAGCATATGGTTGGCCAGTTTAGTGAGTGAAGGATCATGACACATGTCATCATGTGGTTAGACAAATTTGAAAGTTAGGGATTGCCACATGGCATGATCTGAGTGAGTTGGGGTTAAGTGGGAGGAGGGGTGTAAATAGACATATTAGGGGGGTGCATAATAGGTTTTTGGTGAGACCCATTTAGAAAGAGGGGAATGTATAAGTAAAAACTAGGGGTGCAGAAGTGATTTTTCCATAACTTGCTAATTTCAGCCTTATTTAAAAGTTATTTGTAATTTCAATCAATTTATTTTCCTACCTTGAATGAGCTTAATCTTAACTTCAACTGCATCAACACACTTTAACATATCCAAAAATAATTTATGCAGCTAAAATCACTTTTTAACACATTTTTATCACACAAGCTCAAACAACCTAATTATCAGAGCTGTCAATTAAATCACTCTTTAAGCACACAAATTTAATTAAATACCCAATATTAAACACTGAATGAGGGCAAAAATACGCACTCATCACCCTTATTCCTCAAGGAATTACGAGTAAAAACGTCGATGCATCACACATTGGGCTCTATACTTGTAATGAGCCGAAATAAGGTGAAACATTTTTCCCCTCCCCACTACTTCACACAGGCAAGAGGGTACATGATGAGTTCCAATTTTTGCCCTATTTAATGTTTAAATTTGGGGATTTAATAGAATTTATGTGTTTAAGGATTGATTTAATTAGGATTTGTGATTATTGGATTTATTGAATACGTAAGGTAAAAATGGCGTAAAAATTGATTTTAGTTGCATAAAATATTATTGGATATTCTAACGTTTGTTAATGTAGTTGGAATTTAATTTGGGTCATTAAAAGTTTGGATTTGAAATATCCAAAGTTACAAAATAAGTCCAAAATAAGGAAATTCTAGAAAAGAATAATTTAGGAGATAAATGTACCCCCAGTTTTATTTTACACACTCCTCCTGCAAGTGGACCACAAAAACTTGTTCTGCACCCTTAGCTTTTACTAAGTGGCACTCTTTCTACCACTTAAACTCTATTCAACTAGATCATGCCAATAATTAATTTGTCTAACCACATGATGACACATGTCATGATCCTCCATTCACTAAACTAGTCAAACATACACTACCACGTCACCATCTCCCAAAATGAAACCCTTTACCTAATATTTCTCCTCTCCCACCATCACGATGCCGGCAGCCGCCACCCTCCATAGCAACCACCACCATCTTCGTAAACGGTGCAGTTACACCATCATCTTCGCAACCACATTGTCAACCTCGGACCACCATCGCGCCTTGCCGGAAAACGCAGCCATTGATTCCTGCACCTGCAGACCGAAACAACAGCCATTGCAGCAACAAAATTTGCACCGCGCTGGAGTCCACTATGAAAGCCACCACCATTTTCACACTGCAAACCACCGAACCACCTGCACCACCGTCCACGTTCACCAGCAACACCTCTACTTTGCACTAGAGGAACGCAGATCTGTGGGAATGAAGTAAACGCTGCACCACGTGACCAGCAAACCTCCACGCACCTGTAATGCACCAGCAGCAACACCTTCATCTTTGCATCGCACCAGCAGCAAAACGTTACCTGCAACACCGCACCACTATGCTTTCACTGGAGAAGAAGAATGAGTGCAACACTCCAAAACGTAGAACCAACAATCACCATGGAAGTAGTGACACAGATCTGCTTTGCGTCGCAGCAACCTCGTCGTTCACGTTGTAGCAGAACAATGGCACCTCGACATCGCGCCTTCAACCAACATAGATCAGAAACATGGAGAGAGTCGCCTTATAAGCCGCACAAATCTGCAACAACGCCTTCATCATCTTCACGAATTTTCTCGTCAGAAAATTGTACCGTCATCACTATAACACTAGCACCGACAACACCACTGTGACCATGAATGAGCCAGCACCGACAGCAACAGTCGTCATTGCAGTTGCAGCTGCACCGCGCCATCAGCCACCCATCACTAACTTCACGTAGCAGCTTCGTTGGAGAAGAGTGCAAAAGTGAAACTCTAATTCTGGAAAGAGAGTGTTAGCCACGTGTCAACCTCTGATAGGGCAGTCAACCGGTCAAATGGTCAAAGCAGCAGTCAACTCTGGTCAAATTTTTGTCAATATTGAAAGAATGGTTAAACAGGAAAGGCGGAATTGGAAATTGGACAAAATTAAGTTGCTAATTAATAAATAAAGATAAAATATCTAAGCAACTGATGCCTCGAGCCAAGGGACCTACAACAAGAGCCATGGTTAGGAGAATACAAGAGGAATGAGGCTTAAATGCGCATGCAAAGCCCAAGATGAACTTCACATGGGCCAAGGAAGATGTGAAGACCTAGCCTAGGAAACTATGCTTGTAAATACTAGATTAGGATTTTATTTTAGGCTTTGTATTTTGGGCCCAGTAGAATAGGGTTTTCTTTGGGCCATGGGCCTTAGAGGAAATTGGGCTTTAGAAGTAATTTTGGACCAAAAAGGGGAATTGGACCGAATGGGCCAAGATTAGTGTGTCTACTCTAGAAAAGCCTAGAAGCTTCTCAAAATTGCTCTTCAAGGATGAGAGTTAGCTTCCCATGGCAAGACAAGTGTGACTTGCTTAGGTGGCAAGTCACACCTCCCACATGCTCCTTTTTGGCTCCAAAATTCAACTTTCTTGACTCCTTTTACCCTCCACTTTTTGGAAACTCCTTGCTCTCATTTTAGCCTATAAATAGAAGGCTTAGAAGATGTATTTTTCAGCTTGAAATTGAGTAATGAATTGCTGCCCAAATTTGTGCACAAATCTATTTTGAGCTCACCTTAGAGTAAACTCTTCTCTAGTTTACTCTAGTCTTCTTCCTTAATTAGAAGTTGGCCTCACCTCTCTTAAGAATCCTTTCACCTACACCAAACCAAACACCATAAGCTTCTTTCCTTCATGCTTCCACATCCAACACCATCCATGGAGCCTCCATTCTTCATGCAAGCTTCAGTAGAGACAAGAAGAAGCCATCAACAACATAACAGATAAAGCCCAAATCCAATCGAAGCCTATATAAAGAGACCTAAGGGTTGATTTCCACCACATCTCCCATTCTTCCTTTCCTTTTATTTTCTTTTTCCTTCATCATATTATCATGTATTCCATCCAAGCCATCATTTGCTTCTTAATCGAATACAATGGAATTGACCTATTTACTATTACTGTGTTTACAATCTTTTATTTGCGTGTCATTCATTCTTTTCATATCAAAACCCTATATTTTTATAGTTACTAGTTTTAATTGCATTTAGGATAGATTTTTATAAAACTCAAATATTTGAAATGAATTTCGTATTCATTGAGAGACGACTCAGAGTTAGCTTAACCCTAACTAGTTTGTTCACTACTAACTTGGCAATAATGAAGTTGCTAAAGTTAAGTAGTGGTAATTTGATCGCTTAACGACGGCGTTATCAGTACCACTGTTTCACACAGGCGAAGAGAACCCCTTTCCACTACTTCACACAGGCGAAAGAGTCTTCATTGGGTCTCTAGGTACGAAAAACCTCACATAACACTTAATTCTAACAATTCTTCATGTAATTAACAACACTTTCAACATGCTCAATAGCAAAATCTAAATTCATATATCACTTAGTCTCTCTAAACCACAAGAAAATATAACATTCCAAATGGCAACCAAATACATAACTACACCACTATCTACTTATTTTACCATTTATTCCCTATGATAGACCCTACTAAGAGAGATTATGGTGTATGGCTTTGCTTACAAACATTCAATGACGAAAGAAATATAGAACCCACATGCTGCAACCACACCCTGCAAATGTCACCTCATGCTAAGTTCAAAAGCATAAAGACTTTAATCTAATGAAAGAGAAAATAATGTGAATGCACCATGAGTGCATGTATTTTTCCATGTAATAAAATACAAAATGATAAAGTGACCTACTCTACCCCTTTTCGGTCTCTGCACTCAAGCCACCTAAAGAAAAAAAAAACTGCATGAGGACCTATCCAACGTACAACCATGTGTGATAATTGAGACAAAAAGAGAAAAAAAAAAACTAATGCAAGCAAGAACCCAAACCACTAAAAATACATGGCTGCACAAAATTTAGCTAACGTAAAAAAAAACAAGCGTCCCATCAAAAGATAGAAAAACCAAAAGCAAGTGGACCCTAACCTCCTACCCAATATCTAAAAACGTGAGAAAGACAAGAAAAGGAAAATTTGGAATAACTCCATGAGCCCACATTTACGTGTGGTGGTCTGCACCCACCCACCCACATTTACGTACAAGAAATAAGGAAAAAGGAAGAAAGAGAGAAAAGCAATGAAGAAAAGCCTCCACCATGAACAAAAAGAAAAAGAGAAGTCCCATCAACAACATCAACATGTGATTAAAAGGAGTTTGAAAAAATGCACTGCACTTACTCTTTCTATCATACGTTATCCCATCAAAAGATGAAAAAAAACCTAGGGTTGCACTACCAACTTCATACGGAAAACAATTTCATAGCTGTGTGTGGCCCACCCATTCAATATTGAATCTCAAGCCTTTACATGAAAAGAGATAGGCTTAAAGAAGAAAAAGAAAATTAACCTGTGAACCTATGCAACCCCAGACTCAGCAACATGTATGAATTCCCGTGATGGTAATAACTTCATGAAACAAAACAGATGCAGCGTGAATGAAACGTAACAGAACCTAGACTTGAAAAAAAAGAAACCCACGACCATGCACTCTGCATCCAAGGATCATGTATTGACATAAAAAAAACTAAATAACACTGCACCAAAACCAACTAGAGAAATATACCAAACGAGAACGAAAATTTTGCTACACCAAAGGAGAGATAAATCGTGACTCTAACCCCACTGCCCATTTATTAAACCTACGAGAACCCTATGGTAGAATCCACGTTTTGCTTGATGCATGCGTCTCAACATCACTCTTCTCTTTTCTTTTAACTAAAAATTTGAGACCTTGGCAAGTAACTAGCACATGGCTCCACCACAGATCACGAATGAAAAGAAGATGTATACAAAAACCATGCCATATATATATATATATATATATATATATATATATACATACATATACATATACATACATATATATACATACATATATATATATATATATATATATATATATATATATATATATATATATACCAGAAACACCAAAACAAGAAACAAGCATATTCATGACAAGACAAAATTTGCACTCAATGAAACTACACCACTAAAACATTTACGTTGCACCATACAATTTGATAGCAACCACTTCAAGGATTTATCCATCAAACAATCATATAATGAAGAAAGAAGAAAGAACAAGTACAAACAATCTTCAAACAAAAAAAAAGGAAAAGAAAGAAAGTCAACTTCCCCTACTTAAGGTATCTCTTTGAAGAGTTTTTCCTTCTCTACCACAGCCACTAGAACCCGAAACTTGCACCTCTCATTCTCTGCACCTCTCATTCTCTGCTCTCCTTCCTAATTCTTCCCTCTAAAACCTTCTAGGGCTTGGCCTTATCTAATCTTATACTAAATCTTTCAGTTAAGACTCTAAAAAAATCCCATATATTTTTATCTATTAACTATATATCATAAACACTATATAAAAATAAAACCCCACTATATGATTTTTCTAAACCACATATGAATCCCGTACTGCGGAGATTTTAAAATCCAATAACCAACTTCGTGGGCCCCACAACTTAATGAAGAGAGAAAAATAAAAGTTTAATTTTTCAAGTTCTGGTAGAATTGTACAAAAAGTCCTTCCTAACTCTCCACATATTTGCACATGGATCACCAGATATGTTTGACAGGTTTTCTGTCAATTCTTTTGGAGACCACTCAAGCCATTTAATTAGTTTGGGTTGATAACTAGTTAAATCTGATTACGATGGTCTATAACAAGTACATGTAACTTCGTGTGTAACATAAAAGTTTAATTTCTCAAGTTCTAGTAGATTGTACAAAAAGTTCTTTCTAACTCCCCACTTATTTGCACATGGATCACCATATATGTTTGACAGGTTTTTTGTCATTTATTTTTTTGAAACCATACAAGCTAGCTAATTAGTTTGGGTTCATAACCAATTAAATCTGATTACTATGGTCCATAACAAGTATATGTAAATTTGTGTACACATAAAAGTTTAACTTTTCAAGTTTTGTGTAGACTTGTACAAAATGTCCTTTCTAGCTCCCCACTTATTTGAACATGGGTCACCAAATATGTTTGATAGGATTTCTTTCATTTTTTATGTCATTCTTCTACTCGAATCATCAAAACAACAAACACAATAGAAAAAGGAGAATAAAAAAAATGGAAGGTTTGCTTTATTCATACAAAACAAATGTATTATTATCCAAGGCTCCAACGACGCGCCTTTTGCAAATCAAAAGAAATATAAAATGTTTGGTGAAATGGGAAGGAAAGAACACAAACAAAACAAAACTACAAATTTGAAATGCGTAAAGATGAACTAATACCTGAGATTGGGGCATCGAAAGTACAAGTAGAGGACCACAAGAACTCCTGTAATGACACCAATGACGGAACTTCGGTGAAATTGGCCTATTTAGTTTGTTAGGAACTGGCGGTGAAGTCATTGCCACTATCGTCTGTGCATATGGAGGTAGAAGATGATGGTGAAAGGAAGAGAAATCACAGAATTAGGCCTAGGGTTTCATGAGGGAGGAAAGCTAGATTTTTTTTGGGTTCAAATGAAATGACGCCTCTTTTTATTTCCAATTCCAAATTTCCCACTATTCACAATTGAAAAAAAAAAAATCAAAGTTGTTTAAAAAATAAGTTAAATAATGATGTCAAAATATCCTTTTCCTTATTTTTAGTATGTTTGTTGCAACTTTTTGATTTTAGGGTTATAGTACATCACATGTGTTTATGATTATTGATGGGGCATTATACTTGGTCGGTAACCTTGCATTCTTTCTTCTTCTTTTTTTATGGTAGGCCGAGGTAGGTGTTGTTTCAAATTTTCATTGGTGCAGTTGCTAGCTTAACCTTGTGTTTAGATGAAACATTTCAACAATGCTGAGAAATTGAAATGCGTTGTATTTGAATTACTTGTAATTAAATTTCTTTCATTTTCTAAATAACTTGTTTGGATAAAGAAAATAAAATACCTTAATTTCAATTTCTTTTTTGGATAAAATAATTGAATTTCTTGTGAGACAAAATTTCATTTTAAAAATATTTATTTTAGGCTTAATTATGTTTTGAGTTCATGATAAATTTGGAAACGGGCTCGACAACTCAAATGGGTCGGGTCGACCCGACGACTCAGCCGGACCAGCAAACCCAAACGAGCTAGGTTTGGTCGGCTCGACGATCGAGACAAGCTTGATCTGCCTAACCGCCTACACAAACCGATCATGCCTGTCAACTTCGTCGACCCAGCTCGACCCTACCAATCTAGGTTGTTGGCCTAACTTGGCCTCACTAGGTCGTCGAGCCTGTTCGACACATTTAGGTTGTCAGGCCCGTTTGTGTCATCCGGCACACCGACAAGTTTGTGTCGATGAGTTGGCCTGACCTGGCAAGGTCGTCAGGCCGATCGATATCGCCCTAGTCGTTAGAGCGGTCGCGCTCGTCTAGGTCGTTGGGTCGGTCAGACATGACTAGGTCATCAGGTCGATTAGGCTTGTCAGGTCAACGGGTCCATCGGTCGTTGGGCCTACACGACACGTCTGGGTTGTCAGGCCCACCCGACACCTCTAGGTCGTCTGGCCTGCCACAATCGTGTGGGTCATTGAACCCGCTGACCCGTCTTGGTTGTCAGGTCGGTTCATCCCTCTCTTTCTTCGAGCCCATCTGACTCGTCTTGGTCGTTAATCATGTTTGGGTCATCGAGCCTGCCCGACCTATTAATGTCGTCCAGCCAGCCTGGTCCGTCTGGGTCGTTGGGACAGCTCAACACATCTCGGTCGTCGGGCTCGCCCATGCAGTGTGGGTTGTCGGGCTTGACCGACCTGTTTGAGTAGTCAAGCCCGCTCGACCCGTCTAGGTCATTGGGCCTACTAGACCCATTTGTGTTGTCTGGTTAGTCATCAGTCTGGATCTTCTGCTCGACCCATTTGCTTTCATGGTTGTTGGGTTTGTCGGGTCCGTTTGGGGTTGAGTAATAAGAATTTCAAATTCCACCTTTTTTTAGGGTATATGAATTTCTTCTAATTTAGCTAATTGAAATACTTCAAAAAAATGCATGCATTTTAAATGCTTTTTAATTTCTCTATATAAACAAAACATTTCATCACAAAGAATTTTAAATTCTCCAAATAAATGAATCACCCTCTTGAATTGCCTCCTCCAAACACACCATAAGGTTCTCTTTGTTTCTTTATATCACTTCTTGGGTGCATTAGCATTTAAGCCAACTTTTTCTTGATTTGATAACCATGCATAGCCCACAAGTTCATTTAACTTCTTTAAGTTTTAGGTACAAACCCACGTAAATGTATTGTTGAGGTAGCTTTTATCTCTTTCACAATTTATATCTCATGATTAATTGAATGGTAGAAATCCATGGCCCACATATGAATTGGGTTTCCATTCTTAATGTTTTTTTTACGTGAATCATTTCTTTACATGAATGATGGCTTATATAGTTTAAGGTATTTACCTTGGTATGATGCATGTTTTATTATTTGGCTCCCTTTACATCTTCATAGTACATGTTATGTACTTGATAGAAAACCATGCGGTCCACATATAAGTACTTCCTTCTTTATACTTTTGGGTATAGTTACATTTGCACTAGTGCAGAAATAGCATATTACAACAAAATATTACAACAGTTACACGAAAACCAATGTAGCACAATTCGCGGTGGCATTTTTGAAATTTTTGCAACCTTTATTACATCGGTTGCCCCATATAACCGCTGTAATACCTACTCTTAAATTTTTTTTGAAAAACCTAGGTTTTCTGCACAGAACACAAACACAAATTGTATAACCAATGTAGTACAACCTTTTTTTTCCATCAGGGGTTTCCCCCTCATTTCTCCTTTTCGTCTTCGCGCTTCTTCTTTCTCGTTTTTGCGTTCTCGTTCCCGTTGCAATAGCTCCACTCCACACCACCACTGTCATCCACTCCACTCCTCCGCACGACCACCGTAGCCGCTCCTCCGCAAAGCCCCTCACCACACAGCCACTCTTCATTCAAACATCCACCTTCGCGAACCTCGCCACCATTCACAAAGCCGCTCTTCGCTCCATTCGAACAGCCACGCCGCTGCTTGGGAGCTCCGTCCGTCGTTAGTCGCATCCCAAAGCCAAAGTAGTTGCGTGGGGGAGCACGACCGTCGTGCTCTTTCCCCGTCGCACTACCGTCCTTCCACCGCACCGCCGCGTCGTCGAGGGTTCTCCGATGTTTGTGGTCTAAAGCTTCTCGCTTACTGTTGCTGCCATTGCTTTCCCGCTGCTACCACTGTTTCCCGCTGTTGCCGCCGCTTCCCGTTGCTACTGATGAGTGTGTATTTTTACCCTCATTTAATGTTTAATTCTGGGTATTTAATTGAATTTGTATGCTTAAAGATTGATTTAATTGGGATATCCTATTATTGGGTTTATTGAGCATGAGATACAAAAACATGTTAAAAATAGCTTTTTAGTTGCATAAATGTTCTTTGGATATTTTGAGGTGTGTTAGTGCAGCTGCAGCTAAATTGAGCTCATGGAGGTGTGGAAATAAATTGATTGAAGCTTCATGACACCTTAAAGATAAATCCAAGAATAAGAAATTATCAAAAGTACAAAAATCCAAGCCAAACATTGCATGAAGACGACAAGAAAAGCTTGAAAAAATGAAGTTTGGCTAAACCAAGAAGAGAGGAAAGAAAAATTGGACCTTGCGGTTTTCTTTATCTTTATGATAGAAGATAATTTGGGAAAATATTTCTTTAGATATTTTATTTGATATTTTTAAATAATTATCTTATTTAATTATATCATAAAATATTAAAAGATAATAACTACCAAATCTTTTTAAATATGACAAGATCTTCTTGAATCTTTTTAGTTCCACAACAAACAAATATATCTTGAAGATATTGAATTATTTAGAAGATAATTGAAGGAGATTGCAAATGGTTGATTTGGAAAATTAATACAAATACTAATTGGTGATAATTTATCATATATCTTTAATTAATTAATTAATTTTATTATATTAGATATTGATATTATCAACCAATTATATTTGTCAAATAGTTTGTATCTCTCAAAATATTTTTAAATATTTATCTTTATCTTTATTAAAAAAGATATTTGAGAGATTTTAGCAACAGAAAAGCCCAGTCCAATTCCTATATAAAGAGACCAAGGGAGAAGCAGAAAGGACAAGTTCGGGACTTCAGAGTTTTGGAACCCTTAGGGGGGCCTAATTTCTTTCTCTCTCCTTTCTTCTATTATTTTTATTTTATTTTGCATTCCATGGAAGGCTAAACTTCTTGGGTTGATTCCATTGTAATTTCTTAATTAGATTCTGAGGTTAGATCAATTAATTTCTTTGTTCTTTTTATTATTGTTGAGGTTTTAATCCATTTATGTCTTTTATCTTTGAATCACGTAAAAAGTAATGATTTTAAATCTATATGCATGTTGATCATATGAGTTCAAGGGTTTTTTTAAATCTAATTGAGACTTTACTTTGATTTTATTTAGAAACTTTCATGTGATTAAATAAGTTTTTACCAATAATTGAAACTTTACTTTGGTTAAAGGTATTTACTCTAACTACAATTAATTGAGACTTTACTTCGATTAATTAAGCTTTTTATTTGGTGAGGAGATAAAAGAATAGACATGATTAGGCACAGTAAAATTTGATTGAGACTGTACTTTGGTTAAAAGTGAGAATGTCAACAAATTAATTGAGACTTTACATTGATTAATTTATAAATCTATAACAATAATTAATTGAGCAATAATCTTTAGATAACCGATGATGAATCTATTTTGAAAAAGTAATGGAATCAATATATTTTCTTTACTATTGTTTTTATTTCTTTTTATCTTTTAAATTTTCTATTTCTTTCTTGTTTATTTTAATCCTTCCATATTTTTATTATTTTATTTGACTAACTCTTTTGTATAGATTTTATAAGAACTAATTTGTAAAAATCAATTCCGTGTTCGTTGGGAAACGACTTTGGGTTATTTTACCCTTTGGAGAAGAAGTCTATGAGCGAGTGTGTCAAGTCAATGTCACATTTGGAAAAATACTAAAGAAACCTATCATGAAAAACACATGGAAGAAAAACTCAATATTCTTTCAACTTCCATATTAGGCCAAATTAGATGTCAAGCATTGTATTGATGTAATGCAAGTGAAAAAATGTTTGTGATAGTATAATTGGGACATTGCTTAACATTAAAGGGGAAACAAAGGATGATGTAAATTCTCGTAAAAATCTAGTTGAGATGGGTCTTTGCTTGGAGTTAGAACCACAGGCTTATGGTAAAAGGACTTATTTGTCTCCAGCATGTCATACTTTGTCAAAAGTCGAGAAGAAAAGTTTTTGTGCATGCCTCTGCGAAATGAAAGTACCACAAGGATACTCTTCAAATATTAAGAGTCTTGTTTCAATGGAAGATTTGAAACTTGTTGGCTTGAAATCTCATGACTGACATGTTCTAATGCAATAACTTCTCGTAATGGCTATTTGTGACATCTTACCAAAGAATGTAAGACAAGTCATCACTCATCTTTGCATATTTTTTAATAGTATTTGTCAGAAAGTAATTGAGCCAAACACATTAAATGACTTGGAAAATGAAGTTGTCATTATCTTATGTCAACTAGAAATGTATTTTCCTCTTTCATTTTTTGACATCATGGTTCTCTTAATAATCCATCTAGCAAGGAAGATTAAAATATGTAGCCCTGTGTTTTTAAGATGGATGTACCCAGTTGAGCAATATATGAAGATATTGAAGGGTTATGTGAAGAATCCTTATCGACCAGAAGCATCTATTATTGAGAGATATATTGATGAGGAAGCAATTGAGTTTTGTATAGAATATTTGTCAGATGTCAAAGTCATTGGTATTCCAAAGTCAAGACATGAAGGAAGAAATGAAGGTAAATACACACGGGGTGTAAAGGTTGTTCGAAAAGATCAACATGAAGTCCTCCAGGCACATTTCTATATATTGAATGATACTGATGATGTTATCCCTTACATTGACTCACATAAAAGCTCATTAAAGTCAATGAATCCTCGAGCAAATGAAAAGTGGTTTTTGATCGAACATAAAAAAACTTTTATGAAATGGTTTAAAGAAAAAACTAGTTAAGAAGATTGTGATTTTGAGCATTTAAAATGGTTAGCTAGAGGACCGAACTTTGATGTTATAACATGGACCAGATATGACATTAATATGTTGTCTTTTTATACAAAGGTAGAAGATGACAAAATTAATATGCAAAATAGTGGTGTGACCCTTGAAGCAGAACCAATGCACTTTTATAGTTCAAAATAGAATAATCCTGTTATGGCTTCTATAAGTTACTATGGTGTCATTGAAGAAATCTGGGAGGTGGATTATATCAAATTTAGAGTACATGTATTTAAGTGCAAATGGGTTGACATCAATATAGGAGTACATGTTGATGAGTTGGGATTTACTCTAGTTGATCTTAAGAAGGTTTCTTATAAGGAAAATCCTTTTATCATGGCATACCAAGCAAAACAAGTTTTTTTAGGTTAATGATCTTTCAAATGAGAGATGGTCAATTGTTCTTCAAGGAAAAGTTAAGCATGATGGTCATGATCATGATGAGTCAGCACTGAATCTTATAGATACTCCTTCATTGTTAAGGTGAATACTTCCAATGAATGATGAAGTTGATAATGATGAAGTTCATGCTACACATAATGATCATAATGATCACAATGAAGGAATATGGGAGAACATTTTAACTCTTCCATAATAGAAATATGTTAGGTTTTGAGGTTTATATATTAAAGTTAGTTGTATTTGTTATAGTTAACAATTTTTTTTAATACAATGTTTAAAATTAATAGTTCCATTTTGCAGTTGACATGGCTGAGTCATCCAAGAAGATTTGAGAAGCTACACGTATGAAACATCTAGTTCTTAAACGATTGACTAAGGCTAAAGTTCAAGTTAAAATAGACCCGCACACAAGAAGAGCTAAAGGACCCAATCGAAATGATTTTGTTAGTTATTTGGGTGTCTTAGCTCGATCAAAGGTGTCCATTTTAGAACCTAACTGGGATCATGTGACAGAAGCAGATAAAAACATGATTTGGCAGGATATTTGTGTAAGTTACTTGCTCAACTTATATATATTAACTCATTAATTATGATTTTGAATATTAATTACTTATGACCAATCTCTTATTTTGTAGTCAAACTTTGAGTTTGAAACTTCCATTTCCATAAAGAGTAAGATAATGTCATCAGTAGCCTTAAAATGGAGACAATTCAAGACTAATTTGACTAGCTTTTATGTCTTTGGAAAATATAAAGACAAAAGCCCTTGTGAAATGTATGGCATAGATGAGAAGACATGGCAATTGTTTGTTCAGACTCGATTGGATCCTTTTTGGCAAGTATATTTTTTGTTGACGTTACACTTTGATAAAGTCATAGTGTCATTCTCTATTTATGAATATGGTTTCTTTAACAGGAAAAGAGGAAGAAAGCTCAAGCTATCCCACAAAATAATGCTACTTCACACAGACTTTCTCGAGGAGGGTATGACTTATTGGAAAAGAGAATGATGGAAGAGAAGTTAAAGAAACAAATGGACATAGCTGCTGCTGAAGAAGTTCCTTCTCCTCCATCTCCTCCTAGGCGACATGAGAAATGGAAGATGGCTCGTACAAAAGCAGGAGGATAAATGACATTTGAGATATCGATGATGATTGTTAAAATAATTATAAGTTACAATGGAGATGATGTAGCAATTGAATATTTATTGTAATTTGTATTATAAGTGACAATGTATTCTTTCTTACAAGATGAACTTGTAGAACAAAGTTCACAAGGTAATTTTGTCTGTTAGGGTCGTCGTGCCATATTGACCACTACTATTGGTACTGAAGAACACCCTGGTCGTGTGCGTACTGCTGGTTTTGGTGTGGGTGTGAGACAATATTTTGGATCATCTCTTGGACATAACACTTTTGCGGCACCTATGACTCTAGAGATGATGGAGCAATTTTCTCAACAAATAAGGAGACAAGTTACTGAAGATTTAAGGCGTGAGTGGGAGCAACGATGGTAGTCCATGTCCACCAACCATAATGCGCTGCAGCACAACTGGTAGCATCTGCTGGTGTGCCAGAGGTGTTAAAGGTCAGGTTGGGGGTTCGATTCCCACTGGCAACAACCCACCCAGTATGAATGGACGGAGAAGGGTGAGGGGTTGGGGTGCATTGGGCTGTAGTAACCTGACAGCCTCTGGGGCCCGAGGAGGGGTAGCCAGGGATGTTACACAAGTAGTAGGAGACACAATTGAAACATTTATCTCATGGCCAAAAGAATTAATCAAGTCAATTTCAACAAAAAAACGTATGTTTTTCTTAATTACATTTGTACATAACTTTTAACACACCTCATATTTAAGTTTGTTAGTATGTTTTATAGGACCCTAGGATTAGACAAAAGTCCCCAATTGTATCTCTTGCAAGCCTTGAGCCCGATTATGAGCCCACGGATGAGCCTGAGCTCGAGCCCAAGCCCGAGATTGAGCCCCTATCTCACCAAAATGGTAATCCAATTCATGGCTACTTCTGATTTGTATCAAGAACCTTTTCCTATTCCTTGGGATGCAACAATATTTGGCGTTGACAATGGCAATATACCTTTGTATGTGAACATGTCAGATTTGTGGGAAATAATACAGGGTAATCAGATGTTGAACATTGCAGTCATTCAACTTTGGATTATATGAGTGCACTATAAATTTAGATTTTGCATTTATCTTATGTTTTTTGTGAAATCAACCTTAGCCTTCTGAATTTGTATGAATGTATGTATCTAAATGAATTAAATGTCAATGCGGGGCACAATAATATTTATGGTTTCCTTGAGCCTAAAATTATACAAAAGTCTGGGAATAGATCAATGCACACTCAAAGATATATTCAACGATGTATTCATGAATCCAAGAAAATAATTTACATTGCCCCTTATATTGAAGGGTAAGTTAGACTCTTACTTTAGTTATTATCTAACTAATTTCATATCACTAACTAAAATTCTTATTTACCAGGTGTCATTGGCAATTGATTATTATTTGCCCCATAGACCGTATTGTCGTATGGTTTTGTTCATTGCACAAGAAGCCAAACAAAGAAATGAAAACTTTAATACAAAGGTATGTGTTCATTACAAATGTAATGTGTCTAATCATGATTATACGGTAAATTACTAATGACTTTTATTTTAGTGCTATTAATGTAAGTGGTGTCTTGGATGGTAAATCCAATGTATCTTCATCTCCTCTTGATTGGATTTATCCTAAGGTATGTACTTTGCATTGAATCTACATATTATCAACTAAAATGTCTTAGTTCTTCATATATTAATTACATACATTTCATATATTAGTGCAATAGGCAACATGGAAGCTTTGAGTGTGGATACTACGTTATGCATTGGATGTGGACTATAGTTCGTGCTACCATTGTTGATTCATGAACCGATGTAAGAGTTAATTCAATTATTCATGTTTAACTTTGTTTCCTATGATACACCATAATTAATATATTCCATATTTCAAGTTTTTTATGGAGTCGAGCCATTGGGTAAAGATAAAGTTGAAGAAATTCGCAAGGAATGGGCAAGATATTTTTTTAGGCTAAAACATTAGTTTTGATAGCCATTAGAAATGTTTTATTTTGGATATTTAAGGTATTTTGTAGCCTTAACATTTAGCCTAATAGTTTTGATAGGCTTTAGTAAACGATTGTATCTTAGGAAATGAAAATTTGAATTGTTTGAAATCTGGATTGTTGTGACTTTTGCAGGTTATTGGATAGTTCCAAAAATCAATATGCTTTTGAAAAAAAAACACGTCCCTATTACATCAGTTGTGACACTAACCGATGTAATAACCCATGTATTACATCGGTTCATACATTAACCGATGTAATATGTTCAGGCTTTTGTTTTCTTAATTTTAAAGTGCTTACAGTGGTTACAGTTCCACCGAGGTAATATGTTACAAATATTATAGTGGTTCCGGGGACCGATGTAATATATCAAACACTTGCTACATCGGGGGATACCACATCGGTGAGAAGACCGATGTAATAAGCCCAAAATAATCGATGTAATAGTCATTTTCTACACTAGTGTTGGTTTTATTAGCTTTCCACTTTTTAGGTTTGGTGTGTTACGATAGAAGAAAAAGTTAAAGAGGTCACATGCTTTTGTTTACCTTCTTGATGCTTCTTGGTGGATAGCTCACGTAATTCTAACTTTTTTTTCCTTACGTTTTGGTGCAGTGTTATTATATATGATAGGGTGTTAACCTCTCTTGCCGTGGTGTTAGTTCCATGAATGCATGAAGTCGTGGGCACTAGATAGGATAACAAAATCATCTTTAGTTTTGTCTTTTTAAGGACCACATGCCATTTCTTTCTATTAAATATATTGAGTGCACATGCTTTTTCGTGGGATTGCATGGGTATCGAAATCTAGTGATGGAACTTTATTTTTCATGCATATCATGTGTTGGTGTGTATTTTATTAACAATTGATAACTCTCATGTGTCACATATTGGAGGTGTGATTGTGATTGTAATGTTTAAGTATTTTACTTAGACATGATGTTGACTACTATTTTTAACCTAATTAATATAAATAAAGCAATAATATATAGATATACTTTTTTTAAAATTAAAAAAAAAAGCTATTTTAAATTAAATTAATATAAATAAATTAATAATATATAAATATATTTTTCACAAAATTAAAAAAAACTATTTTAAACTAAATTAATATAAATAAAATAATAATATATAAATATATATATTTTTTTAAATATATAGAAAATAAAAAAATAAAAAAACATTAGAGGAGACGTGACTTCCCTATCAAAGGGAAGGTTCGTCCCTACAACCAAGTAAGATCAATGAACCCTAGTATAAAAGACACATTTTATAAACTACATGATTATGTTATATTCTCAAACATTTGATTCTCTGATATTTGATACCTCAGACTAACTTTGGCATTAGAGTGTCCTTTGTAGGCACCTCGCCCATTTTTTGTTTGACTCCATGGACTTTTGGAGTTTTTTAGGAGACTTTGCAGAATATAATCGACCTCGTATGGAATAATTGATGCCAATCATAGAGTCGACTAATATTATGTAAAGAGGGAGGCGTAGTAGTTTGGAAGTTCGAAGAATTAAAGATGGTGTCTACCAGGAACAAGGTTGTGGAAGCGAGGGGAGTTGGACGCTCTATGTGATGTAAATTATAAAAACCATGGTCTAAAGATTAGACCATAATTTTTTAGATGTGGTATAGGTGAGAGTAGCTATAGGTAATAAACAACATTTTTAGTACAACAATACTTTTAAAATTGTTCCTTAGAATCCTCACAATGGACAACAGTTTTTCAGGTTGATTTTAGACCTAACCTATATTTTTAGACCATATTTTTACTGGTTTTGTCCACATAATTTAAAGCAACATATATATAATCATGGACTTTCATGATATTTATACAATATTTATAAAATGTTGTTTAATATATGTTTAGGCCATATTTATTTAGGCGTTGTCTAATTTAGTGTGGTCTAAACTACAAAATGTTGTAGTGTAAGTTTCCTTTTTTTGTCCCTCGTTTTAATGGTTTATAGCACGTTTGATTGGTTCACCGGTGGACGTGATGGGACAATCGTAAAAGTCATTCTTATTTGTTTCCTTTCTCTCTTTATTGACATTAAAGCCATGAGATTGACCAGTCATTTAATTATTGATTACTTATGCTCTTTTCTTTTCATTAACAAACCATAGTTTCCCAATGTCACGTTGCTGCAAAGCTTATGCTCTTTTAGGGTTCTTCTTATCTCTCTTCTTTTTACCACTTAGAGATTAAAAGTAAGCATTTGACTTTCTTGTTACACCATGGGCCGACATATAAATTGACTTTTTTTTTCTTAGCATGTTTAGAGTTTATTCACGTGAGTGCTTGTTCTGTTTGTTAGGTGGATAAGACAAATCCTTAGCCTTGATGAGACTTGTACTTTAGCCTTTTATTTATGGCATCTTGGTTTCTTAATTATCATATATTTTGTCATCATGTTTTATGTATGGGCAGCTTTGCATGCACTCTTCATTTTACATGTTCCATTGGTTTGAATGGTGGAAGGCCATGGTTCGACATGCAATTTCTCTTTCCCTAGCCCTTGGGTGCAATTGGTATATACGTTGTTTTATTTATCACTCATTCTTCTTTTACGTAACTGCGTGGTTAGTTATAGGTGGAGATTAGTGTTTTGCACTACCTAATATAACACGTTTTGTTCAGGGGCATGGTTCTTTTTCCTTTCTTTTCTTATAACTTGTAGTGGTTGTTTTAGCTTTTGTCCTTTAGCATGAGTATGAGTTGATAGGTGCAGTGCAACGTTTGGTTGGGAGGAAGACCACCCTTTGCTTCAAAGCTTTTGGTTTTCATAGATACACCCTTTTCATGCATAAGGAACCGTTGAGGTATGCATGTGTATGGTGTAGTTAAAGTTTTCGTTGGTGAACCATGTAACATAATATATCAAGGCAAATGTAGAAACAATGATGGGACATTGGGTGTGTGGTTTTGGTCCTTCTTCCATGTTTCGCTAAATCATAGTACATGTAGGGACCCATAGTGCATCTAAAGATTTTGTGGTGGTGCAGACAATCAAACTCCATTTTGCTTTCTCTCTTTCATTACCATTTAACTTTTTTTAGGCTTTTGGAGTGCGGATTACGTAAATACAAAATGTAATATAGTTTTTGTTTTTTATTTCTTGATTCATGTTAAAACATGTTTTCCTTCCTTATACTCTTGGATGTAATTACATTTGGTTTCACCAACTTTTCATACTTTTTGTGTGGTGTTTTTCATTTGGTTTTACTAATTGTCTTATATTTTAATGTGTTGTGGCCTTTGATGGAATGATGTGTTCTTTAACTATACTTTATGCCTTATATCATATGATGGTTATTTTGTTGAACGCGAGTTGTATAGCCATAGTTGCAATGTCAATGATATGTCTTTTGCTTAGTTATATGTAATATTTCAATTGCATGGTTATAGAATTAAAATGGTGGCTTGGTACTTTAGTTGTATGTTGTTTTTTTGGTTTGGAAAACACTCATTGAGTTCGTTGCTTGAATGTATTGCTTGGTAAGTTGATGAGTTTTTGTTGTGGAACTTTATTTCTCATGTATAATGTGATGGTGTGTATTTTGTTAGCAATCTATAATTCTCATGTGTTGCCTGTTGGGAGTGTGTTGACAAAGATTGATTAAAAGATTTTGATGATGATAAAGATGCTGAAGAAAACACTTGAAGATATTGAAGACAATATAGTTTATGTTTAAAGATTCTTATTGTAATAGACTTAAACTTTTTCCAGTTAGGTGCAAAATTGTTAGAACAATAGCCAGCTCGCAACTCCTCTGAGAGAAACTCATTTTTTCGCAAAAATCAGTATGGTAATCGATTACCAACTTATAATAATCGATTACCAACTCAAAAAGTTCTATTTTTCAAAACCCACTTAAGATAATCAATTACCACGAATGGTAATCGATTATCACTGGCAGTTATAACTTGGCTCTTGAAAAACGACTTGAAATAATCGATTACCATTTCTGGTAATCGATTACCACTAGCAGTTATAAAAATATTTGTTCAAATTTGTACATAAGATAATCGATTACCATTTTGGGTAATCGATTATCCTTGGCAGTTTCAGCTAAACTCTTCATTTCTAACTCAGCCTACGAAAACCTCTTTAAATAGAACTCAGTTTCCAAACTTCAAACCACCTTTTTAAGATTCAGAATTCTTGTGTTGTGACTACAAAGTGTTTCTCTGTGAGATTCTTAAAAAATAGCTTTGAAAAGCCTAGTGTGAGTGAGTGATAACTTTTTCTAAGTGAGTTCTTAGAAGATTGAGTGTTGCGTTGTTGCTAGGAAAGCTGGTCATCCTCTATGTGATTCAGGGGGAGCTTTTTGTTCATCTCGTGTGGTTGTTGAAGAGAAGTGTTTTCTAATCCTTACTCTTTTATAATCTATTGTAATCTGATTATTATAGTGATTGAGTTAATCTCTTTGTTTAAGAGATTAACAACTAGACGTAGGATCTTTTGATCTGAACCAGTATAAATATCAGTGTGCATCTTTCTCCTTTAAACTCTTTATTTATCTGCACTTGCATTTAAAGTAACTGTCATTTTAAGTTAATCATTTAAATTTTGAGAAAATTTTTTAAAACCTGTTAAGACTTATAAAAATTCCATTCACCCCCCTCTTGATTTTTTACCATAGATTAGATATTCCATTGCGCGATACCAACAATTGGTATCAGAGCTTGCTTTGATAGTTATTCAAATTTTTCGAAAATGGTAGGGTCAAACCAAACCTTTGCTGAAGGTGCACCTATCAATAGACCTCCACTTTTTACTGGTGAAAACTATCCTTTTTGGAAAGTCAGAATGCAAATATTTTTAGAATCAGTTGATAGGGGTATTTAGGATGCTGTTTTGAATGGACCATTTGTTCCTGTTAACATTGTTAATGAAGTGCAAAAACCAAAGCCTTTTGTTCAATGGACTGCTGATGAAAATAGGCGAGCTCAGTATGATGTTAAAGCTAGAAACATTATATCATTTGTTCTAACTCTTGATGAGTTCTACATAATTTCTGTCTGCACTAGTGCACGTGAGATGTGGGAAATCCTTCGAGTGACTCATGAAGGAACTGACGATGTCAAACGGGCTAGAAAAAACTCCTTGATACAAGAATATGAAATGTTTCGAATGCAGCAGGGAGAAACCATCTATGATGTGCAGAAGTGGTTCACACACATCGTCAATCATCTTAGTGGGCTAGGTAAAACCTTTATATTAATGAACTTAACATAAAAATTCTTAAATCCTTGAATAGGACTTGGCAGCCCAAGGTGAAGGCCATCACAGAGTCACAAAATCTTGCAACAATGACCATGGCGGCTCTCTTTGGAAAACTGAGAGAGCACAAGCTTGAATTGGGAAGATTGAATGATGAAGATGATCAAGGAAGAAAGAAGAATATTGCTTTCAAAACTGAAGTTGTCAAAGGAAAGAAGCAAAAAGAGGAGGAAGATTCTGATGATGATGAGAATCTTAGTCTCATGATAAAGAAGTTCACAAAGTTCATGAAGGCCAAAGGCAGAAATCAATTCAAGAGCAATAAGAAGGAGAATCAAGGATCCTCCTCAAACTTTAAATGTTATGGATGTGGAGAAACTAGTCATGTAAAAGTAGACTGCCCAAATTCAAAAAGGAGTGATGAAAAGAAAAGTAAAAAATATTATAAGAAAAAGGCATACATAGCGTGGGAAGATAATGCCTCAAGTTCATCTAACCCTGAAGGATCCGATGAGGAAGAAGCAAACTTTTGCTTAATGGCCAATAATGATCACTCTGACAGTGAGGTAAGCTCCTCTGACAATGAAAATGAAAATGATTATGATTCACTTTATGATGCCTTTCAAGAATTGCTTGCTAACTCTAGTAAACTAGATATTGCTCACAAAAAAATTAAAAAGTGATTTTAAAGAATTACAGAGGAATTTTGAAAAATCTCTTGAAGAAGAAAATGCCTTAAAAAATAAAATCTTAAGTTTGGAAAATAGAGAAATCGAGACAATTGAATGTGCATCTTGCAAAAGCTATATGTTTTATTTAATGATTTTAGAAAATCAACTTAAAGATGCTTTAGAAAATAAATCTTTTGAAAAACATGTTTATGAGAAAAAGAATTTAAGTAGAAACAAATATGTTCCTAAAAATAAAATTAAAAGGACTCGTAGAGTGTGGGTAGAAAAAGGAACTACTCACTCTAAAAATACTTGTATAGCTACTTGTTTTTATTGCATGAAAAAGGGGCATACATGAAATAAATGCAATATTAAACATTATGATGTTCCAAATGGGAAGTATACTTGGATGCCTATTGTTAGAGAATTAGTATATCTCTCTAACCCCAAGGACCCAATAAAGTTAATGGGGACCTAAAGAAATTATTTTTCTTATTTTGTAGTTAACTTCCAAAGCCAGAAAATCAATGTGGTATCTTGACAGTGGATGCTCAAGACACATGACAGGTGATAAAAGAAAGATCAAGAATCTCAAAAGAAAGGATCAAGGATTTGTTGCATATGGAGATAACAATAAAGGGAAAATAATTGGAATTGGAGATGTTGGGGGAGGGGATACCTTGGAGATCAAGGATGTGCTACTTGTAGAAGGACTGAAGCACAATCTCCTCAGTATTAGTCAGCTATGCGACAAAGGTCTCAAAGTTATCTTTGAAAGTGATTACTGCACTATCCACCAAAAGAATTCTCAGGAAATTGCTCTGAAAGGTATGAGACACAACAATATCTATTTAATTGATCTTGATTATGCATCATCTAGTAATATAACATGTCTTATTGCAAAAGAAGAAAATCCTTGGTTATGGCATAAAAGGGCTGCTCATATTCACATGAAACAATTGAATAAGTTGATTTCTAAGGATTTAGTAATTGGTTTACCAAAAATAAAATTTGAAAAAGATAAAATATGTGTTGCTTGTCAAAAAGGAAAACAAGTAAGATCATCCTTTCATTCAAAAAATATTTTATCTACTTCAAAGCCATTAGAGCTTTTGCATATGGATTTATTTGGTCCCTATAGGATTAAGAGTTATGGAGGAAATTATTATGCTCTTGTTATTGTGGATGACTACTCTAGGTTTACTTGGACATTCTTTCTTACTTTAAAAAGGTGAAGCCTTTAAAGCATTTAAAAAAAATTGCAAAATTAGTTCAAAATGAAAAAGATTTGAAAATTAAGATTATAAGAAGTGATCATGGTAGGGAATTTCAAAATGAGTCATTTGAAAATTTTTGTGATGAAAATGGAATTTTGCATAACTTCTCTGCACCTAGGATACCTCAACAGAATGGAGTTGTAGAAAGGAAAAATAGATCCTTAGAGGAACTAGCTAGAACAATGCTAAATGAACATAATGTTCCTAAGTATTTTTGGGCTGATGCTGTGAGTACTGCATGTTATGTTTTAAATAGAATGCTTATTAGACCTATTTTAAAAATTACTCCTTATGAATTATTTAAAGGTAAAAAGCCAAATGTTGCCCATCTTAAAATTTTTGGATGCACATGTTTTGTTTTAAATAATGGAAAAGAAAATTTAGGAAAATTTGATTCTAAAGCTGATGAGGCAATATTTCTAGGATATTCTCTCACGAGTAAAGCATATAGAGTTTTTAATCGAAGAACTTTGAATGTTGAAGAATCCATGCATGTTGTCTTTGATGAAGTTGTATACCTTGAGGAGAACCCTCTTGAGTCAAATAAGCACACTATAGGTGATGAAGAATTTATTCAGGAGGCCCTTGATGAAATGTATTTAAATGAGAATCCACCTCCTCAATCTGAAGATCATGAAAAGTGCTAGAAGTCACCAAGAGGACTATCTCTAGACAATATCATTGGTGATATTTCAAAAGGGGTAATCACTAGAAATATGAATAATTTCTGTATGAATGTTGCCTTTGTTTCATAGATTGAACCAAAGAATGTTCAAGAAGCTCTTCAAGATGATCAATGGTGCATTGCAATGCAAGAGGAGCTCAATCAATTTGAAAGAAATAAAGTATGGGAGTTGATTCCAAGAGATAAATCACTTCAAGTTATTGGCACAAGATAGGTTTTCAGAAATAAGATGGATGAGGATAGAAATATTACTAAGAATAAAGCTAGGCTTGTGGCAAAGGGATATCGACAAGAAGAAGGTATAGACTATGATGAAACATATGCCCATGTTGCAAGGTTAGAAGCTGTATGCTTACTTCTTGCTTATGCTTCTATTATGAAATTTAAATTATATCAAATGGATGTCAAAAGTGCCTTTCTAAATGGTTTTATCAAAGAAGATGTGTACGTTGAAGAATGATATCGTTGTCGTTAGGCGATCAAATTATCACTACTTAACTTTAGCAACTTCAGTATTGCCAAATTAGTAGTGAACAAACTAGTTAGGGTTAAGATAACTCTGAGTCGTCTCTCAATGAATACGGAATTGATTTCAAATATTTGACTCTTATAAAAATGCAATTAAAACTAGTAACCATGAAAATATGGGGTTTTGATAAGCAAAGAATAAATGACACGCAAATAAAATATTGTGAAAACAGTAATAGTAAATAGGTTAATTCCACTGCTCTTTCAAAATAGGATTCATCATTGGTTTTCTAAAGATTATTGTTATTGATTCCTTGTTTAAGATTTCAAATTAATCAATGTCACTTCTCAATTAATTTGTTGACGTCCTCACTTTTAACCAAAGTAACTTCTCAATTAAACATTACTAGTCCTAATCATGTCTATCCTTTTAGACCTTATATCTAGTAAAAAGTTAATTAATCAAAGTAACTTATTGATTAATTCTAATCCAAGTTTCTACCTCTAATCAAAGTAACTTCTCAATTATTAGCAAAAACTCATGCAATCATATGAAAATTTCTAAAAAATTAATCAAAGTAACTTCTTAATTAAAATTCAAAAACCCATAGACTCATATGATTGTTATGTTCTTTAGATTTAACACTATGCTAACTTGCTATAATGTGAAAATCATTGCTTTAACTAGATTAAGAACTAAAAGACATAGATAAAAAATAAATCTCAACAAGAATCAAAAGAACAAATAAATTAATTCATCTAACCTCAGAATCCAATTAAGAAATTACAATGAAATCAACTCTAAGAGATTAGCCCTCCATGGCTTGGATGGAATACATGATAATATGATAAAGGAAGGAAAAATAAAAGAAAAGGAAGAATGAGATATGTGGTGGATGATGGTATCTCCAAAACCAGAGAGTTGCTAAGTATCTCAGTATCCTTCTTCTGCTCCCTTAGGCCTCTTTATATAGGCTTCAATTGGACTTGGACTTTATCTGTCGGTTGCTAAAATATTTTATCTTTATTTAATTAATTGGCAACTTAATTTCTGTCCAATTTCCAATTCTACCCCTCTTATTTGACCATTTTTACAATATTGACTAGAATTTGACCAAAGTTTGACCAGTTTACCAGATTTGACCAATTTGACTGTGCAATTAGAGACTGACACGTGGCGTAGAGAGTCTCTCCAGAATTAGGGTTTGCTCCTCCTTCCTCCTTTGGCTGCTGCCTTAGGGTTTCATGGAGGCTTGTGGCTACCATCATGGTCTGAATGCGTTGCGGTGGTGGCGGCGGCTCCGACGAGTGGTGGTGGCGCTGCTGTTGCTGCAATGGAGGAGATGGACGCGTAAATGGTGCAGACGAACATGGAGACTTCTACATGGTGTAAACAGATCTGTGATGCTGCGAAGATTGGAGTTCGTTGGGGAGAAGCTCGCGGTGGTGCTGCAGACCTGTGGTGCGGACAGCGCGAGAAGATGGATCTGTGGTGAGTGGTTTCCATACAGAGATGGTTAAGGTTCGAACTACTGCCATGACTAGTTCATAAGGTTGCAGGAATGGCATGAAGCTGCTGCCATGGTGGTGCTGCTGCGCGAATCTGGTTTTGGACTCATTTTGTAACTTTGAATATTTCAAATCCACACTATTAATGACCAAAAATAAATTCCAACTGCATTAACAAACGTTAGAATATCCAATAATATTTTATGCAACTAAAATCAATTTTTACGCCACTTTTACCAAACTTACTAAATAAATCCAATAATCACAAATCTTAATTAAATCAATCTTGAAGCACAGAAAATTCAATTAAATCCCCAAATTTAAACATTAAATGAGGGCAAAAATTTGAACTCATCAAACAACCTCCTGGTTTTGAGGATTATAAATTTCCAAATCACATTTATAAATTGAAAAAGGCACTTTATGGTTTAATGCAAGCACCTAGATCTTGGTATGAATGCTTAAGCACATTTTTGCTCGAAAATGATTTTGAAAGAGGTAAAATAGACACAACTCTGTTTATTAAAAGGGTAGGTGAACACATTTTATTGGTTCAAGTTTATGTTGATGATATAATTTTTGGATCAACTAATAAATCTCTATGTGAACGTTTTGCAAGCATAATGGAGTGTGAGTTTGAAATGTGAATGATGGGAGAATTAACCTTCTTCCTTGATTTGCAAATTAAGCAAATGGAAGAAGGTACATTCATATCTCAATCTAAATATTGTAAGGAAGTACTTAAAAAATTTGAAATGGATAATGCTAAAGCAGTAAGTACTCCTATGGCAACTTCCTGCTATTTGGATAAAGACGAATCAGGTATTGAGGTAAATCAAACTATGTTTAGAGGTATGATAGGGTCTCTTTTATATCTTACTGCAAGTAGACCTAATATTATGCAATTTGTATGTGTTTGTGCTAGATATCAAGCCATTCCTAAGGAATCACATCTTATAGCAGTAAAAAGAATTTTAAAATATCTTAAAGGAACTATATCTTTTGGACTTTGGTATCCTTCTAGGGCCTCACTTAGTTTAATAGGGTACTTTGATGCTGATTATGGTGGTTGTAAAATAGATAGAAAAAGTACCATTGGTACTTGTCACCTCTTAGGAAGCTCATTAGTTTCTTGGCATTCCAAGAAACAAGCTTGTGTGGCTTTGTCAACTACAAAGGCTGAATACATAGCTGCTGGAAATTATTGTGCTCAAATTCTGTGGATGAAACAACAGTTAGAAGATTATAATATTTTTCTAAATCATATACCTTTGAAATGTGAAAATACCAGTGCTATTAATTTAACCAAAAATCCGATCATGCACTCTAGGACAAAACACATTGAAATTAGACATCATTTTTTAAGGGATCACATAAGTAATGGCAATTGTGAGATAGAATATGTAGATACCAATCACCAATTAGCTGATATTTTTACCAAACCTTTAGCCAAAGATAGATTTTATGAACTTAGAAGAGATCTGGGAATTTTAGAAGTGTCTTAAAAATGCACCAAATTGAACAAAAATGCACAAATTCGCACTTTATAAAATTTTTTTCGACAACCAGCGTTAATAACCGATTACCACTTATGGTAATCGATTACCAGGTCCTCTTTCTGTTTTTGGGTTCTCAGGTTATGAGCAAATAATCGATTATCACTTACGGTAATCGATTACCAAACTTGTCTAAACATTTATTTTCCAAACTATGAGAAAATAATCGATGACCCCTTTTTATCTTCTGATCAAAATAGGGGAAGAAAATGTTTAAAGGGTTGTCTCACTATTTCTTTCCCATAAGTTGTTTAATTGCAGGAAGTTCAGAAACTTTAAACATATATTTGATCATCATCAAAAAGGGGGAGATTGTTGACAAAGATTGATTAAAAGATTTTGATGATGATAAAGATGCTGAAGAAAACACTTGAAGATATTGAAGACAATATAGTTTATGTTTAAAGATTCTTATTGTAATAGACTTAAACTTTTTCTAGTTAGGTGCTTTTTCTAGTTAGGTGCAAAATTATTAGAACAACAGCCAGCTCGCAACTCCTCTAAGAGAAACTCATTTTTTTCGCAAAAATCAGTATGGTAATCGATTACCAACTCAAAAAATTCTATTTTTCAAAACCCACTTAAGATAATCAATTACCAGGAATGGTAATCGATTATCCACGAATGGTAATCGATTATCACTAGCAGTTATAACTTGGCTCTTGAAAAACGACTTGAAATAATCGATTACCATTTCTGGTAATCGATTACCACTGGCAGTTATAAAAATATTTGTTCAAATTTGTACATAAGGTAATCGATTACCATTTTGGGTAATCGATTATCCTTGGCAGTTTCAGCTAAACTCTTCATTCCTAACTCAGCTTGCGAAAACCTCTTTAAATAGAACTCAGTTTCCAAACATCAAACCACCTTTTTAAGATTCAGAGTTCTTGTGCTGTGACTGCAAAGTGTTGCTCTGTGATATTCTTAAAAAATAGCTTTGAAAAGCCTAGTGTGAGTGAGTGGTAACTTTTTCTAAGTGAGTTCTTAGAAGATTGAGTGTTGCGCTGTTGCTAGGAAAGTTGATCATCCTCTCTGTGATTCAGGGGGAGCTTTTTGTTCATCTCCTGTGGTTGTTCAAGAGAGGTGTTTTCTAATCCTTACTCTTTTATAATCTATTGTAATATGATTATTATAGTGATTGAGTTAATCTCTTTGTTTAAGAGATTAACAACTGGACGTAGGATCTTTTGATCTGAACCAGTATAAATATCATTGTACATCTTTATCCTTTAAACTCTTTATTTATCTGCACTGGCATTTAAAGTAACTATGATTTTAAGTTAATCATTTAAATTTTGAGAAAATTTTTTAAAACCTGTTAAGACTTATAAAAATCCAATTCACCCCCCTCTTGATTTTTGACCATAGATTAAATATTCTGTTGTGCGATACCAACAGAGTGTTTTGACTTGCTTGAAGACTTTTGGTCAAACTAAGTGTTATGTGAGATTTTTCGTACCTAAAGACCTAGTGATGATTCTTTCGACTGTGTAAAGCAGTGGAAAGAGGTTCTCTTCGCCTATGTGAAGCGTGGTAGAGGATTGGTCTGAGTATTGTACTCTCTCGCCTGTGCGGGAACAATGTGGAGAGGAAAGATGTTTCGCTTTGTTTCGGTTGGTTGCGAGTATAGTGTCCGGTGTGCGATGCATCGATGTTTTTACTCATAAGTCCTTAAGGAATGAGGGAGACATTCTGATTGCGATAGTAGGACACATTAAACCGTTTGATTCTAGGAAACTAGATGTTTTGGTTCGTTAAAAGGTGGCGGAAAACCAAATCTTGATTGTGATTAGAAGGCTTGAGTGTTTTACTTGGATGTGATACTGAGTATTATTTGCAATTTTATTTTGCTAAATTTCTTTTATATATTATTGTTTGTAGTTAACTTACCCCTATTTGTTTGTTTGTGTGTTTTTTGTGTGTGCGATGATCATATAACATATGTGTTATACAAGAGCAGATGATATCGTAGATGCTTTTGCCATGGAGTAGAATAACGAGAGGCTGGGGTCAACTTGAGATTTTATATTCTTTTATTAAGTTGTTTTACCATAAAGGTTCAAGACGATGTAAATTCTTTTGTTTGCGTTTGTTATTTGTAAATTTGTAGATGATGAGTTCATATTTATGCCCTCATTTAATGTTTAATTTTGAGTATTTAATTGAATTTTTATGCTTAAAAGAATGTCTTAATTGAGAATTTTGATAATTAGGTTTATTAAACTTGTGCGATAAAAATGTCTTAAATACTGATTTTAGTTGCATAAAATATTCTTGGATATTCTAACATTTGTTAATGAAGTTGAAGTTAAATTTGGTTCATTAAAGGTGTGAAATTGAATTGTTTAGAGTTACAAAATCAAGCAAAAATCACGTCATGTCATCAATCGACCACTTTCAAATTTGACCAATCATATGTTGCCACGTGTGAACCTCTCAATGGACAGTCAAAGATGGTCAAAGTCTAGTCAAAGTTAGTCAATGTTGGTCAAATAGAAAAGGGGTTAAGATGCAATTATTTATATATTTGGATTTCCCTACAAATTTGGACTGCAAGAGCACATGGGCTGAATTGGAATTTTGGGCAAGATTTAGTTGTTGCTAATTATTTACATATTTTTAGATAATTAATAAGATAATATCAACTGAGAATATCTTCTAGATATTTTAAAACTGATAAATTTGTTAACTTGAAGATATTGCACCAACAAATAAAATGACAATATCTTTCCAAATATTTTTAAATATTCATAATCACTATAAAGATAAATAATATTTATCTTTATCTTTATTTTAAAAGATAATTGAGAGATTTTAGCAACAGAAATGCTCAGTCCAAGTCCTATATAAAGAGACCAAGAGTGAAGCAGAAAAGATAAGCTCGACACTTCGGAGTTTAGGAACCCTTACGGGGACTAATTTCGTTCTCTCTCTCTCCACATTCTCTTCTTCTATTTTTATTTTATTTTGTATTTTCGGTATGGGTTCTGAGGTTAAAATGAATATTTGTTTGTTCTTTTGATTCTTGTTGTGATTTATTTTCATCTATGTCTTTTGCCTTTTAATCAAGTAAAAGTAATGATTTTTACATTGTAGCTAATTAGTGAGATGTTTTAATCTACATGCATCTTGATCACATGAGATCAAGGATTTTAATTTTAATTGAGAATGTACTTTGATTAAACTTAGAAACTTTCATGTGATTAGAGGTGTCAATTTGGCCCCTAGCCCACTCTTCATAAAGCCCCAGCCCCCAAAGCCCCCTCTCTAGTGGGTTAGGTCTAGGGCTAAGGTGTGTTAGGCCCCCCAAATAATAGTACATTAAGCCAAAGTCAAAGATCAAATCAAGCGAGCCGGACGGGTCTGAAGACCCAAACAGGCCCGACGAGCCAAACATGTTCAATCACCTGGACAAGTCCAAAGCCCCAAACGGGCTCAACGACCCGGATGGGCCCTAAGGCCTGAAAACCCAAATCAGCCTAACAAACTGGACGAGTTTGAAGACCTAGACATGTCTGACGACCCAGACAAGTCCGACTACCCACATGGGCCCAAAAACCTAGATGAACCGAAAGACCTGGAGGAGCCCGACGACCAGAATGGTCCCTAAGACCTAGAGAAGCCCACTACCTGAACGGGCGTGACGACCCAAACGGGCCCGACGACCCAGACGGGCCCGACGACCTAGATGGGCCCGATGACCCAGATAGGCCCCTTTGGGTAGTCGTCGGGCTCGTTTGGGTCGTCAGGCCCATCTGAGTTGTCAGGCCCAGACGTGTTGTTAGGCCCGTACGTGTTGTCAGGCCCGTTTGGGTCGTCAGGCTCGTCCGTATCATCGGGCATGTCTAGGTCGTCGAGCCTGTTGTAGTCATCTAGCCTGTCAAGGTCATCGGGCCCGTCTAGGTCATCAGGCTCATCCTGGTTTTCAGGTCCATTTAGGTTGTTGGGCCCGTTCGGGTCGTCTGGTCCGTCCGGGTTGTTTGGCCAGTTCAGGCTGTCGGGACCGTTTGGGTCGTCGGGCTCGTCCGGGTCGTCTGATGTACTCCAGGAATCTTTAATCTACTCCAGGAAGTAGATCCTGAATAGCTGGTAACAGTCCCTGATGTTTGAATGACAGAAAATAAATGTTAGTAGGCAATTAAGTTATAAAATTGGATCTAAAAGCTTAATGAAGATATTAGTGTACCTTTTGTTGGTTTGAAATCCAAGTACATCCTGTACACAATTGTGTCCCACCTATGTCCTCAATAAGGAGCTCCAAAAACCAGGTCCATGAATCCTTATTTTCCACCTCCACCACAGCATAAGCAATAAGTAACATTTGATCGTTCCCATCTCTTCCAACAGTAGTTAATAACTCTCCTCCATACTTCCCTTTCAAAAAGCATTCATCTAGTCCAATTATGGGTCTGCAAGATATAAAACTGTCTTTGCAAGCTTTGAAACATGAATAAAACCTTTGGAACATAGGTTGACCTTCATTCTCATTCACTTTTAATTTCACTGTTGATCCAGGATTAGTTCTGAGAAGTTCATGTGCATAATCATAAAGCCTCTTGTATTGTTCTGCAAATGACCCCTCAACATTGTCTTCGGCCATTGCCTTTGCCCTATAGGCCATACACCTAGAAATACCTATGTTATATTTCCTGCTAACCTTTTCTCTAATTTCCACACCCTTGGTTTTTGGATTGGATCTAACAGTCTTCTCCAATCTCTTACTTAGCCATTTAGAATTAATTAAACGAATATTGAACTCTCTGCTGCAGGTGTGCTGGTCAATCATTATCCTCAATTGCTACGTCTTCATTGAAGTCATATATCCACAGTATGCATACCACAAACATTTTCCATCTGCACCCAAACATTTAACTCTAACTCTTCTTTTATCACTTTTACAAATTTTCAGACTTCTTACATTTTCCAAAGCATAGGTCCTAATGGCTTCCACAAATTCTGACTTCTCAGCGAAATATGTACCAACCTCCCACTTATATTCACTCATGGATTTGGGCATTGAAAATGTATCAAATTTACCATAACCTTACTCACTATCATCTGTGTCATCAAGATCACCTTCACCAATAGGTGCATCAATGTCCAATTCCTCTAAATGCCACTCATTATCTGATAACCCTCTATCTGCCATTACAGGGGGATGTGACTCTCCTCACTTGTTGAATCAGAACCCATGTTATTGGTGGATGGACCACCCAATTCCTCTCCAATGCTTCCCACCTCAACAGGTACACTACCCTACCATTTATGAGGTTCGTGCTCTATATCCGCATCAACGGAGACATCTACTAATCCTTCATCATGAATACCATGAAAACTCCCTTGAGTACTTCCATGACGGCCAGAATCACTCCAACTGTCCACAAGAGCAACTCTATCACTTGTACCAACATTGTCTAAACCAACAGTATGTTCCCCATGAGGTTCAGCTTGTAAAGGTTCAGGTTCTAAACCTTGAGCTTTTAAAGGTTTAGCTTCTAAAGGTTCAGGTTTAACAACTTCACCTTCAATAGTGTCACTTTCAACACCTTCACCTCTTTCAAGTTCACCTCCAACAAGTTCATCTTCAACAGGTACAGTCTGAACACCTTCAGGTTCAGCTTCAACATGTGCAGGACCACCCTCTCCCACCTTATCTAACTCACACTCACCCTCTCCAACAGGTTCCGATTGACCTGCATCTCCCACCTTATCCACAACATCCTGTTTTTCACCACCCAACTCACCAACTTCGCCCACCTCACCACCATCTGCTGTTTCAACATTATACTCCAACATTTCTATTATTTGTGGTTCATCACACATCCTATGCACAACAAAAAGATGAACCTCACCAAGTATCCTAGCAATGGTTACCATGTGCATGGCCCCACAATCATCACTTAAGAGCTCTAACCTATCCTCCAAAACCGAACCACCTCCCACACAATACCACAAATCATTCCCCCCAACATATCTGATCTCTTTCAAGATACTTAAGACCTCAAAATAACTCTAACAATCTGGGTCACAAGAAAGCTGATAAAGGATTGATCCCTACAAAGGATGATGGCCCATGGCACATGCTTAGAAGAAAGGGAGTTCCTTGATCCCTTCCTTTGCTTTTATTTTCTTTAGTTTAAAATTCCTTTAAGTTGGCTTGGTTGACTATTTTTGAGTTGACTTGTTGACCTTGACTTTGGGTTAACTTGTTGACTCAAAAGATTAGCTTAACCTTAAACCAACATGCTAATAAATTCCTTAATTTGCTTTTGTAGGAATAAGAAAGGAGGAGGACTACATAGGAGACACTTGGCGTCCTAAGGAAGAGAGAGAAGGAATAAGACTTTCTAGAAGCAACTAGAAAGGGGAGGCCCACATGCCTTGGACACCAAGTCTTCTAGAATGTTCTAGAACCTTCCTTTGGGAGCCTTGGCCATGAAGACTTGCCACCTAGATGGCTTGGACGAAAATTCACCCATGTGCACCCTAGGATGACCTACTTTCTAGAACATGCTAGGTTTCTTTTGTAATCCTTTAACTTATTTGTTTTGCTAAGGGGCCCCTAGACTTGTCTATTTAAGGGGACCTCTAACACTTGTACAAGGGTTGAACATTTTGGAGAATTTATACACTTTGTGTTTCAACCTTTTGTGAGAGTATTCCTCCTTAGGGAGTGGAGTTCTTTCAAGCCTTATCTTGCCTTGGCAAGTGGCGGCATACACCACTCATCTTCAAGGTTGCCATGGCTTCTTCTAGCCTAGCGTTGTAGTGGCGTGAATCCTCCATTCCTCCCCTTTCCCTTGCTTTTCATTTTATGTTTCTTTACTCTTCTTGGTTTATATTGTTTCTATTATATGTTTTTCCTTTTGGTTTCTTACTCTCTATCAATCCATCCTCCTCCTCTCTAGAACCTTGGAAAGGAACCTTCACATCTAGATAGCTTGCTATCTTAATGTCCAGTGGGGATTTCCTTGGTTTTCTTAATCAATCATCACCATATTCATTAATCTTCTAAAAGGAACAAGATAATCCTTCATCATTTGGTATCTAGAGCTTTGGTTGTCCTTGAATATGGTGTTTTCATGTTCTAACCTTGTCTTGTGTAGCTATCTTTGAATGGTCCACATAAAAACAATGCTGGCAGAAACTGTTCACAATTTTAAAAGATTAAACTGCACCTGTTGTCCAAAAATTACGTTCTTGATGTCAAAAGAAAGCTCTGTTAGTCTAGTTTTTAACAAAAAAAGAACCAATGCATTTGGAGTTCTGTGGAGAGAGTTATGATTAAAATATTAAGCAAAGGTCAGAGCTGCCGAGATCACCGCGAATCAACGTTTTTCAGGTTATGTTAGGCAGTTTTGGCTACTGTTTTTGTTACTCTTCTTACTCCTAAATGTTGTTGGATAACATGTCTTTGTGTGCTTAATCATTGACCTTCATTTCCAAAAGTTTAAATGCATGATAGCTACATGTTTGAGTCTTTAAATGTGCCTAACTTTTGCTTGAGGCATATGTCATATGTTAGCTTGAAGTTTTCTCGTTCTTGTTATTCTAAGTATTTAAATATTGCATTCACCTTATGTCTTGTTTGATGTATGCTCCTTGAACTTGATTTTTGGCCTAAAAATTTGGGAACTAAATGTCCAAGCCACCCAAAACACCTTTCTCATCATTTTGTGAAACTAGTTTTTCAAAGAAGAAAAATTTTGGTACACTTTTACAATCTTACCGAGAGAAATATGGCTCTTTGATGAACCAAAATTGTGTGTCCACTAAGTGTTATGGTACTAGTTTTCATATTTGGGTGTTGGGTGATATTGGCTAATTAGTTTCATGCTTAAAACTTGGTTATGATCTTTCTTGGTGTATGCACGATTTGAGACTTGGTGATGCATAGTTCAAGTATTTTTCCAAGAGTCTTTTCATGTGCTTTTCTTGCTTGTTTTGATTTAAAGTTTTGTCACCTTGATATCCTTTCCTTAGAGTTTAGCTTTCTTGGCTTTAAGTACTTTTATTGCTTGTCTTTAGGTTCTTTGTTTTGTCTTAGTAGTTTTCTTCCTTTGCTTTCTTTTGAGTGTAGTGGCCAATCCACTTGAACTTGTCTTGAAAAGGTTTCCAAAAACTTTGAAAGCATTTCACTCCTTGGAGGAGCTTTGAGTGTAGCCTTGCCTTGTTACTTTGGGAGTGTGATCTAAACACTTGGGTTGCATTTTGGGTTGGATTTGGTCTCGATTTTCGTGTTGTCTAACCCCTAATCCATTTATTTTGTCTCGGATTTGAGTATTTTTGTTGTAGGAATCATGGCAAGTTCATCAAATGCACCTACACCAAACAAAAATAATACATTGATGAGATTGCTTCGGGATTTGGAGTTGTCTAGGAAGGAGGCCTTTGAACAATTGAGAAAGGACAAGGAGCAAAGTGACCTAAGAATCCAAGAGCACATTCAAAGGCTTGAAGCTAAGGAGCAAGAAAGAGAGGCTAGGAAAAGATGGCATTCTAGGCGCAAACCATCACAAGAGAAGCAAACTCCAAAGATTCCTAAGTTCAAAGGAGAAAATGACCCAAACATCTACATTGAGTGGGAACAAAAAGTGGACCAAATTTTTACCATTCATGTAGTTAGTCATCAAAAGCAAGTAGATTTGGTAGTCTTAGAGTTTGAGGATTATGCCATGACTTGGTGGCATCAATTATGTATGGACAATATTAACCAAGAGTCACTCGCGACTTCTTGGAGGGACCTTAAAAATTTGATGCGCGCTAGATTTGTTCCTTCCTACTATAGGAGGGAGACTCTTTTGAAGCTCCAAAGGCTTCAACAAGGGTCCATGTGTGTGGATGAATATTACAAGTTAATGGAGTCCATGCTTCTAAAAGTAAGACTCCAATTTGAAAGTGAAGAGGAAAAGGTAACTAGATTTGTGAGTGGGTTAAGGAGGGACATACAAGATTTAGTAGAGTTATATGAGTGCTCCTCTCTTGACAAAGTTTTACATTTGGCCACCAAAGTTGAAACTCAATTGCAAAAGAAAAAAAAGGCCAAGAGGAGTGGTTCATACAATGACTACTATTCTAGTACTTGGAAAGATAAAGAAAGAAAACATGATAAATTACCACTCAAGATTTCCCAAGACCCACCTCCTAGGACTAATTCATCTAGGCCTTCTAATGAAACTCCTCATTCTTCTCAAGGTATAAGGATAAGTTCTATAAAATGTTTTAAGTGTTTGGGATATGGGCACATAGCTTCAAATTGTCCTACCAAAAGAACCATGGCCTTAAACCTTAAAAGAGAAATAAAGAGTGAACATTCTTCTCCCCCTTCCCCCAAAAGTACTTCTTCCCACACTTCTTCTTCAAGTGAAAGGATTAAACCCCTTGAAGGTGGATTGTTAATGATAAGGCACCAACTAAGACAAGTTTCTAAGGAACTTGACCCTTCTCAAAGACAAAACATTTTTCATTCAAGGTGCCATATCAATGACAAACTATGTCCCCTCCTTATAGATAATGGAAGTGGTATAAATGTGGCTAGCACAAGGGTTGTGGACAAGCTTGGCTTGAAAACTATCCCTCATGCCAAGCCCTACAAGCTATCATGGCTTAAGGAAGAAGACATTAAAGTAACTCAGCAAGTCCTCATTAACTTTTCAATTGGAAATTTTAAAGATGAGGTGTTTTGTGATGTTATGTGATGTTGTGCCTATGGAAGCAACTCATATTTTGCTAGGTAGGCCATGGCAATTTGATAGAAAAGTCTTTTATGATGGCCATGCTAACACCTATGCTTTCTCCTTCCAAGGCAAGAAGTTCACACTCCTACCTCTCTCACCCAATCAAGCAAATGAGGACAAAAATAAAATAAAAGATGAAAAAGAAAAAGAAAAGGGGCAAGCTTTCACCAAGGAGTTACTTGCCTACAAAAAGAGTTTTTCAAAGCAAAAGGTGCAACACCACTCTTCATTCTCTTCCCAAACAAAGAGAGATGAACAAAAACACAAGCAAGAAAAGGAGAGTGGCATTAAAAAGAAAGAGGGCATCTCCAAGACTAGGGATCAAATCCTTAAAGATGAAGAAAGTTCTCATCAACTCAAGTCAAGCTCCATCAACAAAGACTTCAAGAATTTGAGGTCAAATTCTCTCCAACAAGGGGAGAATGATAAAGGATTGATCCCTACAAAGGATGATGGCCCATGGCACATGCTTAGAAGAAAGGGAGTTCCTTGATCCCTTCCTTTGCTTTTATTTTCTTTAGTTTAAAATTCCTTTAAGTTGGCTTGGTTGACTATTTTTGAGTTGACTTGTTGACCTTGACTTTGGGTTAACTTGTTGACTCAAAAGATTAGCTTAACCTTAAACCAACTTGCTAATAAATTCCTTAATTTGCTTTTGTAGGAATAAGAAAGGAGGAGGACCACATAGGAGACACTTGGCGTCCTAAGGAAGAGAGAGAAGGAATAAGACTTTCTAGAAGCATCTAGAAAGGGGAGGCCCACATGCCTTGGACACCAAGTCTTCTAGAATGTTCTAGAACCTTCCTTTGGGAGCCTTGGCCATCATGAAGACTTGCCACCTAGATGGCTTGGACGAAAATTCACCCATGTGCACCCTAGGATGACCTACTTTCTAAAACATGCTAGGTTTCTTTTGTAATCCTTTAACTTATTTGTTTTGCTAAGGGGCCCCTAGACTTGTCTATTTAAGGGGACCTCTAACATTTGTACAAGGGTTGATCATTTTGTTATAAACTTTGTGCATTCAACCACCAATTTTCGTGAGCTCTCCTTCCTAGAAGTGAACTCACCTTTGCCTTATCTTGCTTGCAAGTGGCGGCACCATCACTCATCTCTAGGGCTTGGTTGGCTTAGATCCCCCCTATGAGTGGCGTGCTTCTTCCATTCTTCATCTTCTATGCTTTCCATTTTTATTGTTTATTCTTTCATTTTGCTCTTTAGTGTTGTTATTGTTGTGTGTGTTTAAGCTTGAATCCAACTCTCTTCTTCCTTTCATGAGCTTGAGAAATGAACCTTCACATCTAGATAGCATGCTATCTTAATGTCCAGTGGGAATTTTCAAAAAGCTTTCTTAAACAACTTCACCATATTCATAACTCTAAAAGGAAACAAGATAATCCTTCATCATTTGGTCACAAGAAAGCGTTCTACTTTCCCCATAAGCATATATAAGTTTCCCCTCATTCATAAATTTCCCTCCATGATGGAACACTACATCAAACTTTTCCTCGTCCATTTATAATACTCACCAACTACACCTATATAATATTCATATACAGACAAACATTAAAAAAATTAAAAAATACAAAGTACAGAAATACACGATATCACTTTCAAAAAAGGGGGACCACAACGAAAAAATAAAGGAGCACATGCTATGACACAGACCCATGCTCAAATAAGCACACTATTTTGTAATACACTGCATTTCACCGACAACACTACCATTTCCTTTCCAAAAATCAAACTTTTCAACCGACCAAAAAAGGCACCGAACAAATGCACCCAACAAAAGCACCGAACCAAAATAGGGAAAGTCACTAACCTGAGATTGCTCCAACGTTTGAGATGAATGCGATGAAGTCAATATCCTCAGATTGCACGCGTGATGACGATGGAGAAGGACACCGATCGCACTCCACAACTTCCACCACAGTTTCCCCAATTTTACCCGAGCTTTCTTTTTTAAAAACCTTAAACCTAATTTCGCAATTCTAATTTTTTTGAAAAATAATTATCCCACCTTAAATTATAAAAACCCTGAACCCTAATTTAATTTAACATTTTTTCCTGCCAAGTCACTGTTCAAGAATTGGTCAACCTTGTCATGTCACTGTTCACCAAACGCCATCAACAGGTACCAATTTGAGATTTCGAGTCCAAAATGGAGACCAAAGGCATAATTAAACCTAATATTTAATTGAGAATGTACTTTGGTTAAATTTACTACGACTAATTTACAAAGTTCTTACTTTTAATCGAAAATGTACTTTGGTTAATAATGAGAACACCAACAAATTAATTGAGAATTTACATTGATTAATTTGGAAATCTACAACAATAAGCAATAATCTTTAGACAATTGATGATGTATCTATTTTGAAAAAGCAGTGGAATCAATCTATTTTCTTTATCATTGTTTTATATCTTTTTTATCTTTTTCCAAATTTATATCTTTATTTCTTATTTTATTTGATTAACCTTTTGGTATAGTTTTTATAAGAGCTCATTTGTTAGAAATCAGTTCCATGTTCCTTGGGAGACGACTAAGGGTTGAATTTACCCATACTAATCTTTTGGCTACTTTCTTAACAATACTGAAGTTGTTACAAATAAGTAGTATTAATTTGATCGCTTCACGTCAGTATTATCAGTAGAAAAATTGAGGTAGTAAAATACACAATTTAAATTAAATTATAAGTTTTTTTATTAGTACGTTTTCAACGATAATCATTTTCTACTAAATGTGTTCATTTTATAACTTTCCGTGACATCCCAAATTGGGGTGTTACATCTTTCATGCATGCTATGCAATTTTGCAATGCTTTTCTACATGTTTTTTCATGTGGGGCCAATAGAAATGTTCCTTTAAGACTTACAACGTCCTTATTAGGCCCAAAATGTCCCATCAAACTTTCCTCATGTGCATCTCTAATGAGTGATGCTTTTAGGAAAACCTTGGGGTATGCAAAGCCTCTTTCCTTTGAAAAGGTATTGATTGAAGAGGTAGAAATCTTTGTAGGCCCCTAGGTGGAATTCATTAAAAATGGAGGAGAAATCATCATCCTTTGCATAAAAATCCTTAGCTAAGATATTTTGTTTCAAGCATGGAAAGGAGAGAATGCCTTCTTGAAAATGCATTTGCTACTATGTTGGCTTTTCCTTGTTTTTGTTTTATCATAATGGGGAATTTTTCAAGAAACTCTATTCACCTTGCATTCTCTTGTTTAACTTGCCTTGGCTTTTCAAAAAATTTAGGGATTCATGATCACTATGGAATACACACTCCTTGGAAAGAAGGTAGTGTTGCCAAGTTTGCAAAGTTCTCACAAAAGCATAAAGCTCCTTGTCATAGGTGGAGTAGTTTATGTGACTTCCCTTAAGTTTCTCACTAAAAAAGGATATTGAGTGTCCCTCTTGGAGAAGCATGACCCCAATTCCCACATTCGATGCATCACACTTAATTTCAAATGTTTTGCAGAAGTTATGAAGGGCTAGGAGTGGAGCATTGATCAATTTTTGTTCTAAATATTCAAAGGCCTTTTTTTTATCAACCCCCAACTTGAACTCCACACCTTTTTTAACCAATTCGTTCAAAGGGGTGGCTATTGTGCTAAAATTTGGCATAAACCTTCTATAAAAACTAGCCAACCCATGAAAAGACCTAAGCTCACTCACATTCTTTGGTGTAGGCCACTCTTTAATGGCCACCACTTTTTCTTGGTCCACATTGACCCCATGTTGATTATTTTGAACCCTAGGAAGATCACATGATTCATCCCAAAGATGCATTTTTCCATGTTAGAATACAACGACTCCTTCCTTAGGGTCTCTAGCATACTTTTGAAATGATGCAAATGATCTTCTTTAGAAAAGCTATAGATGATAATGTCATCAAAGTAGACTACTACAAACTTGCCTAAGAATTTTCTAAGCACATGATCATGAATCTCATGAAGGCACTAGATGCATTGGTCAAACCAAAAGGCATGACTAACCACTCATACAATCCAAACTTAGTCTTGAAAGAGGATTTCCATTCATTACCTTCCTTGATTCTAATTTGATTGTATCCACTCTTTAAGTCTATTTTGGAAAAGATAGTAGCACAATGTAGCTCATTTAACAAATCATCTAACCTAGGAATGGGATGTCTATACTTGATGGTGATGTTGTTAATGGCCTTACAATTTATGCACATTCTCCATGTTCCATCCTTTTTGGGAACTAGAATCACGGACATTGGACAATGACTCATCTAAAACTAAAGATAAGTCTTTAATACATCTAAAGTGAGGTTTTTGGAAGGAGGTAGAAGACTCACTAGGATAAACTGTAAAAATTTGTTTTATGGCAAGCATTACCTTTTTTATCCCTTTGAGGGAGATCGTGCTCTTCTTGGTCTCTTTCCATGCCATTGCGCCTTCTTTTGCGCCTTCTCCTCCTTTCTTTTCTTTAACATTTGCATTTGGTCCTCATTGACTTCCTTGGGTGATAGAGGCCAAAGTGTAATCTTTTTGCCTTATCAGTTAAAAGAAAATTTGTTGTTATGACCATCATGAAAAGATTTTGTATCAAATTGCCAAGGCCTCCCAAGTAAAATATGAGTTGCTTTCCATATGCACTAAGTCACATAAAACCTCATCTTTGTAATTTCCAATGGAGAAGTTGATGAGGACATGTTTGTCAACTTTAATCTCTCCTTCTTCACTAAGCCAAGAAAGCTTATAAGGTTTGGCATCCGAGATGGTTTTCAAGCCAAGCTTGTCCACAACCCTTGTGCTAGCCACATTCACACAACTTTCACTATCAATTATGAGTGAGTAAAGTTTATTATTGATTATGCATCTTAGTGAGAAAAAAATTCCCTTTGATATTCTAATTCCTTTGGGACTTGACCCAATATATGCCTAACCACCAATAAACTTCCTAAATTAGGTTTGATTTCATCCTCACTTGAAGAAGAGGAAGAAGTGTGTGAGGAAAAGCTTTTGGAGGATGGGGGGGAAAAGTGTTCACTTTCAACCTCTCCTTTAGAGTTCAAGATCATGTTCCTTTTGGTTGGGCAATTTGAAGCAATGTGCCCATATCCCAAACACTTAAAACATTTGATAGAACTAGTTCTTAAACCTTGGATTAGCATGTGAAACTCTAGTCGAATTCGTCCTAGGTGAGTGGTTTTGGAGATTTTTGGAGGGTGTTCTTTCATCTTTTCTTTCCTTACCCTTCCATGTTTTTCAGTAGTATTCATTATAAGAAGTATTCTTCTTGGCCTCTTGTTTCTTTTTCAATTGGCTTTCAACTTATAAGGCCAAATACAAAATCTTATCAAGTGTGGAATACTCATAATTCAACTACATCTTGAATTTCTCTTTTAATACCACTCACAAACCTAGCTACCTTTTCTTCTTAACTTTCAAATTGGAGTCCTACTTTTAAAAGCATGGACTCCATGAGCTTGTAATTTTCATCCAATACTTTTAGAAACATGGACTCTTTGGAGCTTCAAAAGAGTCTCCCTTCTATGGTTGGAGGGTACAAACCTAACGAGCATCAAATGTTTAATTTCCCTCTAAGAAGTCGCGAATGACTCTTGGTTAATATTGTCCATACAAGTTGATGCCTCCATGTCATGGCATAATCCTCCAATTCTAACACTACCAAATCTACCCACTCTTGGTCCCTAGTTAAATAAATGTTAAAAATTTGATCTATATTTTGTTCCCATTCAGTGTAGATGTTGGGGTCATTTTCTCCTTTTGAACTTGGGAATCTTGAATGGTGGGGGTTGTCTTTGAGATAGAGAGTTGCATCTCCTTCCTCCATCATCAAACTCATGCTTTCTTCTCCTCCTATCAACATCATAAAAGCTCTTGGATGAAGATTCTTAGCCACTCTTCAAAAGGAGACAATGTGGTATTTTAATAAGGCCAAAAGGAGCTTTAGGAAAAGAAGACAAAAGGTACAAAGGTACTTATGCTCTTGCTTTATGCTTTTGGCTTTCCTCTCTCCTCCACCTAGGCTCCACCTTATCCATGCTCTCTACTCATGTTGTGCCACCTAGCCATGCTCCTTACTCCTAATTACCCTACAAAACAATTAAACATAGATTAGCATGTTGGCTTAAGTCAAGTCAACTTTAGTCAACAAGTCAACAAAAATTTAGTCAACTAAGTCAACTTAGGGAAATCAGAATAAAGAGATAGAAAATAAAGATGAGGATGAAGGATTAGAAGTTTCCCCTCTAGTCACACTTCTTGTAATCCTTCTTGGGAGAGCTTCCATGGAAACTTGTGTGGTAAAGACTTCATCATCAAATATTATGTTAACGGAGTATATGGCCCTAGGATAAAAATTTCTTTCAATAATTAGCAAATTTTGAACCTATGTTGGTTTAGAGGCTAATTTATGGGTTCTCTACTGGGAGGAATGGTGGGGTGCGTCTACTGTTCTTCGAAAACGATTTCATTTATGCACTACTTATTTTAATAAAAACCCTTAAATGGATGAAACAATGTTATTGGAGTGCAATGCTTCTTTGTCTTCAAAAGGTATCAGGTAATGTTCTTAATATTGTACTTTGTCTCTTTCTTTTTTCTTCAGTACATCTAAATGTACAAATATATATTATACATTATTGTCTTTATATAATGCTTTTCCTTAAGAATATTCATGTCTCTGTCTTTTATAATCAGTTCAATAAATTATTTTAGGTTTATTCATGTTTTTTAGGAGTAATTCATGAATACAAGTTTGAATCTTAAAGAGACATGGATGGAAGTTTTGGGTTAATTATGGTGGTAGCAAAGTTTTGGAGTTAGAAAACATTATCCTACCAAGGGTAACAATGATGGGTCTATTACTTCTTACTTATATGTTTGTTGCAAGGAAGGTATACGAAAAGTAGATAAATGAAAGTTATAGACTAATTGATTTTATTGATGATCATAATCACCCCTTTATCCACTAGAAACAGTTCATATGTTAGCTTCTCATTGAAAAATAATCGATTGTCAAGCATATGATCTTGAAATAGCATAATATGTAGGCATTCAAATAAAGGCATCATTTGATTTGATGAGTAAATATGTAGGAGATGGAGAGAATCTGTGCTATACAAGAGAAGATGCAAAGAACTATCTGAATTCAAAGAGATAGAGAGATATGGCATATGGTGAAGCTGGAAACTTGTTACAATATTTCCAACAACAACTAATAGATAATCCTTCATTTTTATGCCTGCCAAATGGATTTGGAAGAACAAATGACAAAGATATTTTGGGTTGATGCAAGTAGAGCAGTCAAAACCGGTAACCTGACCTGACCCGACTCGACCCACCATGGGTTGATCACTTAGTGAGCCAACCCAACCCGACTTACTTATTAGCGAGCCAAAAAAATTTGAACCCGACCTGGCCCACCATAGGTTGTTGGGTTAAATGGGTTGGCTCACGAGTTCACTTAATTAAAAAAAATATTTTATTTTTATTTTTTTTTAGTCAAAACTAAATTATAATTATAATTAAAATCTAAATAAACTTCAATACAATCGAAATACAAACCAAAATCACAAAAATACAAATTATTTATGTGTTGGCTAAGAAAAATAACCTAACATGACCCAAATGCAAAGCCCAACTTAACAAAAAACACTTTTATAACCATTTATTTGCGGGTTGGTGAGCCAACCTAGTTCACCACGGTTTCAATCCAAGTGAGCCAAGTTCTAGGTGAGCCGGGTCAAACATCCACACATATTGAAATTTGTAAAAATATTTCAACCCAACCCGGCCCAAACCCGTGGTGAGCCGGGTTGGCTCGCGGGTTCCAACCCATTTTGACAACTCTAGATGCAAGAATGTTATTTGATTATCAATGTTTTGGAGATGTCATTTCTTTGGATACAACATATTGTACAAACAGACATAGCCCCCCTGCAATTTTCTTGCGAATTAATCATTATAGAGGAGGGGTGATATTTGGCGTAGCCTTATTGTATGACGACACCATTGAGTCCTTCAAATAGTTATTTCAAACTTTTTTGCAAGCACATAATCAAAAAAATCCATAAATTGTTTTTATTGATCAAGACCAAGCCATGAAAAGAGCATTAGAGGAGATTATGCTGATGACAAAGCATGGTTTGTGCACATGGCATATAATGAAGAATGGAGTAAAGCATCTAAAAAATTTAATGAAGGATGATTCACATTTTTTACGAGATTTAAAGAAGTGTATGTATCATTATCAAGAATAAATAGATTTTGAAAACTCATTGAAAGATTTATTGGTGAAATATAATGTTGAAGAAAATACACGGTTAAATGCAATTTATCAGAAAAAAGAGAAATGGGCAGCATGTTATATGAAGAATGATTTTATAATTGGCATGAAGACCACACAACTAAGTGAAAGAATTAACTCGAATATAAAGACTTGCACTAGACCTAATATGAATATCAATCAATTTTTTCAGCAATTTGAACGAATTATTCAAGAAAAAAGATATAATGAGTTACATCATGATTATGAGATGCGCCAAAAGATACCAAGAATGATAGTACAAAATTCACCCTTGTTTCGACAACTTTCACAAGTATACACTCCTATGTTCGACCTGGTTCAACGAGAATAGGATCTAGTAACTACAACAAACATAATTGAAAGAAAAGAAACAAATGCATGTTGTGACTATGTCATGAAAATTGTTGATGAAAAAGGAGAATTGATGTAATCCCAACAAGGCTTATAGCTTGGGCAACGCCTAGGCCCAAATCATGCTCAAGGCCCAATCCATGGCCATCATGCACCTTTAAGCCCAAGTCCATCACGAGGCCCAATAATAAGGGGCATGATAAAAAAGATCAAATTGGGCTTCATTCAAGATGGCCCAAACCCACATGGACTTCTCATACTCTTCACATGGGCCAAAGAAGATGTGAAGATTTGAAGAGGTGTCTCAAAGAGCAATAGAATAGCAATAATATTGGCCCATTGTTTAGGCTTTGCTTTCTAGAATAATAAGTCAAACAATGAGTAGTTGAATTGATAAAATTGGGCTTGACTATGCTCAATAGGAGATTTGTCCATGAGCTATCAAAAGAGCCAAGGTGGACTAAGTGGAAGTCAACACTTCTTTCTACACCTCATGGATTCAAAGCATCCAAGGGTTAGGAATGCTTCCTCCTTTTCCAAGGCATCATCCAATGGCCAAGATCAAGCCTTCTTCTCCAAGCTAGCATCAAAGGCCAAGATGCTTTCTCCTTCTCATCCAAGGGTGAAGATTCCTCATGTTTAATGGCTTGAGTATAAAAGCCTTAATTTTTCAGCATTGTACTCACTCTTGAATTTTTGTGCAATAGACACTTTGAGTTGAGAACACTCCTCACTATTGCCACTTTAGAGTCATCTTTTAGAGAGCTTACTCTCTTTACCTCTAGCCCCCTTCCTAGGCTAGAACTATTTCTAAATTGCTCACCCTTTCACCTATCCATTGCAAGCAAGAGCCTACAAACTTGCCTTCCACTCCTTCATGCTTCCTCCATCATTTTCGCTGCACTTGGAGCTCCATGTCTCCACCAAGCTCCATCAAGAATGGAGAGTTTCACATGAGTCATATTTAGAGGGAGAGTGGGCAATTACTTGTAGTTGTAGAAAATTTAAACAATGGGGAATATTGTGTTGTCATTCATTGAGAATATTATTTTGGAAGGATATCAAGCTTCTCCTAGAAAAATATATATTAAAGAGGTGGACAAGAGATGCACGAAGTGATAGAATGACATATATCCTCGTTTAAAACTTAATAGGATAACCACTTTGTTTAATCTTTTCAAGCAAGGGTTTCACTTGCCAACAAGAATGCTAATAGCCAAAACATTAATAAGCAAATAAAGTTTCACATAAATATATATATATATATATATATATATATATTTGGATGGCTCATTTTTAGTGTGTTTGAAGGGGTGAGATCATGGTGTTTAGGTGTTTTCAAGAGAGGTTCGGCCAAATAAGGAGGAAGGGTGGTTACAGGAAACCTAGAAGGGGTGTTGTAGCCTTTGGTGACCTAAAAGAGTATTATGACACAAGTTTGGCAGCATAACAATACTCAACTCATAAGGTGATTTTTACATGGGGGAGACACCTTTATTTATAGCACAAGAAACCTGAGTGGTGTCTCAAAGAAGGAGAGGATAAAAGCCTAATAAAGAGAAGGAAAGAAACTTTGAGGCCTACAACCTTCTAGAAAGATTTTCCATGTGGCATGATCTATATATCTCACTAATGGCCCATGAAGTTAAGCGCTTGGGCCCACCTTTCATAGATGAAGTCCACTCTTCTTGTTTGTGATTGGTCATGGCTAGTGGGGCCATTATCCCCTCCCTCTTATAAAGGATTTGTCCTCAAATCTTCATGTTCCTCCATGACAAAATGCTTATTATTATTGGTCATCTTGTGCATCCAATCCTCTAGGATCAAAGACCCATCTACAGTAGTCATGAATTAAAATTTCAACAAATTTATGTACAACAGACAAAATATATGTGAATGAAAAATTATAAGAAGGCCTTACGTTAATTTTGAAAGAATTTCCTTGAGGACTTTGAAGGCCCACTCCACAAAATTTTTTTCTCTGCTGTGAGTTAATAGTAACCTAGAAGGTGTTAGCACAAATGGCTTGGATGATTTGGTGCTTGAAGATTTGATGAAAATATATGAAGTCATTGCATTGGAACATGTTGGAACCATGATTAAATTGATGAAGATGTGAAGATTTGATGTTTCACGTGTTGCTCAGGCCTCGTGTGTGTGTTATATTTGGATTACTCGTGAAGAAAACAAGCTTGAAGAAAAGAATTTACTGTGTAGACCATTTAGCATTGTATAGATGTATAAGGTCTTATTTGTGTCTTTTAATCTATTGAATTGTTTTTCAACAAGTTAAATGGTTTCTTTTAATCTGTTGAATGACTTTTTAACAAGTTAAAAGGTTTGTTGCAGTAGTTTTAATTGTTACATACTCAATTAGTTGATTTATTTTTTAATTGATTTATTTCACTTAAGTTAAGTGAAGTCCATCGATTGATGGGAAAATCAACCTATTGAATTTCTTAACAGTTTAACTATAAATTTTGTTTTTCTCAAGGGAGAGGTAAGACTTACCATTTTGAGTGCAAAATCATTGAATATTAAGTGGAAAACTCTCTCTCTCTCTCTTTCTCTCTTGATCATACAGAAGTGTAGCTATTGAAGATTGATCTTGGAGCTTTTTGCTTAGTTTCTAAAACTTTGAGGAAGAGGTTTGGTAGGCTAGGGTGTGCCTTCATTCAGATCTGATCTTTCTCAAGTTTCTGGGTGATTCCTTGTGGTTTCCAGGTCTGCAAGGGTGGTCTTGTTGTGCTTGTATTTATTCGTTCGTGATTCAAGGGTCTTAGGTTGTATTTTTGCATATTTTGAAAGTGTAATCTCTTGGATCTTTTGTAAACCTTTTGAAAATAGTGCAAGTTAGGCTCGGGTTGCCCCAAAAATCCTTAAAACTTTTGCTCTGATACCAAATTTACTAGTCCGTCTCCGATTCTACGTCTCACTAGCTCCACCTAAAATATCATCTACTCCCGTGTAACAAGTTACACGAGTATCTCCAAACAAAAGCAGATATGGTGAGCTAACAAAATAAATAATTAATAAACAATATATAGTACATCAAATCTTATTTGTTTCTACATTCCTGGACAATTTCTAGCACACTCAATCCATACCAATACTCATCAAGAATACATATAGCATCATTAGCTACTTCCAGTAGTGTTTCATATCATCATATTCCACAATCACCCAATCATATTTATATTCCCTCACTATCCCAAGCGTACTACAATTTCCAATTCATCCCATGCCACATACTAACTACACTTTAGCATATAATCACCATACACACAACTTAGGCCACTCAAAAGGAAACCCTAAGTCCTAAGTCATATTCTGCAACCAACTTATGCATGATCCTAATTTGATTAAACCTCATCTATGCTATCTTTGTATCACAATTCTTCCAAAACCAAAACAACTTTAAAATTATTACATGACCTTACTTCATGCATTATTTTCCCTTTTAACACCCCATCTAGTGTATCACAAGTCCATTTTTCTTCAACCCAAATGACCCAACAGAATTCCTAAACTCGCACTGCATATCACAACTACATAGTGCCATTTCCACTACGTTGGCGCTTGGCGGCAAACAAGGTGCTGTCAGGCAGTGCATCCAATTTTGGGTAAAACCCAAAATCTCCCTACACCTACAAACCCTAAAACCCCAATTATCTCACATTTCATCAGTTTTCCACTTAATACACTCCAATCATGTGCTTAAGTTCACATATACTCATTTAGGCTTCAAACACACAAAATTCTATTTCCTTTTTCTACCCAATTATCTCCAAAACCTAAAATCCTCAATTTTTATATATACCAATATTAATTCAATAAACTCAAACCATAGCATATTTCACCAATTAATCGCCTCCTTCAATCAACCAACAGTTAAGAGCCCCTTTTCCCCCAATCAGAAAAGTCCAAAACTTACAAAACACCAAAAACGAACTAAATTCGCTGGAGTCGCCTAGAGGGTATTCATCATCGCTAGGCGGTTCATGCCAAAAACCTAGAAACTGGGTTATTCCTATTGTGCTGCTTGGCGGCCAGTTCATGTCATTAGGCAGTTTCTAGCAGAAAACTAACACAATTGCATGCGTCACCTAACGGGCCTTCAACGCCGCTATGCAATTTCTGGAAAAATTTTAGAAACGAGAACAAAATCTAGAAAAACAAAGAAGAATACCAATATAGTTCATGCAATATACAAATTTATTAAAAATGCAACCAAACATGAATTCAGCTCCCCTAACTTGGGTTGCTTGCTGCAATGTACTTTAAGGAGTACTTCTTGCACCAAAAATGGCTACCTCTTCAAGACCTCTCCTAGCCTTTCCAGAAAATCTCTCCACGCTCTCCTTTGTCACGCTTTGGTGCTCTCAAGAACTCTCCCTAGTAGTCCACACGAAAATGTACTATTACACTCTCCCTTTCACAAATATTAACCTAATAATTACCTTTTACTCACCAAAAAAGAAAATTAAATTAAAAAATGAAGTTAATGGCAATTAAAGTGCCATTACCATATGGTTTTCCAGCCCTTCCAATTGCTCCTTATGATGATAGGGTTTCTGAATCTTCCAATTCATGACAAAAAAGAATTTAGGCCACAAAAAGGAACCTACTTAGCATCAATCAAGGTTTGAACACACAACCACACAATCACCAAGCCAATGAACAACCAATTAACCAATTCGTGTTTCATGATAATTCCTACACATTTAGGATTATATTATCACGCACCTTTTCAAGTATTTTCGAAACAATAAAACAATTAAATTAACACACTAATGACATACATAAGACTCAAACCCAAGTCCTCTCAAAACAACTAAGTACCCTCAAACACTTGAGCTAGTACTTTTTTCTGTTATTGTTCGAAATTTTAATATATTTTGGTCCTCAAACTTTTAAAATGAATCGACATAGTCCTTTTCTTGAGTAATTATAACAATTAAGCTTCATTAAAAACGATATCACCTTCTTTTCTTCTACCTAGTTGGACTCACATCAATAGCAAACTTTGTAGTTTACTAAAAGCACATTTTTCTATAGTAGTCAATGTCAAGCATAATAAAATATAAGAACTGGTCACAAATCTTTCACAAACTTTTTCATTTTCGGATCCCATAAAAGTTGCAAATGTACATGGAATAAAATTACTCACAATATTTTTAAAATTATTATAGAATATGTCAGCATATAAATTTTTTCTGAAGGAATTATACTCAATTTAGTGCAAGTGAACCCATCTTACTGATTTTCATCGACCACTTAAGGTTATGGTAAGGTCATTGATTGAACTACTTGAGTTTGTAATTGCTTCAACGGATTCCTTCTTGTTGAAAACCCCGGGCTTTTTAGGTTCATCCAAATCCATCTCACTTCCCAACATTAAAACTATTGAACTCATTGTAGGCCTATCCTCTGGGTACTGTTGAACACACAATAGCCCAATATGGATGCAACGTAACACTTCACATTCAATGGATGAATCCTTAATGTTTGTGTCAATTATTTCTAAAGTCTTTCCAAATTTCCACTGTGTCCATGCCTAAATACAAAAAAAAAAATTAAGATCAACAATAATGTAAATATTATATAAGATGGCCAGAATAATAATTAGTGAAGTGCTTACATGAGCAACAAGGTTATATTGCTTTCCACGATATCGTCCTCTATTTTTTATCCCACATATAATCTCCAATAGTATAACACCATAGCTGAATACATCAGACTTTATAGAAAATTGTCCATCAACAGCATATTCTGGTGCCATGTACCCACTGAAATAAACCATTGAAGAAATGAAGTTTACATAGCTTGTTTGTACATGAAAAATAGGTTTTGAAACATGCAGATACTCACAATGTTCCAACTATCATGTTTGTGTTTCCTTGCATCTCCTCTCTTCCAACAGTTTTAGCCAATCCAAAGTCTGATATTTTTGGATTGAAATTCTCATCTAGAAGAACATTACTACCTTTGAGGTCTCTATGGACAATCCTTAGTCGAGAATCTTCATGAAGATACGTAAGTCCTCTTGCAAGTCCACAAATTATGTGGAATCTCTTTTTCCAGTCAAGTAATTTACCTTTTATATGATCTGCGTTTCAAGGCAAAATTATTCATTAAAAAATGAATATTCTTGCTTGAGAAGCTTCTGTCTATTATATAGTCATAAAACACTAGTAGTACTAAAGTAAGAGATCATGATACCAAAAATGAAATAATCTAGGCTGCCGTTAGACATGTATTCGTAAACCAATATTTTTTCTTGGTTTTGAATGCAACAACCTAGAAGTTTTACAAGATTTCTGTGCTGAAGTTTTGCAATTAGTTTGACTTCATTTATAAACTCGGTTATTCCTTGTCCTAAATTCTGTGAAAGTCTCTTTACAGCAATTTCTAGTCCACTGAATAGTTTTCCCTGCAAATTAGATTCATGTGAGTATGGACTCTACATAATATTAATAATCGTACTTCAATCACTTTTTTATAACATTAACAACTCTCTAATAGTCTTCTAATATTGAAATTCGCCAAATAAAAGCATTGAATTACCCAATATACCGGTCCAAAACCACCTTCCCCAATCTGATTCATGTCCGAGAAATTGTTAGTGGCAGCTGTAATTGATGGCAAATCAAACAATGGGAGATCCAAATCGTTCACGTATGTTTCAAAGTTATTTTCTTGCTTTGAATTCACTGAAAAAGAGATTAATTAGAGATTAATGGAACGAAAATGAAACTAGTTAAAGTATATATTGTTTCAGCAGAATATAAAATTTGTTGACCATGCTAATGGGTCATCAAGCAAAATGAATGATAGTTATTTTCCTTTTGAGTTTATATATTTATATATATATATATATATATATATATATATATATATATATATATATATATATATATATATATATAATTTTCTACCTCTTTGATTATATTTATCAGATATTTTAATTCAGTGAATTTACTTTTACTTTCTCACTTTACACATCACATTCTTCCACAAATGCAGTACAGGAACTCTTCGGCCTATTTTAGAGTTAGAGAAAAGGAAAATTACTTTACCATTTTCGTTCTTCCAGACTTTGCAGATGAAAAAAATACCAAGTAAAAGCAACCCTGAAGACACAGTGATGGTGATTACAAGTCTTATTTTTGACTTCCTCGGTCTGATGATAGCATCTTTGCAGTTGAATTTGATAAAAAAAAAATAACAACAGTTAAATTCATTTTTGAAGGCTCAAACTAAATTCCCGAAGACAAGATTGAAACTGATGAGTAGAAAAGAAGTTTACCTATTTCTGACTTAGGCAGCCGGATATATAAACCCTGCCCATATGTAAGATTTGAATAGAGTATGATGTCAAATAAATCACCAAACCACATCACACAACCACTTCCTGCTCCACTAATATCATTACTTGTATATGCCATGCAGGAACAATTATTGAAGCACTTGCTTCTGCATTGCGCTAGATCAATACTCTTATCCACAAAGGTATGTTCAGTATCCGGTACTTTCAAGCCATCCACAAGGACAAAATCATCATTCTTGCAATTCAAAGGATGTTTAAGGACACATCCTTTTGACCAGTCCGTTGAGTCCCAGTTTTGAGGAGACTTAGGCTCGAATCCTTTTAAACATTCACACATTGGTAATGCAGAAGGGGCGCAATATGCATTGGCTCCACAAACCCCATAATGGTCGCAGAGGTCTGCTGGTGTGGTATAAGGTTGCCATGATTTACTATCCTCTAACCATACATAACGAGGACGTTCTGGCGAGGTTTGGTTAAGGACAATAATTGTTATGAAACTAGTATTCGCGAGGGTCCATGTGTAATAAATCTCTTCATTGTTGGAAACAAACTCATAATTGTAAATCTTATTAGGCCTCAGATCTGGCCGGCCACTGAAGCGTAATCCATTCCATGGTCCAGCTCTGTGGTACTTTTTGGTTCCCTTCATCACATACATATTAGGATAAGGATTCAGTTTAATGCCCCACGAGAATTCTCCTGGTGTTGGATCGTCATAACTCTTCCAAGCTACCAGAGAAATACTAAGATTTCTTTTGATGTCCCAACCAATCTTCATTCCAGCAACCATTGTATTAGAAGGGTAATCAAAACTTTGCCACAAGTATTCCTCTGTATTTGCTGCACTCTGATCTCTTATTACAAGATTACCAGAATCCAAAAGTACTGCTACTGGATTCTGTGCAAAGTTTGGAGAACTAGTGCACCAAACAACCATATTGTTGTGTGTAAGGACCAAGTTGCCAGAACTGTTTAGTGTCAAGATGGCAGAGGAATCATTGATAGGATTGGCACCGTTTGCAACCCAAACAACGTTTTGAATCGGAATATTCTTGTACCAAATGCCGAGGTAGATTTTGTTGGAATTTCCAAAATGGAAAAAACCAAACTCAAAGGTTCCCAGTGGGTTAGAAACTAAAGTGTTTCCATAAGTGAGGGACTTGGATTGCGAAATTGATGATACGTTTACTGCTGAAGCAAGAGAAGGGATAAACAGAGTAAGAAGAAGAAAGTTCATTGAGTACTAAGCCTGAAAGTTAGAGCTCAAGCTGATTACTAGGAAAATTGAAGGAGTCAAACTTGTGTGCGATGTATAAACTTCATAAGAATTTCTTTGACGTGCGGCTTGGTTCTGAACATTGAGTGACAATAATTTCAGTAGATTTTTCTGTGGACTGCTGCGTGTTTTATGGGTTTTGTTTGCTTATCTCCCGGGAATGTGTTTTACGGGACAGTTTGCGATTTAGTCCACAAAAGTCACCTATCTATCATAACCATATTCTGACTTTTGTGTCAATTATATATGTTCCTCGGTTAGATCATGTCTTCGAAAATATTCTGAAATAAATATCTAGTTTTTGAAAAACAGGAATTAGATAACGTTCACACTAGAACAAGAGAGGTTTAGTATATCAATTTTATTGAGGCAATTAGGTCACATAAAGAACGATTATAGATATAGATGTAAAAGAAATATGATCTTTTATGTCAGATTTACATGAGCCAAAAAAAAAGGTTCTTTTATGTCAGATTTACATGAGACGTAAAAGTGTACTTTTATGTGAAAATTTAGAAACGCAAACAAAAAATAGGTTCATCTTCGTCGTTGGGTAACCCACCCCTCTGACTCGACATTACAGTTTGAGTAATCAACAATCTCCTCAACGGTGGATGGGTTAAACAATCTCTTCAACAGTGGATGGTTTAAACTTATCCCGATATTGTACCATATGCAAATATTTTTGGATTTGTGATGTAGGCAATGGTTTGCACTCACCTTGGCATAGCATATGTTATGATTATTTTAAGAAAGTTAACATGAAATATTCAGTGAGTGCATTGGCAAGCATTCAATCCTAAGATACTTCAAGGGCATCTTGCAATAGTATAGTTTATGGTAGTGTTGGATGTAAGAATAGAGATGATCACATTGAGTTGTTTGTAGACCGATGCAATGCTAGTTGTGTGGACACTAAAAATCCTCTCATCATTCCAATGTTTACTATGTATGACACCGTTATTATATGGAAGATAGTAACTTTATCAATGAGGTAAGATGAGTATACTATTATGATATAACCGATGAATTGTCGTAGTGTATTTCTGATAACTTAAGTAATATAATTATCAAAGAACCAAGTTTATCGTGAAATAACTAGTTCATGAAGCATTTTCTTTGGATGTAGATTAAAGTATATTAACCTCTCGTTAAACCATGTTAGAGCTTTTTTCTTTTATTACTCTTTTTATTTCTTCTTATTCCTTACTCAATTTCCGCTTTTCTTGTGGTGTTTTTTGTGGATGTTTCTATTTATTTTTAACTTCCATGTTAATTCCTTAACAATTTTGATGATAATAAATATAACCAAAAATTGAACTGATTATATTCTATTATAATATTCTGGTATTGTTCTAAATGTCGTAACATGTTTATGTATTCATATCTTTTAAACAATACTTCAACACATAACTATATAATCCTCATATAAACTAGAAAAAACAAAGGTGGGATGTGTCTGCATTTTTTAAGTTTAAAAAAAAAATAGAAACAACAGTTAAAAAAATATATTAATATTAGTGTAGAAACTATAAATATGATAAAAAAAAGAAAAGAAAATGAAATCCATGACAATTTCAAAAGAAAAAAAAACTCAATATAATGGTTACTATTAAAAGATCACTTAACAAAATTATAAAGAGTAAAATTAAAATTATAAAATGTAAACACAAAAAGAGAAAATTTATATAGGTAGAAATAATATGCAATTACATGATATGGAATTTATAAAACTCACAATAAATGAATTTGTTAAATTACTTACCTAACTTGCTTCTCTCATCCCACATTCTGTTCTTCTATTTTTATTTTATTTTGTATTCCATGGAGGGCAAAACTTCAAGGGTTAGTTTCACTTTAATTTCTTAATTGGATTTTGAGGTTAGAATAAATTTGTTTGTTCTTTTGATTCTTGTTGTGATTTATTTTTATCTATATCTTTTGCTTCTTAATCTAGTAAAAGTAATGATTTTTACACTATAGTAAGTTAGCACAGTATTAAATCTACAAAACATAACAATCATATGAGTCCAAGGATTTTTAAATTTTAATTGAGAATTTATTTTGGTTAAATTTAGAAACTTTCATATGATTGAATGGAGTTTTTGCTAATAATTGAGAAGTTACTTTGATTAAAGGTGAAAACATTGATTAGAATTAATCAAGAAGTTACTTTGGTTAATTAGTTTTTCACTAGATATAAGGAGTAAAAAAATAAACATGATTAGGATTAGTAATATTTAATTGAGAAGTTACTTTAGTTAAATTTACAATGATATTAATCTACAAAGTTGTTGCTTTTGATTGAGAAGTTACTTTAGTTAAAAGTGAGGACACCAACAAATTAATTAAGAAGTTACATTGATTAATTTGAAATCTTAAACAAGAAATCAATAACAATAATATTTAGGAAACCAATATGATAAATCCAATTTTTAAAAAACAATGAAATCAACCTATTTTCTTTCCTATTGTTTTTTATCTCTTTTTATCTTTTCAATTTTATTTCTTTCTTTGTTTATCTTAATCCTATCATATTTTTATTATTTCATTTCACTAACTCTTTTGTATACTTTTAATAAGAACTAACGTTTTAGAGATCAATTTTGTGTTCATTGGGAGACGACTTTGAGTTACTTTGCCCTTTCTATTTTCTTGTCTACTTTCTTAACAATATTGAAGTTGTTATAGATAAGTAGTATTAATTTGACTGCGTTAACGACAATCATGAATCAAGCCCGGGCCAACTTCAAGGCTTAAGCTCTAGTCCAAGCTCAAGTCCATCAAAAGGCCCAAGCGCAAGAAGTATGATGAAGAAGATTCAATAGGGCCTAGATCCATACAAGTCCAATAAGCTTAACGGGGTTCATATGCTTTTCTGATGGGCCAAAATGGATGTGAAGATATGATGGACTTCAAGAGGAGCAATAGATTACTCAAAATATTCTTTAGTTTCATAATAACTGTAGAACAAGTCAGTATGGAAACTTGTTCCGATAACAAGCCGAGTATATGTATTCAAAGGAATAGTACCTAACTTAGTACAATTTGTACACCCATGCTATTTGTCAACATCCAATTTCGTCTGGTAAAACATAATTTTGTTTTCAGAAAATAATTAGGAAGAGGAGGAAATAAAAAAAAAAGAAAACAAAAGAGTAGTGAACATTAATTTGAGTATGAATATATTCCTACTTTGTTTTCATCTCATTTTAAATTTAGTGTAATCTTGTTTTATTTTATTTAATCTTGGTTTCTTTATCTTGTTTATTTTATTTTATTTTTTATTTTTGTTTTTTATTTTAATTCTTAATTTTTATTTTAATCATATTTTGTTTAATTTTTATTCATCATCGCAACCCAACATCAAAACATCGAACCAGAGAAAGGAGAAAGAATAGTCGCCGACGGCATTGCTGCCGACGGGTTTGGATCTCGAGCGGAGGTTGCAAGGCATTGGCGGCTTTGTTTGATATCACCTACGGTGGCTTCGTTGGGTCGTGGAAAAAGAATCACGGGAAACCGAGCGATGGTGGTTTGCGTGAGAAACGAAAGCCAGAATCGACATCTCTGATTGCATTTCCAGCGGCACCAGAAACGATAGCTAGAGGCGACGACTGCTGGAACTCCATAGAAGTTGTCCGCGTCAAATAGTGGAAGAGGAGGTTGCCAGGTCCTGGTCCAGATTTTGCAAAAATGAGAAGACGTAGGGGACACTATGCTTCGCGCAAGGAGAAAAGGTGAAAAGCGTCGTCGCCGGCGAGATTCCCAACTTCGTCGCTGGCGGTGTCGCAGGTAGTTTGTGGTGGCCAAAGAAGGATGAGCACATGTCTCCTGCTGTTGGAGCCGTGGTGGTGTGCAGAGATGAGGAGGAAGAGGCTGCCAGAAAAAGGGAGTTTTAGTTTTAATTAGAGTTTTTTAAAAAAGACTCGATTTGTTTTCTTCGTGCACCCATCTTAATATCTGCACCCCCTATTTTCACTTCATACACCTCTATATTCTGATAACTTCTAACTCCTATATCTTTGTTTCTCATTTTTGGGTTTGTGTTTATGCATTGCTCGCCGCACCCTCACATTTACTTCACGCACCCCACCTACTTACTTCGTGCACCTCCCATATGTGATAGTCTTGCACCCCCTATGTCTTTGTTTCTCATTTTTGGGCTTGTGTTTATGCATTACTCGGTGTACCCTCACATTTACTTCACGCACCCCACCTGCTTATTTCGTGCAACTCATATATGTCATAATCTCGCACCCCCTATGTCATTCTTTCTCATTTGTGGGCCTGTGTTTATGCATTACTAGTTGCACCCTCACATTTACTTCACGCACCTCACATGCTTACTTCGTGCACCTACCATATGTGATAGTCTCTCACCCCCTATGTTTTTGTTTCTCATTTTTAGGCCTGTATGTATACATTTTGCACCCTCACATTTACTTTACGCACCCCACCTGCTTACTTCGTGCACCTCTCATATATCATAGTCTCGCACCCCCTATGTCTTTATTTCTCATTTTTAGGCTTGTGTTGATCTATTACTCGCTACACCCTCACATTTTCTTCAGACACCCCCTATGTCTTTGTTTCTCATTTTTGGGCCTGTGTTTTATGTTTACTTCATGCACCCTACTATTTTTTTTTTCACTTTTATCCTTCTTTTGTTATTAAATTTTTTTCCTAAAAGGAGAATACAAAAATATTTTAAATTATAAAAAAATAGAAAAAATCAAAAAAATAAAAAATGTTCGCTTTTTCTTTATCATGTTTCTTTGGTTGCCCGCACCGTGCGACACTCATTTTCAAAAAAGCCAAAAATAGTTTTATTTCTCTTTTAGTGTTTGTCCAGTTGCCCGCACCGTGTGACACTCACTTTCGAAAATACCAAAAATAGTTTTTTTTTTCTCTTTTAGTGTTCATCCGACTGCTCGTGTCGTTTGACATATATTTTCAAGTAATTCAAAAATACCAAGAAAAACATAAAATTTTCAAAATACAAAAACATCAACATTTTCAAGTAAAAAGTATATTTTTAAGAACTACGTGATCCTTGATTCTCCATTGTGAGATACGTAGGAGTAAGGCCAGTCCTTGTCAGCTTCACTTCCAAAAAAATTAAATCATTTTCCAAATAGTTTTCCAAATCGTTTTTATTAAAGAACTATGTAACCCTGATTTCTCATTTTGAATGAGAATACATAGGACCAAGGTTAATCCTTGTCGGGCCAAAAAATACCAAAAAAATATTTTTGTTTCTTTTTAGTATTATTTCTTTTATATTTTTGGGGAAAGTCAACATTTTGAAAACCACGTCAACTTTCCATTTTTAATTAAAGGTACTACCTTCGGGCGGGCGTTGTAGGGTGCTAACACCTTTCCTACACGTAATCGACTCCCGGATCCCAAATTTGGTTTTTCGCAAACTTGCTTTATTTTGTGGTTTTTCATAGTTTTCCAGAAATAACTATGGTGACGACTTCAAATCTCTATTTGAACCGTCCTTTTTTTTATTTTGCCATCCCGTCGCGATTCCGGTTGCGATGGATGGCGACTCCACTAGGGTTGCGACAGATGCCTGGGAAATTTTCTGGCTATTTTGTAGGTGGGGGTAAGGGGTATGCATCATTCTCCCTCCACACACACATTGTGCATATCGTGAGTGGGGCCCTATACCTAGGTTTGTGTAACTTAGAATTAGAGGGGATTGTGTAATAGTGCCACAATGTATGAACTTCCAAGGTGGTCATTGTGAGAACCCCAACTAGAGTTTGTTTTATTCATTGGTACTCTCACTCCGTGTTGTATACCAACTGTTGTAGGAAATATCATGAAGTGGGTTATAGCTCTAGTGACTATTGATTCTTAAGTTTAGAAAACCACCCTAGTGAGCGTATGTACTTCACTTTAGACCTTAAGCGCCAAACCTCTGTTAAGCACAAAGGGAGATTGCTTACTTTAATCATCATCTTTTTGTGTGCATAATGTACATGTGAATAAGTGCATGTTAAGGCATAATCATGCATAACAATTTTATATCATACATCACATCTCATGAAAGTAAGCGCCTCTTGAGGCGTAAACATGCATTTCATTATGTCACTTAATTGCATATCATGCACGGTGTTTTTCAAATAAGTGTATCATTATGTCTCTTAATTGCATATCTTGAGGCACACGCATTACATTGCATGTAGATTTTTTCAATTAGCTGCATATCATGCACGATGTTCTTGAATCACATTGGCATACAAGTGAGTAAGTGCCTCTTGGGCACAAACTTGCATTGCAGTCAATTGTTGTCTTTATTCATAGTGGCATGTACATAGTTTTTTAATCCATATCATGCTTCTCACCTCATATGAATAAACAATGTTACAAAAAATGAGCAGAAGGAAATAAAAAAGATTGACACATTTTGAGTCATTTGTTTTCTCGCAAATCACCAAATTCATTATTTTTACAATAAAAAAAATAACAGCAAAAAATAGAAAATGAATGATCAAAAGGAAAAAAAAAGAATAATGGGGTGTCACGTTTTTCTGGGGTCAAATGTTTAATTGAGAACAATGACTTGATTTCTTTCGAGACATTTGTGTGCGCATTTTTGAAAACATTCATCCTTTGGCTTTCCTAGAATGAATGATTTGCCTTGTCAGCGCTGACATTACCCAAATTGATAAACACAATCGTTACGCTAGGTAGATTTGACTAGTTATCATTACCTACAAAAAGAAAGAAATTCAAAGGAAAAAAGAAAAAGAAAAGAAAGGAAAAACGAAGTAGAAAATAAAGTTCGCTCTAAGAGGGCAGTTTAGGAAAAAAAACAGACAAAACATTCTTTGGTCAAATTAGTAGGTTGAATGAATAGATAATGTTTGATATCATATCTTTTGAAGTATTTGTCTAATCTGCATAACATGATATTTTCATACTCACCTTTTTTTCATTACCTTTCCACCATAAAGCCTACTTCTTTTATTCCGTGGAGGACCAACATGAAAGGAGCAACTTGTCCTAGGCAGACTGTGAGCAAAAATCTTAACATGAAAATGAAAAAAAATGCCTGCTAGACTAAAAACTTGAAAGGGTGGTTTAGGCAAAAAAAAAAGGAAAAATAAAAATTGAAAAATATGTTTTGAGATTTGCGTTTAATGACTAAGACAGTTTTTTTGATTCACATGTGCCAAAAGCTCCTTAAAATAAGCATGATTAATCAATTAGATAAGGGGCATCCTCCTTCGTTGTTTCGTTCTCACCTTTTTCGTGGACTCCATCTTCGTTTCCTACTATATCCTCCACTCTCAGCCTAAACCTTGTCCAACAATGTCATACAATTTGTCCAACCTTTTTCTCTAAAATCCAAACTAGGCAGTTGCTTCATTTCACCATTCATGTGATTATTCGTTTACCTGAAGAAACGAAAATTTCACCTTAATTATCATGGTCACAATAGGGACGACTTTTGAAGTCTCCCACCACTCTTCAACCTCCCCATGCCATCTCATAACTAGGGCAGACCAAACACAATTTGTGCTTCAATCTATGTCCTCAAGTCAGGGAAGCTTTTGAAGTCCCCATCATTTTTCGACCTCTACAAAATTAGGACAGTGTTTCAATCCAAATCCTCGAATTAGGGAAAGTTTTTAAGTTCCCATCATTTTTCAACCTCTTCTTTCCTTCTCATGATTAGGGCAGTGCGTCAATCCCGATCCTCAAATCAGAGAAGCCTTTGAAGTCCCTTCCATTTTTCTAACCATTTCTTCTATAATCGGGGCATGTCAAACACATTTTGTGCCCTTATGCCAATCTATACTCTCACATTGAGCCAACTCTTGAAGTCCCTATCATTTTCTTCATGTCATCAATAGATGGGGCAAACCCAAACATATGGTGCACTGAGACCAAATCGGACTGTGTCAACTCTTTAGTCAGTCCTCATCACCTCATCCAATCCCTTCTAAGCCCTTGGAAATTTTTTGCATGTTGTCTAGATTATGCTTCAAAGGAAATGATATAAAAATATAGTTTCTCAATAAATTGATCTGACCAAAGAATTGATTTCAAAAAGAAGAAGGGAACTTCATGTCATCTTATCAAAGGCAAGTGAAAAGAACATAAACCAACTAGGGCAATCCTTTTGATCAAATCCCTTCCATTTCCACTATCTTTTTTTACACAAAATTCATACTTCATTCAAATTCTTCTCGATACCTCGAAACTTGGGAAGCTTTGTGTGTCTCATGAGTTTCTCACCCTAACATTCACATATCCATATTCTCAAACACTAGTTCTAAAACACCAAAATTGGGGCAACCTTTTTGGGAACTCTTGTGTTTTTCGCCTTGACATTCATAAATTACTTCTCCTTTGAGGGGTGTGTGAGGAACAACATACCCATATGGCTATCTCAGTCTCCTTCAAACTCTTTATAAAAATTCCTAGCCTTTCACTCATTTGTGAATTCAAGCACGTGTGCACTAATGTCGCAAATTAAAAAATCAAAGATATAATCATTTCAGATGTTAGACCTCGAGATGTGTGACATCCCTCACTTTCATGGAACATTCAAAATCAATGAATTTGATGATTGCAAATAAAACAATTGACTTAGGCATGCGTAGAAAAATTAAAAGACAAGACACAACCAACCTATTTCTATCATGCATTCAGGTTTTCATGCATATTAGGGTTTCAACACACTGGTTCTAGCATTAAAGTTTTAACACCTTGAGTAGCAAAAAAATGAAAAAGGGTTGTACATACATTCATGATTCATGAGTTGGCATAATGACATGCATCTTGCACAAACAACCATAACATACGTTGCACTCATTCAAAAAAAAATCTTTCGGATAGAAGCTCTTTTCATTCATCTGAATGGTTTTCGAATCCTTCCCCTTCAAAAACACAAAAAGATCAAAAATACATTCATGTTTCCTCCTTCAAATTGCCAAATCCTTATCAATCATGTTTTTCTAGCATATTGGGGTTTCGACGCCATAATCACTACACCAAGGTTTTGACACCTTGTTTTCTCTTGCACATCGGGGTTACGACACCCTGATCCCTCTGCCAAGGTTTCGAGACCTTGTTTCTCTTGTTTAAGTCGAGGTTTCTACACTCTGCTAAGGTTTTTACACCTTTTTTCTACTCTTTAAGCAAGATTTCAACACCCTGCCAAGGTTTTGACACCTTGTTTCTCCTCTTTAAAAAGATGCTTACCAATGTCTGAATACCTTGTCACTTCTCACTTATGATTACTTTCTTTTCAAAAACTCCATTTCAAAATACTTCGAATTTCATCCTACGTTCTCCATAGCGTGAAAAAACCAAACTTCGAAAAGGTAGAGCATAACAAGTTTTTCATCATGCATTCATGCATTTCAGCATCTTGATCTCTACAATAATGTTTTGACCCTAAACATGCTTTCCATCATGCAAAATCATTTGCATGTCATATCACCGTGCCATGTGTTGACACCAAATTCAAAAAGCAAAAATCTTGACAACATAACACAAGTGAGCATAGCCATGCATCATACTTCTTTAAACTATTGTTTCTTCTAAAGGAATCAATTTACAAGAATCATCTTCTTGACATTTCTTGGATTGGTGGTCCTCTTCATTCATATGAATGACCTATATATATTATAAGCCCAATTTTGTTTGGCCCATCAAGCCTAGTTTCGTATTGCCCCATAAGCCCAGCTTTGTCTAGCCTATCAAGCCCGATTTCGTACTGGCCCCCAAGTCTAGTTTTATCTGGCAAAAGCCCAGCTCTGCCTGGCCACCAAGCCTAGTTCTATACTAATCGAGCAATCCTAGTTCTAACACCTTGAGAAACCCTAATTTCTCATTTTGGAATGAGAATACATAGGATCAAGGTTAATCCTTGTCAAGCCAAAAAATAACCAAAAAAATATTTTTGTTTCTTTGTAGTAGTTTTTTCTCTTATATTTTTGGGGAAAGTCAACATTTTGAAAACCACATCAACTTTGCATTTTTAATTAAAGGTACTACCTCCGAGCGGGCGTGTAAGATGCTAACTTCTTCCCTACACCTAACCGACTCCCAGATCCAAAATATGGTTTTTCGCAGACTTGTTTTATTTTGTTGTTTTCATAGTTTTTCAAAAATAACTATGGTAGTGACTCCAAATCTCTATTTAAACCGTTTTTTTTCTTTCGTCACGATTCTGGTTGTGACACCATTCATTTTTACTGAGCACTCAAGGTTATGATTAGGGCATTGGTTGAACTACTTGAGCTTGAACTTGCTTCAATAGAGTCTTTCTTATTGAAAATCCCTGGCCTTTTTGGTTCATCCAAATCCATCTCACTTCCCAACATTAAAACTACTGAACTCATTGTAGGCCTATCCTCTTGGTATTGTTGAACACATAATAGCCCAATATGGATACAACGTAACAATTCAAATTAAATGCACGAACCCTCAATGTTTGAGTCAATTATTTCTAAAGTCTTTCCAAATTTCCACTATGTCCAAGCCTAAATGCAAAGACCAAAATACGTATAATGAACAAGAATGTAAATAACATATAAGATGGATAGAATAATAATTAGCAAAGTGGTTACATGATCAGGAAAGTTACATTGCTTTCCACGATATGGTCCGCTATTTTACATCCCACATATTATCTCCAACAGTATAACACCAAAGCTGAAAACATCTAATTTTACTAAAAATTGTCCATCAACAGCATATTTCAATGCCATCTACCCACTGAAATAAACCATTGAAGAAAGATCAAATTTATACGACTTTCTTGTAAAGGAAAAGGTTCTAAAACATTCAGACACTCACAATGTTCCAACTATCATATTTGTGTTTCCTTCGATCTCCTCTTTTCCAACAGTTTTAGCCAATCCAAAATCTGATATTTTTGGATTGAAATCCTCATCTAGAAGAACATTACTCCGTTTGAGATCTCTATGGACAATCTTAGTCGAGAATATTCATGAAGATACATAAGTCCTTTTGCTAGTCCACAAATTATGTGGAAATGCTTTGTCTAGTCAAGTAATTTACCTTTGGTATGATCTTCGTTTCACAACAATCTTTCATTAAAAAATGAATATTCATGCTTGAGAACCTTCTATATTTTAATATAATTATAAAACACTTGTGAGTACTAAAATAAGAGATCCTGACACTCTATACCAAAAATGAAGTAATCTAGGTTGTCGTTGGACATGTATTCATAAACCAATACTTTTTCTTGGTTCTGAATGCAGCAACCTAGAAGTTTTACAAGATTCATGTGCTGAAGTTTTGCAATTAGTTTCACTTCATTTACAAATTCGGTTATTCCTTATCCTGAATTCTTTGATAATCTCTTTACAACAATTTCTAGTCCACTGAATAATTTTTCCTGCAAAGCATATTCATGTGAGTAAAGACTCTTTATGATATTAATTATTCTCGAAATGTTTTCATTTCCAAAAAAATGATTTAATGGTATTTATAATTCTGCAATACTCTTCGAATATTCAAATTGACAAAAAAACATTGAATTACCCAATATACAAGTCCAAAATCACCTTCTCCAATTCGGTTGATCTCTGAAAAATTACCGGTAGCAACTGTAATTGTTGACAAATCAAACAATGGGAGCCTAAAAGCTAGACTAATTCTTGGAGGAGAAGCTTTAATCATCACCCTTGGATGGTGGCTTGGATAAGGACGTGTCTTCCTAGCCTTTGGATGAAGACTTGAAAAAGAAGACACTCTCTTAGCCCTCGGATGAAAGAGGCGTATGAATGGAGTGTAGACTTGGCTCCATGGGATGCATGATCCATGAGGTGTAGGAAGGAATATTGGCTTCCACTTAGTCCACCTTGGACCTTTGGTAGCTCATGGCCAAATCTCCTATTGGGCTTAGTCAAGCCCAATTTTATCAATTCAACTACACATTGTTTGGCTTATTATTCTAGAAAACAAAGCCTAAACAATTGGCCAATCTTATTGTTATTTTATTGCTCTTTGATACATCTCTTCAAATCTTCACATCTTCTTTGGCCCATGTGAAGAGTGTGAGAAGCCCATATGGGTTTGGACCATCTTGAATGAAGCCCAATTGGATCTTTTTTAGCATGCCCCTTGTTATTAGGCCTCTTAATAGGCCTGGGCTTGAAGGTGCATGTGGGCCATGTATTGGGCCTTGAGCATGATTTTGACCTAGGCGTTGGCCCAAGCTATAAGCCTTGTTGGGATCACATCATGAAGTATTTGAATAGTGTATGATGTCTAATAGATCACCAAACCACATGACACAACCACTTCCTACTCCACTAATATTATAATTTGTATATGCCATGCAGGAATAAGTATTGAAGCACTTATTTCTGCATTGCCATAGATCAATACTCTGATCCACAAACGTATGTTCAGTATCCGGCACTTTCAAGCCTTCCACAAGGACAAACCCATTGTACCTGATTGATACTATTTTAGTGCGGAACCAGACGATCTCAAGAACCCTCTATGTCGAACCTCTTTATGTTCCTCTCGGGACGGGGTAAACCCAACCATTTGCTCCTTATCAGGCCGGGACGTACTCGACCATACACCAACACCCATCATTCTTGCAATTCAAAGGATGTTTAACGACACATCCTTCAGACCAGTCCGTTGTGCTCCAATTTTCAAGAGACTTAGGCTCGAACCCTTTTAAGCATTCAGACACTAGTGATGCAGAAAGGGAGCAATATGCATTGACTTCACCTACGCCATAAGGGCCACATAAATCTTCTGGTACGGTTGAATAAGTATGCCATGATTTATTATCCTGAAACCATACATAATGATGCAGACCGCCACAATCAAATAATATAAAGATAGAAAAGAACTAGGTAAAGGTGGAATAGATACGGGAAGAGTATTATTTATCGCTGAAATCGGCAAAAAAGAAGAAAATGCTCTAGAAAGGATACCTCATTCTAATACCCCAGAGCAACAACTCCTTATAGAGTAACATAACAACTACTCGGTCCAACCATAATACGTCAATCCTGCTTTCCCTTCCCCATACTCTTGTACTCCTTAATAAAAGGGATTATATTCTCTCTCTCTATAACTAATTGTTTTGCCAGCTCATTTTTTCCTTTTCTTTTATAAACAATCCACTCTTTGGGCTTTGTGGCTACTTCTTGAACAATCCTTAATCCCCTCCCAATGCTTATTGCTTGATCCCCATCACATAACGAGGATGTTCTAGCAAGGTTTGGTTAAGGACCACAATTGTTATTAAACTAGTATTCACCAGTGTCCATGTGTAATAAACCTCTTACTTGTTGGACACAAACTTATAATTGTAAACCTTATTAGGCATCAGATTTGGCCAGCCACTGAAGCGTAATCCATTCCATGGTCCAGCTTTGTGGTACTTTTTGGTTCCCTTCATCATATACATATCAGGATATGGATAAAGTTTAATGCCCCACGAGAAGTCTCCTGGTGTTGGATCATCATAACTCTTCCAAGCTACCAGAGAAATACTAAGATTTCTTTTGATGTCCCATCCAATCTTCATTCCAACAACCATTGTGTTAGAAGGGTAATTAAAGCTTTGCCACAAGTATGCCTCTGCATTTGCTGCACTCTCATATCTTATTACAAGATTACCAGAATCCAAAAGCGCTGCTATTGGATTTTGTGCATCATTTGATGAACTAGTGCACCAAAGAACCATGTTGTTGTGTGCAAGGACCAAGTTGCCTAAATTTTTTAGTGTCAAGATGGCAGAGGAATCATTGATAGGACTGGCACCGTTTGCAACCCAAACAACGGTTTTAATTGGAATATTCTTATACGAAATCCTGAGATAGATCTTGTTGGGATTTCCAAGATTGAAGAAACCAAGCTCAAAGGTTCGGAGTGGGTGAGAAACTATGGTCTTTCCATAAGTGAGGGATTGGGACTGCGAAATGGATGATGTGTCTTGTACAATGGAAACAAGAGAGGGGATAAACAATATAAGTATGAGACTCGTTAAAGTAACAAGAGTAAACTTCATTGAGATGTAACCTTGAGAGTTAGAGCTCACAAGAGTAAGAGAACCGAAAACACTAAATAAAAATAGAGAGAATCTATATAGCCTAAATAACGGAGGAGTCAAACTTGTGAGCAAAGTATAAACTTCACAAGAATTTATAGTAAGTGATAATAATGTGTGTGATTGAAGTAGTAAATTTTAACTTCAACTTAATTTATTCTACTATTTCCAGTACTATTGACTCTTGTATTTCGTGTTTTACGGGTTGCTTTGTTTCTCTTTCTGGAATGTGGTAAGCCATCTGTATTATCAATTGTTATCAGTCACAATACGGTTTCCAAATAGTTGGGACATAAAAGACTTCGTTAGAAATTTCAATTTAGGAAGGACAAAACTTGTGATATTGGTCCACAAAACTCATCTCACGTTTGTGTCAATGTAGTATTTTTTTTCATTAGTTAACGCATGTCTTTGAATATTCTGAAAGAAATATCTACTTTTAAAAAAAAATAGCTAATTTTATAATGTTCACACAAGAACAAGAGGTTTGGTATATATTTCTTTAATCATCATATTAGGTCACATATAAGGAACCTAAAAATAGGATCTTTTGCGTCAGATTTACAAAACACATGAAAAAAGAGAGAGTACTTTTACTTTAATTATTAGAAACACTAGTTCATTTACGTCCCAATAAACATTAACCAATGTAACAAAAAGAATAAATCGCACAGTAGAAAGAGAGAGTATCTAAAGCATGAACGAAGGAGTCAAAATTCTGTGCGAAGTATAAACTTCATTGAGTACTAAGCCTGTGAGTAAAAGTTCACTCTGAAGACTAAGAAAACAAAAAGAGTCAAACTTGTGTGCGAAGTATAAACTTCATAAAAATATATTAGACAAGTGGCTTGGTTCTTGACAATGAGTGATAATAATTTGTGTGATTGAAGTAGTAAGTTTTAAATGTTGTATGAGTTTTAGTGGAATTTTTGGTGGACTCCTGTATTTCCTGTTTTATGTGCTTTGTTTGCTTTTCTTTCTAGAATATGGCTAGAAGGATGAAAGTGTCTAGTCTTGTCAATGGTTGTTTTCATTCATTGTCTAATGTCCAAATAACTAGTTCAAACTTCTATATAAGTCTAGGATAGAAAGTTCAACAATTTTGGTGCGTATAGGGATAACTTGCGATATTATTGGTCCATAAAACACACCTATCTATCATAACCAAATTCTCACGTTTGTTTCAATAGTCGTTGATTATTACCTAACATGTATTTGAAAATATTATGAATTAAATATATTTTCTTAAAATCAGGGAATTATATGTAAGCTAATAAATACCAAAAAAACCAATTTAACAGTAACAGAGATACCAAAAAAGAAGACAAGCACAATCATTATGGATGCAAGGGAAAAATTATTTCATTCAACAATGATTATCAACTCTCTCTATTAACAAAAACTCAGAGAATAAGGAAAAAGTGAATCAAGAGAAATGAATGATCTCAACAATTTTCCCCCCTCTCTCCTCTAACGATTTTTTCCTTTTAACCCACTGCGTTATGTCACGTAGTCCTTCATCCACACACTCTCTTTTCTGGATCGTGTAATTCGGTTGTTACACTTGCCTCCTCTGCTCTCATCCACGTGTCCCAACTTCATTGGCTTGTTTTTAATTGTCCCCAGCTCATTTTCCAGTTGCACTTTCATTACAATATATAATGTTCGAACTAAAACAAGAAATGTTTGGTATATCAATTTTTATGATCAAATTAGGTCACATAAAAGAATCAACAAAGATATAGAGATATGTAAAAAGATTACGATAGACTTGCACGAGATATAAAAAATGTATTTTTACGACAAATTTAGAAACACAATGCAAAAAATGGGTTCATCTACCTCAGATAAATATTGACTGACGTAGATGTAGCTAATGGAGTATAACAATTAATTTTATGTCAATTAAGATCATAATTGACATAGATAATAATGTTTTACATTGATTATTGTATCACACCTAGCCGGTTCCGCTAGCATACAAACACAACCAACACATATCACCCTTGACCGACAACTCATATTGGACAAGGCTAGGGGACTGGTGTACCACACCTAGCCAAACTCGACCAAATAAGTAGACAATGTGTATATCAAGGTAGCCAAGTTCCCAGCCTAGGCCGAGTTAGCCTAAACTTGTACCGGTTTTAACCTAAACTAAACATCTAAAGGAACAACATGCATCTCATATCACCAACATAAGCCATCAAGACAAGTAGCCGGCCTAGACCGACTACTCCAACATATCCGGTAAGATTAGAGCCTAGGTCGACCACTCCAATGAACTCAGGATAATAGAAGCCCCCGCGTTCAATAAACCTTAAGGGCCTGGGTTAGGGCCCAAGCCCACTCACAGCCCAAGTTAGAGCCCAAGTCAAGGCCCAGCCCATGAGATGGTCAGACATCATTAATGCTCTATAAATACACGTGGACCCCAGCAATTAAAGGTACGCATTCATTAATCACTGATTTGACTCCCTGAGAACTTTGACTTACTTGAGCTTCAGAGACTCTTCTGCAGGTAACCCCTCCTGGGTTCAAGCTGACATGTACCGACCAGGAAGAGGCCAACCGAAGAGATAGCGGACTACAGGGTAAGGTGACGCTTGTGCCTAACTTATCTTATTTATTCTTTGCAGGAACAATTATATATATATATATATATATATATATATATATATATATATATAAAATAAAACATATATTCGTAAAGTTTAAATTAAAATATGTGATTTAAACTAGATGACTATGATTAAACTAAGAGAAGATAAATTGTTTATGTTGGCTTCCCTAGCGTATTGTTCTTATCGAGTTTCGGAGCCTCTTCCTTCTGATAGGTGGCAAGATCTAAGTTGCTTGATAACTCTTGTTAAATGCTCCTAATGGATGGAATATAGGGAAGATTCATTGGCAAGTATACCAAATCGAACAAGTAATATAGTGAACAAGTCCATACATCGTCTCCTATAGGAACTAATGTGATTTGAATTAATTGGTTAGTTACTAATAAAGGATGAGAATAACAAAAATATTTATTGAGTTTAAATGAAAGATAAATTTGAAATTAAATGTAAAGAATAACAGAACTTGAGACAATGGGAACAAATTGCTTGATTGAGGAAAATAAAAGATAAAAACTTCACCGGGATTAGGTTTCACAATTCCATTCAAAATAAAAACAATAAACAAAACATTCCTCATTTTGTCTCTAAGACATCGTTTGTAACATCCTTCGATTTCGTCGCAAACAAACCTAAAATAATAAAAACCATATGTCTAGCAATTTTTACTATTATGTTTGCATTAATGACCAAAGTGTTGATGCTTAAGAATGACCGATGACTACATCTATGTCTAGCATGCGAAATCAATGGTTGTTTTATCCTACTCAGGTTTCACAAACTATCCTTTGGATCAATTAGTACTCCCACATATGCACCATATCTAAAACATGCAATTAAAGATCATAATTTGGGTTTCCAAAATATCTTTCAGATCAGTATGGATTCTCGCATGTGCAAAATTCACAGACTATGCAGTTGGAACAAGAATAAAAATAGGAAGTATGGAAAAAGATTATGTTGAATGAAGAATTCACAAAGAATTAATAATAAATTACACCCAACCCCACTGTTAGTTACTCCTAAATATATTGAACACTGGACTAATGATGAAATTGAATGCCTTCAGCCTTCAAAATGTCCTTTTACCTTCAAAAGTATTTAGATCAAGTTTCTTTCTCTTCAAGTGTGTGTTTTGACCTCTATCAGACCCTCTTTTATAAACTTTCATAATTGGACTGGGCCTAAAATTTGGACTTGATTTTGTACTTCATTAAATTGTAATAGATAATCCTTGATATATAACTTTTAATCTTCATAGATTTCATATCTTTGATATATTCTTCAAATCTTCTAACTTGTAATTGGATAAGCTAACTTTGTGGATAAATAATATTGGAGATTTCACTCATTTTGTTGCTAATCTTCACAAATCTTTGAGATTTCCACTTATTTGCAAAATATTTTCCAAACATTTCCACTTTTATTGAATTAAACCTTAAATATCAAATTAAATTCAAAAATAAAACATAAAAAATAAATAAAATAAAACATGATAATGCCAATTATTAGTTACACTCCTTGTACGAGTAACAGTATTCATAGAAATTCTTGACCTTAATGAAAACTATTAAAAAAATCTAGAATATCAATAATGTAATAAAAAATTGTCGCATGTAAGATAAATTAGCAAGATAATAATAGTAATGCATTATTAACCATATATGTTTTTCACATTATAAGAGGATATTAATGATATCAATATATCTTATAATCACTCTATTGAGATTAGACCATATATTTTGTTAATATATAGTAACTGAATCAACAAATATCTTTGTTAATATTATTTATCTACTTTAAGCCCATAATGTTGAATGAACTTTGTTAGGCTATACTCTTTGAGTATATTTGTTAGGTCAGGTAGGTAAACAAGCCCCTTAAGCTTAGAAGTTTGATTATGTAGATAGGATATACATGTTGCAATTGTAATTGACCCTTTGTTGAGTTATAGCCGACTTTATGTTTTGTAGGTGGACTTGGCCATTTAGACAAGTTATAAGTGGTCATCTTTAACCATGATGAACTTGGGTTATCTTTGACCAAGTTGTATAGGTGGTCATCTTCGACCTCTTTGTACTTAATATTGTGTTATGACTGCCTTGTTAATTTGGCTTGATGAATATATATGTGGTTAGAAGTGACGTTTAGGCATTTTTTATATTTATGTGAAGCATTAATGAGGAGTTTTCTAGGCAGCTGATAATAGATATTATGTTTTATTTTTTATTTATTTTTATCTTTTATTTTATATTTTATTAGTATCCTTTTAAATATTTTCAGGTTTTATTTAATAAAATTGGAAAAGATAAGGATTTGGTTTACATATTTAATATTTTACAGATATGTAAAAATATCAAAGAAATTAAGAAGAATCTCTTTATAAAATTGGTTTCTCTAGTACAAGAAGTACAAATCAACAAGCCTAGTCTAATTCGAAAAATCTATAAGTAAGGGGTTTGACAAAGGTCAAATGAACAACTCTTTTAGGAAATAAACACCCTTTTTGGGAAAATCCCTCTTTTGGGAGAGAGAGGAAAAAATAATTCTTTTGGAGAGAATGACATTTGACCTAAAAGGAGAGAAGGTAGAGGCACATTCTGAAGGTTAAGGATAAGGATCAGTGGTTCGAAGGAGAACCTCAAGACTTGAGAGAAAAACTCAAATTTTCATATACTCCAATCTAACTACAAATGTGTCTCATAAAAGCGTATATACTATGGGCCTAAACAAAAAATCCCAACACAACTAAAAGGTCCGATAAAGCTCAAACATAAACATTACAAAATTTAGAAAAGAGATCATATTCTATGATCCAAAGTTAATCTAAGATCTCTTTGAAGGTCTTGGGCATGATTCCATCAACTGCTCTGAAATTCCTGCGATGGCCATAGCCATTCCTCTATCAAATCCCTTTTTCAATTGGGAAAACCATGAGTACTGGAGGAAGTTGAACTTGAGCTTGATGGAAACGTTACTTGTTATGTATTTTTTTCAACTACAAATGTATTTTATGATTACTTTTTATGAAGTATAGTTTAATTGGAGTTTTGAATCTACTTTTGTTGCAAGTTAACATTCTTGTTGTTGAGAAGTTATACTCGTGATGAAGGATTATCTTGTTTCCTTTTAGAGTTATGAATATGGTGAAGTTGTTTAAGAAAGCTTTTTGAAAATTCCCACTGGACATTAAGATACCATGCTATCTAGATGTGAAGGTTCATTTCTCAAGCTCATAAAAGGAAGAAGAGAGTTGGATTCAAGCTTAAACACACACGGCAATAACAACACTTAAAGAGCAAAATGAAAGAAGAAACAATAAAAATGGAAAGCATAGAAGATGAAGAATGGAAGAAGCACGCCACTCATAGGGGGATCTAAGCCAACCAAACCCTAGAGATGAGTGATGGTGCCGCCACTTGCAAGCAAGATAAGGCAAAGGTGAGTTCACTTCTAGGAAGGATAGCTCATGAAAATTGGTGGTTGAATGCACAAAGTTTATAACAAAATGATCAACCCTTTTACAAGACAAGGAGCACCCTTTAAATAGGAGTTCATAGGGGTCCTTTAGCAAATACAAAAACATGAAAAAGGATTAACTAGCAAACCCTAAACCTAATGTGAGAGTGAGTCTTGGCCAAGTGAAGGGAGATGATTGGTGAAGGCATTCCCATGAGGATTCTAGGCCAAAAGAGGAAGGAGACCAAGTGACCTTCTAAGGCATAAACCACAAAGGCAAAAGGAGACAAGGTACATGTCTACTTTTGCTTTTGCTTTATGCTTTTTGCTTTCCTCTCTCTTCCACTTCATCCAAGTGCTCCAATCACCAAGTGCCACCTAGCCATGCTCTACTTTCTCTTAATTACCTACAAAACAAGACAAACAAGGATTAGCATGTTGGTTTAAGTTAATCTAATCTTGGTTAAAGGTCAACTTTAGATCAAAGTCAACAAGTCAACCAAAATAAGTCAACTAGAAACCAACTTAGGGAATTCAAACTAAAGTAATGCAAAACAAAGATAAAGGTGATGGAATAAAAGACTCCCCTCTAGACATGCTTCTAGTGATCCTTCTTGAGGGAGCTTCTAAGGAGGTGGTCACGCCTTCATCAACTCGCTTGCTAAAGATTGGGCATGCTAAGGTCCTGATTCACTACAATTGATATGAAATTATCACATCGAGTTGGTATGGTAATAATCTTCATCTATGCCCCTTTTATCTAGCTTGCAATTCTTGTTTTTGAGCATTGACTTTTTAATGTGTTCGTCTAGAGAGGAGATTAGACTACCTTTGAGTAGGGAATCTCTCTTTTCTCAAGTGAAGCCAAACCCAATCTCCCTCTTGGAAGATGACTTCCTTTCTTCCCTTATTACCATCCTCTTGTTGTTTCTTAACTCTCCTCTCAATGGTTTCCTTGACTTGTGAATGCAAGTCTTGAATGTACTCGGCTTTGGCCTCACCATCTTGGCAAGTCCATGCCTCATGAGTGGGTAGGGGAAGGAGGTCTAAGGGAGTTAGGGGATTGAACCCATACACAACCTCAAAAGGGGAATGACAAATAGTGGAATGCACAACCCTATTATAGGCAAACTCTATGTGGGGAAGAAGTTCCTCCCACTCTCTAATGTTTTGCACTATCATACATCTTAGCATTTGCCTTAGGGTTCTATTAACCACCACGGTTTGGCCATCACTTTGGGGATGGCAAGTGGTGGAGAAAAGAAGCTTGGTGTCATATTTACACCACAAGGTTATCCAAAAATGGCTTAGGAACTTGGAGTCCCTATCACTTACAATGGACCTAGGTAGGCCATGTAGTCTTACCACTTCCTTGAAGAAAAGATTTGCAATATAAGTTGAATCATCAATCTTATGGCAAGGAATGAAATGGGCCATCTTAGAGAACCTATCCACCACTACAAAAATGGAATCCCTACCTGTTTTGGTCCTTGAGAGGCCTAAGACAAAATCCATAGAAATGTCAACCCAAGGCTTGGAAGGGATAGGCAAGAGGGTGTAAAGACCATGGGGTTGGACTCTAGACTTGGCTTTCATGCATGCTATGCAACCTTTACAATGCCTATCTACATGCTTCCTCATATGAGGCCAATAGAAGTGTTCTTTCAAGACTTCCAAAGTCTTGTTTGGCCCAAAATGCCTCATTAATCCTCACTCATGTGCCTCCCTAATGAGTGAGGCTCTTAAGGAACCTTGGGGAATGCAAAGTCTCTTACCTTTGAAAAGATATTGATTGAGAAGGTAAAAGTCTTTGTAAGCCCCTTGGTGGCACTCACTAAGAATGGGGGAGAAATCAACATCCTTTGGATACAATTCCTTAATATGATCAAAACTAAGAAATTTAGTTTCAAGAATGGAAAGGACAAAATGCCTTCTTGAAAGTGCATCCGCCACAATATTAGTCTTTCCTTGCTTATGTTTGATCACATATGGGAATTGTTCTAAGAACTCTACCCACCTAGCATGTCTCTTGTTTAACTTGCCTTGGCTTTTCAAAAATTTGAGTGACTCATGGTCACTATGTATCACAAACTCATTTGAAAGAAGATAGTGTTGCCAAGTTTGCAAAGTTCTCACAAAAGCATAAAGCTCTTTGTCATAGGTGGAGTAATTGATGTGACTCCCCTTGAGTTTCTCACTAAAATAAGCTATGGGGTGCCCTTCTTTGAGAAGTACGACCCCAATGCCTACATTGGATGCATCACACTCAATTTCAAAATTTTTGGAGAAGTTAGGGAGGGCTAAGAGTGGTGCATTGATCAATTTTTGTTTTAAAGTTTCAAAAGCCTTTTCTTGATCTTTGCCCCACTTATAGGCCACACCTTTCTTGACCAATTCATTGAGAGGGGTGGCTATGGTGCTAAAGTTTGGCACAAACCTCCTATAGAAACTAGCCAACCCATGGAAAGACCTAAGCTCACTTACATTCTTTGGGGGAGGCCAATCCTTAATGGCCATCACTTTTTCTTGGTCCACATGGACCCCATGTTGATTTATTTTGAAACCTAGGAAGATCACATGATCCATCCCAAACACACATTTCTCCATGTTAGCATATAAGGATGCCTTCCTTAAGGTTTCTAACACACTCCTTAAATGATGCAAGTGGTCATCTTGAGACATACTATAAATGAGAATGTCATCAAAGTATACCACAACAAACTTCCCTAAGAACTCCCTAAAAACATGGTGCATGAGTCTCATGAATGTACTAGGTGCATTGGTCAAGCCAAAGGGCATGACTAACCACTCATATAATCCAAACTTAGTCTTGAAAGAGGTTTTCCATTCATCACCTCCTTTGATTCTAATTTGATTGTACCCACTCTTCAAGTCTATTTTGGAAAATATGGTTGCACCATGTAACTCATCAATCAAATCATCTAACCTAGGAATGTGATGCCTATACTTGATGGTTATGTTGTTGATAGCCCTCCAATCTATGCACATTCTCCATGTTCCATCATTTTTGGGGACTAAGATCACAGGCATTGCACAAGGACTCATGTTATGTTGCACCCACCCCTTTTCTAACAACTCATTCACTTGTTTTTGAATTTCTTTAGCCTCCTTGGGACTAGTCCTATAGGCTGGCCTATTAGGCAAAGATGAGCCTTGTATGAAATCAATTTGGTGTTCTATACCTCTTAGGAGTGGGAGACCCTTTGGAGGTTCTTGAAAAACATCTTTGAACTCATCTAAGACTAATGACAAGTCTAAGGGACATCTAGAGTGAGGGTTTTGGAAGGAGGGGGAAGATTCACTAGGATAAGCTAGGAATATGGGTTTTAGGGCAAGCATTACCTTCTTCATCCCCTTGAGGGTGATCATGCTCTTCTTGGACTCATGCCCTTGTGCCTTCTTTTGCGCCTTCTCTTTTTTTCTTTTCTTAATCATTTGCAATTGGTCTTCATTGACTTCTCTTGGTGAAAGAGGTAGTAATGTGATCTTTTTGCCTTGGAAGCTAAAGGTAAACTTGTTAACATGGCCATCATGAAAAGCTTTTCTATCAAATTGCCATGGCCTTCCTAATAAAATGTGAGTTGCTTCCATGGGCACTAAGTCACATAATACCTCATCCTTGTAGTTTCCAATGGAGAAGTTAATAAGGACTTGTTTGTCCACTTTGATTTCACCTTCCTCACTAAGCCAAGAAAGCTTATATGGCTTGGTATAAGGGATGGTTTTCAAGCCAAGCTTGTCCACAACCCTTGTGCTAGCCACATTAACACAACTTCCACTATCAATTATGAAGGAGCAAGTTTTGTAGTTGATTTGGCACCTTAAGTGAAAAATACTTTCCCTTTGGTTTTCAAATTCTTTAGGCACGTAGCCTAGCATGCGCCTAACCACCAACAAACCTCCTTCATTAGGTTTGATTTCATCCTCACTTGAAGATTGGGAAGAAGTGTGGGAGGAAGAACTTTTAGGGGAGGGGGGAGAAGAATGTTCACTTTCAACCTCTCCTTTAGGGTTCAAGATCATGTTCCTTTTTGTTGGGCAATTTGAAGCAATGTGACCATAGCCCAAACACTTAAAACATTTGATGGAACTAGTTCTTGAACTTTGAGAAGAGTTTGCATTTTCATGGGAGGTTCTAGACGAATTGGTCCTAGGTGGGTGGTCTTTGGAAGGAGGTTTCTCATCCTTTCTTTCTTTTCCTTTCCAAGTTCTAGAGTAGTATTCATTGTATGAAGTATTCCTCTTGGCCTCTTGTTTCTTTTTCAATTGACTTTCAACTATTAAGGCCAAGTGTAAAATTTTATCAAGAGTGGAATACTTATACAACTCAACTACATCTTGAACTTCTTTTCTAAGACCACTCACAAATCTAGCTACCTTTTCTTCTTCACTTTCAAATTGGAGTCCTACTTTGAGAAGCATGGACTCCATCATTTTAAAATATTCATTCACACACATATACCTTTGTTGAAGCCTTTGGAGCTTCAAAAGAGTCTCCCACCTATAGTAGGAAGGAACAAATCTAGCGCACATCAAAGTCTTAATGTCCCTCCAAGAGGCCGCGGGTGGCTCTTGGTTAATATTGTTCATACACAATTAATGCCACCATGTCATGGCATAATCTTCAAATTCTAAAACTACTAAATCTACTTGTTCTTGATCACCAACTAAATGAATGTTGAAGATTTGGTCCACTTTTTGCTCCCATTCTATGTAGAGGTTTGGGTCATTCTCCCCCTTGAACTTTGGAATCTTGATTGGTGGAGGTTGTCTTTATGGGAGTTGATTGCGCCTTCCACCACCATCATAGTCGTGCCTTCTTCTTCTTCCACCATGGCTAGAGTCCTCGGAAGAGAACCTCCTCCTTCTCCTCTCATCTTCCCTAAGCTCAAGTCTTTGGATGTGCTCTTGTAGGAAGATCTCATTTTGCCTCCTATCCGCCCTCAATTGGTCAAAAGTTTCTCTCCTACTCACTTCCATCTCACGTAAGATGTTGGCAAGGGTCATTTGTTCACTTTCTTAGGCCATAGGAGTCACCATGGGAGGGGAATAAGGTGAGGCCGACTCCTCCTCTTCTTCTACCTCCAAGATTGGATCCATATTCATGTTTCTACACCAAATACTCACCAAAAACCGAGACAACGAAGAGGTTAGCTAACAAACAATTCCAAACCCGAGACCAAGAGTGGTCTTCTCAAGCACCCAAGTGTTTTTTATCACACTTCCAGAGCACACAAGCAAGGCTAGCACTCAAAAACCTTTCAAACAAGTGAAAACACATTTAAAGAGATGAAAACCTTTTCAAAACTCAAACAAGTGGCTCGGCCACAACACTCTAGGAAGACAAGGAAAAGGAAACTACTAAGACAAAACAAAGATTACCTAAAGACAAGCAAGCAAAGCTAAAAAAAACAATAAAGTATAACTTCTAAGGAAACTTGTTTTTAAAGACAAAACTTGAACAAGACTAAAGCAATGAAAAACACTTTCAAAGACTCTATGGAAAGAATTTGAACAAGCCAAGATTATACCTCAAATTATGCAAACACCAAGAAAGATCATAACCAAGTTAAAGCATAAAACTAATTTGTCAATATCACCCAAAATCCAAGTATAAAATTTGGTAGCATAACACCTAGTAAAAATGGCCAAATGGATTCACCAAGCAACACATTAGCTCTCAGCCAAACTGTTTTTGGTCATGAAAATAATTTTTCTTTTCAAAATTAGGTACTTAAGATGATGAAAAGGATATTTTAGGGTGTCTTGAACACTTAGTTCCCAAAAAAATTAGGTCAAAATCAATTTCAAGAAGCATACAACAACAAAAGGCATAGATCTCATGCAATAGCTCAAATACTTAGAAACAAGAACAAGAAAACTCAAAGAAGCATATGACAAGAGACTCAAGAAAAGTTAGACACATTTAAAGACTCAACATGACATACACAAAGACACAAACATGTAGCTATCATGCATTTAAACTCATGGATTTGAGGCTCAAAGACTAAGCATCCAAAGACATGTTATCCAACCACATTTAAGAGTAAGAAGAGTAACCAAACAGTAGCCAAAACTGCCCAACATAACCTGAAAAACGTTGATTCGCGGTGATCTCGGCAGCTCTTACCTTTGCTCACTATTTCAATCATAACTCTCTCCACAGAACTCCAAATGCATTGGTTCTTTTTTTGTTAAAAACTAGACTAACAGGGCTTTCTTTTGACATCAAGAACGTAATTTTTGGACGACTGATCAGGTGCAGTTTAATCTTTTAAAATCGTGAACAGTTTCTGTCAGCATTGTTTTTATGTGGACCATTCAAAGATAGCTACACAAGACAAGGTTAGAACATGAAAACACCATATTCAAGATAACCTAGGCTCTAGATACCAAATGATGAAGGATTATCTTGTTTCCTTTTAGAGTTATGAATATGGTGAAGTTATTTAAGAAAGCTTTTTGAAAATTCCCATTGGACATTAAGATACCGTGCTATCTAGATGTGAAGGTTCATCTCTCAAGCTCATGAAAGGAAGAAGAGAGTTGGATTTAAGCTTACACACACACGGCAATAACAACACTTAAAGAGCAAAATGAAAGAAGAAACAATAAAAATGGAAAGCATAGAAGATGAAGAATGGAAGAAGCACGCCACTCATAGGGGGGATCTAAGCCAACCAAACCCTAGAGATGAGTGATGGTGCCGCCACTTGCAAGCAAGATAAAGCAAAGGTGAGTTCCCTTCTAGGCAGGAGAGCTCACGAAAATTGGTGGTTGAATGCACAAAGTTTATAACAAAATGATCAACCCTTTTACAAGACAATGAGCACCCTTTAAATAGGAGTTCATAGGGGTCCTTTAGCAAATACAAAAACATGAAAAAGGATTAACTAGCAAACTCTAAACCTAATGTGAGAGTGAGTCTTGGCCAAGTGAAGGGAGATGATTGATGGAGGCATTCCCATGAGGATTTTAGGCCAAAAGAGGAATGAGACCAAGTGACCTTCTAAGACATAAACCACAAAGGCAAAAGGAGACAAGGTACATGTCTACTTTTGCTTTTGCTTTATGCTTTTTGCACCAGTGCAGTAAGGGCTTTTTGCCCCGATTATTTTTCTCGTTTTGCCTCAGGTTTGGAATCGAGGCATATTGGGTTGAGGCCAAAAGGTACCCCTTTTGGCCTCGGTTGTTACCCGAAGCCATAGAGTCCCTTTTCTGCCTCGGGTCCATGAGAACCGAAGCCATAAGATAAAAATATTTATTTTTAATTAAATTTTTCGCGGCACAGATCTGAAAGCCAGCTAACGTCGGACCAGAACCAGAATCCTTTCATCCCTACAATGAACGCGAACGCGAACCTAATCAGAACGCGAACGCGAACCTAATCAGAACCCCCATCCCAGCAATGAACGTGAACCAGAATCCCCCATCGACGAACCACCATTGTCGCAGCGATGAACGCGAACCACTATTGCAAGCCATCATCGGCACCGCTGCGACGAACGGTGAGAAGACAAGTCTGGTGACGGTGCAGATTCACGACCTTTGTTGCAGTGACGGTGGCTTTCTGCAAGGGCAGAGATCTCGACGGTGGTTCCTCTAGTGGAGCGCGATGGCGATCTCGCGAAAGGTGCTGCCATGGTGGATCGCGTCGCCGCGTTGCAGATCTGGTTCCCTGTTTTCGCGTCATAGTGGTGGTTCGTGTTCGTAGTGGAGTTTCACGGTGGCTAGGGTTTAGGGTTCCCATATGGTTCTGTGCGCGCGAGCAAGAAGATGGAGAAGACGCAGCAGCGCGAGGAAGAAGTAGAGGGGTTCGCGTTTTTGTGCCCTAATTAAACTATTTGGCCCCGGTTCAGTGCCATCCGAGGCCAAAGACGTAACCTTTTGGCTTCGGGTCTGTTCAACAGAAGCATATAAGCACCTTTTGGCACCGATTTTTTTTGAACCGAAGCCTATAACCCCTTTTGGCCTCGTGTTTTTCTTGAACCGAGGCATAAAAGTTGCCTGAAATTGCAAAAATGCCACTGCGTCGTTTTATGCTTCGGTTCCTTGCCAACTGAGGCTTATAAGGCGAGGTAAAAATGCAATTCTGCACTAGTGTTGCTTTCTATCTAAAAGTTTCATCATTCTTAATTTGATTTTTGTGCAAAAAGCCATATGTACCCAACGGGTTTCATGACTTCAGGTGTGAGAACTATATGTCTAAAAACCTTTCGTTTAGCAAGCAAATGTAATTATGCTTCTTTCCATATTTTCATTTTGGCCAACCTTTTCTTTGTCGACAATCTTCAATGATAATTACTTATTGATCCTCATTGTCATTCATAGCATTCATTGCTATATTATAAGTAAAAGTTTCATCAATGTTAACTTCATTTTGGTTCCATATTATATGATTCATGACATAATTTATTGAGATCTCATCATTTTCAACAGTTTCAGGTACCTGAGGTTCTTCTGGAACCGAACCATTAATTATGTCAAATGAATCTTTTGGGATTTCAACTTTTTGGATTAGGTCATTTTGCATTTTAGCTCCCTTTCTCATTCAAGAGTTTTTATCTTTGGAACCAATAGGCGTACCACGCTTCAAACGTGTCTTTGAAACTAACAAACCTACCATGCTTCAAGCGTGTTATGAAATAATATCAAATATACTCAGAGCATTAGTAGTTGGTACATATAATTTGATTACCCTTTCTGTCAATAAGAATATTTGGTAATTGATAGACTAATTTTGTAAATGAATTATCTTTTAAACTTCTAGTTCACATTCTTTTGTACGAGGATCAAGATAAGATAATGATAATTCATTCCAACCAATATTCTTTTCGAATTGTTTTCTTTCTCCCCCTAATGTTGGAAAAACTTATTCATCAAAGTGACAGTCGAAAAATCAAATTGTATATTAGTCGAGCTGTAAATAAGTCTCTTGTTGGTAATTCAACATATTTTATTATTGAGGGAGGATCATATCCAACATATATTCTCAATCATCTCTAAGGACCCATCATAGTCCTTTTTGGTGTGAAAATCAAAACATATATACCACACTTAAAAATTCTTACATGAGAATATTAGTTCACTAACCAAAAACCAACTGCATAATAGAGTATTTGTGATAACTTACTGGCTTGATGCGAATCAATAATGCAACATGTGAAATTGCATATTTCCAAGTAGTCATTGGAAGATTAGCTCGCGTAAGTAATGATCTTGCAATCAATTTTAGACGTTTTAGTAATGATTTTGCAAGTCTATTTTGAGTATCAACATGTGCTACTGGATGCTTAACTTCAATTCCAATTGATATACGATACTCATGAAAAGCATGAGATGTAATTTCATCAGTATTATCAAAACAAATTTTCTAAATCGAATAATTTGGGAAGTGAGCTCTTAACTGTACTAATAACTTTGCAATTACTTGATTGCGAGTTGATAATAAACAAATGTGACCATCTATTTGATGCATCAATTAAAACCATAAAATATATAAATGTTCCACATGGTGGGTGTATTGGACCATAAATATCACCCTGTATTCATTCTGAAAATGAGATTGACTCATTTTTTATTTTTCTGATAATGGTCTAATTATCAACTTTTGTGAACATATAGTACATGAGAACTCATTAGTCTGAAGAAGTTTCTTGACTCTTAAGTGGGTGTCAATGCAATATCTTCATCAAATCTTTATGCATTAAAGTCATTTGTGCTAACAACTTTTCCTTTTAAATTTTTTTCCACTTTTAGAGTTGTGTGAAAAAGTTCCTCCAATGTGACATAGTTTTGCAATTCCACCACATCTTGGATCTCTTGGTTTTATCCATGTAAGAACCTTGCCATCTTGGCATCATTGTTTTCTTCCACTTAGCATTTCATAAGAAGCTTGTCCATCTTCGTGTAGTATTCCTCCGCATTTTTAGATCCATGCCTCAACCTTTGAAGTTGAAGGAGAAAATATTTCTTATGATGCTTAGGTATGAATCTCTCTCTCAAACATTTTTCCAAATCATCTTAAGTTTGAGTGGGTTACCTCATTTTGAATAAGGTTCCACAAGCATAACCCTCAAATTCAAGCATAACAAGTTTAATAATGTCCAAGTCCTTAAGTTCAAAAGAAAAAGAAATTTGTTCTACTTTCTTTTCCCATTCCTCATACACATTGGGATCAAATATGCCTAAGAACCTTGAAAATTTGACAATATTTTTTACAATTAATTTATCTAGTTCAGCTCTTGGATGGTGCCTCCTCTCACGACTTTGTCTTTGGCTTCTTCTTGAAGGTTCATAAAAGGCCTCCATCTCACTTCCAAATTACGTGTAAGCTCTTAAAGAATTATGAAGCTTTTTCTCTTCCAACTTTTGGATTCGTTTGCTTTGTTCTTCCAAGTGGTTATAGATGCTTAAGGAAGATTTAAGGTCAGTCCATATTGAAACTTCCTTCCTCTTTGCAATTCTTGGCTGCCATTCCTAGAAAGATGCATAAAAACCTACAAAATAAGCCACAAAACTACTTCTAAAGTAGTGTAAATGTTAGTAAAAAGATGTCCTATCACTCTTTAGTGTTTGTGCTCAAAATTTTCGTCCTCTCCACTAAGAAAATAGTAAAAATATGGTCTAAGAAAATAGTAAAAATATGGTGTATAATGATCAACACTTAGTTCGCTCAAGAGAGAGTAAAAGAGTTCTCAAAAGTTACTTCAAAGTCCAAGTCAAGAAATACTATCTTTTATGTGAAAGATATGAAGCAAATCAAAATATACTTAAACCTTAAATTCTTTGAAAAGTGGTAAACAAAACCACGAGAATCAAAGAAGACAAATTGGAAATGCTCATTAAAAAAAGGTAATAAAATATTATATCAACTCATTTGACAAGTGACTCAAAAATGAAAAAGAAAAACTTGAAAAGGACACGAGGAAAGGTAAAATTCAAGCAAAAATTTCACTCATATGAATCATGTTAAATGTTCTAATGAAGGCTACCAAACATATACACATTCAAAGAGATAAAAGTCATTCAAATGAATTATACAATTCGTGAATCCCCCTGTGGAAGTCAAACAACAATTTGTTTCAAGAAACTAGGACAAACTAGTCATGAACTACCACTTTTTACTTGATTTTTTTTTTCCTTTTGCTTCTTTTTCATTTTTGACTTTTTTTCTTAGCCCAATATGGTTTGATAATTCAGATTAACATGTCCCTTGAAGATTTGATTGTATTTGGTAATTTGCTTAAAACAATTACTACAAAACTACCAAAACAGAAAAGGGATTCAACAATTACATATGTGTTCATGAGTCTAAAATCATCTTACAAACATGTATAATTTTAGAAAAACATTCAAAATAAATTTAACACTTTAAAAACTATAGAAAACAATAGAACAAGACATAGACTAAAAAATTAAAACAAGGATAAAGCACGTGAAATTAACCAAGCATCAACATCATACCCATTTTCCTAAAAAAAAATTGACCTATTTTGGAAGAATTTGATATAATGACTTGATTAATGGAGTAAACTAATGAAACAAAACACAACATATATGGATAACATGTTTATCATTCTACCAAATCAAGAAAGGAATACATTAATCACATCCAAAGAGAAGTTGGTTTCAAACCCATTGACAAGGAACACCTACTTGGAATGATGAAACACCTTCTTAGACTTGGGCTGATCCTTCTATCTTTGATACCACTTGATATGAACCTTATAATTTTGGTAGGATCTAGATCAGTCCCTCAAGGTGTATGAAAGACGAAACCCATGCTTGAAGATCCATTAATGGCAGAAGAAAAAGAAGAAATAATAAACACCATAGGTTAGACTAGAATATGGAGTAGAAAAACATAATCAAGTAAAGAAATGAAATGAAAAATGGATTAAGGAAGAGAAATGGAAAGAACATGCCACCTTCAATTAAGAATAAAGGATAAATGCAATATGATTCACCACTTGAAAAAGATTTCCAAGATAATAACCTGAACGCTAAACTTCAACTCTCAATCCTCAGAAAAAGAGACTTCTCAAATGCTCACAAAAAGACTCTAGGAAACCTACTATATAAAGGTGATGATCCCACCCATGTATCTTCCCAAAACATAATCCTAGATTCTAAACCTACTTTCCACTCTAAGTTCTCGTCAAACCATTTTCCTTCCTCTCCCTCTCCATAATGTCCTTCCACCAACTTCATGTATAATGTTTTCTATTTTATCCTTTTAGTCCTCTCCAAGAGCCATATAAATTGTAGGATATCCTTTCATAATCCTTGTTCACTCGTGCGCAATTTTCATTCCCATTGAGCTAAAAGAGGTTTGTTGAACCATTGGATGTCTTTTATTCCAAGTCCTTTTCATGTTTAAGTTTACATAAATTTTCCATTTCACCTAGAAAATCTTTCTATCCTCATGTCCCCATCTTCACAAAAAGCTTCTTTCAAGACTATTAATAGTCTTACAAACACCTATTGGGACTTTATAAAATGAAAAATAGTAAAGTAGTAGGGCTGTTACTATTGATTTTGTTAAGCATATTTTTCTTTCAAAAGATAAATGTATACCTTTCCAAGTATGCTTTTAGTGAGTAAAACATTTTTGAGTGCTTTTTTGGGTTGTCAAATAGGTTGCTTTATTGGGTTACCTCTTACAACCATACTAAGATATTTGAAAGGTACTTCCATTGTATTACAATTTAAAATACGTGAGTAGCTCATTAAATCATTTTTATCTACGCTTAAGGCTCAAAATTTTATTTTATGCAAATTAACTCTAAGTCTTGAAGTCATCTTAAAGCACCCAAGTATGCTTTTAATGACTAAAAAATTTTGGCCGTTTGTTTTACACACGAACAAAGTGTCAACCGCAAATTGTTGAAGGTTAACACTGACCTTATTTTCCTTTACTTCCATCCCTTTACACTATTTTGTCCTAGCAACTTGATTTATCATTCCCAATAGACTTTGTGTCACTATTAAGAACAAAAGAGGTACAATCGGGATCCCTTGTCTCAATCCTCTTGTAGGGTTGAATTGTTTCGTTGAGATACCATTTATTAAAACTGAAACAGTAACAAATTCTATATATTCCTTAATTTAGCCTATCCATTGTCTACAAAAACCTAGTCTCCCGATCATAGTTCATAAACAACGTCAAATAGACAACTTTTTTTTATATAATTAAAGTTGACATTTGAATAACATTCTCTTCAATGCTATTTTATATAATATATAAAAAGAATTTATCATAATCAAATAAAACACTTACTTCATGCAACTAAAATTTGTCTCTCTGTAATATATATATATATATATATATATATATATATATATATATATATATATTATAGTACATTATTTCCAGTTATATTTATCACAAGTCAAAATAGAAGCACAACATTATATAAGAAGACTCATTCAGTTGAGATAATGATAAAACCAGTGAAGAATGTCAAGATTCAAAGATTAAATTATTACAATTATAATGAACACATTGTGAGAATACTTTTATACAATGGTTTTCAAATCTATTATAACCTCAAGACAAAGATGCACTCAAAATAAAACAAAATTATTATAATTCTTATCAACATTATTATTATGCAATGGTTAATTCAAAGCTATTATAACCTCAAGACAAAGATGCCCTCAGGATTATTGTAGGATAAGTCAGTATGGAAATTTGTTGATAACAAGTCAAGAGTTTATATTCGAAGGAATTATGTGCAACAATGTTATTGATTTTCACCGAGCACTTAGGGTTATGGTCATGGCATTGGTTGAACTACTTGAGCTTGAACTTGCTTCCACAGAGTCATTCTTACTGAAAATGCCTGGCCTTTTAGGTTCATCCAAATCCATCTCAGTTCCCAACATTAAAACCACTGAACTCATTGTAGGCCTATCCTCTGGATATTGTTGCACACACAATAGCCCAATATGGATGAAACGTAAAATTTCTAATTCAATAAATGAGTCCTTAATGTTTGGATCAATTATTTCCAAAGTCTTTCCAAATTTCCACCGCGTCCATACCTATATACAAACAACATAATTGTTACAATTAAAACAATTAATGTAAATATCGTATAAGATGAACAAAATAATAATTAGTAAAGTGCTTACATGATCAACAAGGTTATATTGATTCCCACGATATGGTTTTCTATTTTTCCTCCCACATATTATCTCCAACAGTATAACACCAAAGCTGAATACATCAGATTTTACTGAAAACTGTCCATCAATAGCATATTCTGGTGCCATGTACCCACTGAAATTAACCATTGAAGAAAGATCAAATTTGCATGAATTGTCTGTAAATGAAAAAGGTTCCTAAACATTCACACTCACAATGTTCCAACTATCATATTTGTGTTTCCTTCAATCTCCTCTCTTCCAACAGTTTTAGCCAATCCAAAATCTGATATTTTTGGATTAAAATCCTCATCTAGAAGAACATTACTCGCTTTGAGGTCTCTATGGATGATTCTTAGTCGAGAATCTTCATGAAGATACGTAAGTCCTCTAGCAAGTCCACAAATTATGTTGAAACGCTTTTTCCAATCAAGTGATTTACCTTTGGCATGATCTGCGTTTCACAACAAATATTTCATTAATAAATAGATATTCATGCTTGTGAATCTTCTCTCTAGTAAGTGTTAAAATAAGAGATGTTGATATTCTATACCAAAAATGATATTATATACCAAAAATGAAGTAATCTAGGCTGCCATTAGACATGTATTCATAAACCAATACTTTTTCTTGGTTCTGAATGCAACAACCTAGAAGTTTTACAAGATTCCTGTGCTGAAGTTTTACAATTAGTTTGACTTCATTTACAAACTCGGTTATTCCTTGTCCTGAATTCTTTGAAAGTCTCTTTACAGCAATCTCGAGTCCACTGAATAATTTTCCCTGCAAATCACATTCATCTAAGTGTTAGCAAAACAAAATTTTAATGATTCATTTTTCTTATGTATTTCATGTAAACAAGATATTACAACTTATAGGATTTACATTTTGGCTTTTCATCTCAAAGATATAATGTCTCCAATTATTACAAATCATGACACTATAATGATCATTAACATCCCAAACATAACACACTAAAGTCCAGAATTTTGCTCTCCTAAAACATAAAATTATAACTACTCATCATGAAATCTACCATACATAGTAACTCCCAGATTTAAGTTTACCTAATAAAATGCCCCTGTAAACTTCAATGCTTCTTCCATCCTTCATTATGATCAACTTTTGTAGTTATTGAATCACAAACTAGTAATGGCTTTGTAAATAATTTTGCAATTTGATCTCGACTTCCCATGAGCTCCATCTCCACACTACCTTCCTTCACTTGTTCTCGGATGAAACGAAATCTAACATCAATATGCTTGCTCCTCTCATGGTTGACTAGGTTCTTGGCCAACTCAATGGCTGACTTGTTATATACTAGAATTATAGTCTCACTTTCTTGTTTCTACTCCAATTTTCATAGAAGAATTATAAGCCATACTTCATGACAAAAACTCAATGATGTTTCTACATACTCGGCTTCACATGTTGACAACTTCAGGGTTGCTGCTTTGAGAGCCAACTTAACATCATGTTGCCCATGAGAAATATATAACTGAATATGCTTTTCTGATCATCTACATCTATATACAATTGTCTAAGTACCCTACTAGTCGGTAGTTGTTTGACCTAATGTAGTATAAGCGAGTGATATTTTCCCCGAACATACCTCAATATCCTTTTCAGCATTTTCCATTGTGTGTAGCTCGACAAGTCCATATATCGACTTACTATTCCAATGCTTAGTTGTAAGTCCGACCTTGTACTTGTTAAGTAACAAAGGCTGACAAGAAAACTTCGATACTTACGAGCATCTATGTGGTCTCTACCATCAAAATTTGAGAGGTTTGTTCACGGTTCCATTGGGGTTGAAATTAGGTAATAGGTTGTCATCTTGAACATGCTCAAGATATCTTCGACATACCTTTCTTGAGACAAAAGAATATCGGTCTCAATTTGTTTGACTTTGAATGAGAAAATACTTCATATGTCTCAAGTCAATCATTTCAAATTCTTTTTCAATGACACTTTTGAACTTCTGAATCATATTTAGATTGTTTCCCATGAAAATAATATCATTATCGAAAGAGAAGTGAACATTACATTACCTTCATGTTTCTTTATGTATAGGACATGTTCATACGAACATTGTTCGTATTTGTTCTTCTTGAAGTAAGTATCAATGCCATCATTCCACACTCGAGGAGCTTGTTTGAGTCCATATATTGCCTTCTTCAATCTCAACACTTTCTTTTATTCTCCTTTCTCATATACCCGAGTGGTTGTTCAATATAAACTTCTTTCTTCAAGACTCCGTTCAAAAATGTCGATTTCACGCTCATTTGAAATATCGACCATCTATACTAACTTGCTAATAAAATTAGTAGCTAAATAGTCACCATTCTTATGATTGGTGAAAACACCTCAACATAGTCTACTCCCTCATTCTGTTTATAAATATTTTGCAACAAGTCAGGCTTTGTATCGTCTATCTCACCTTTAGCGTTCATCTTCCTTTTTTATACCTATGGGCCAAGATTTTTTTGGGAGATCAGACAACTCCCACATGTTGTTGTGCTCCATTGCACGTATCTCATTATCCATTAAAACATGCCATTTCCCATCTTGAATAGTCTTTTCAAAAGTTATGTTCTGTATATCTGCCAAAAGACAAAGAATATATATACTTCTTCAGTAGACTCACAATAATCTTACAAAGTCTACATTCTAGACAATCGTGGTTCATCCTCATCATCAGTTTCCAAATTTGCTATAGTTGGTGGTATAACAATTGACGTGCTAGTCTTTCACCATCGTCTTACTAGCACCTTCTAGTTTATTGGGTAAAATATTTGGTAAGCTTTATCATTCTCATCACATCGAAGAAACACAAGCTTCTTTCACTTGTCTTCAAGTTTTGTTATTTATGGAGTCAATATGCGACCATATGCCATGTTGTCGAACACATTGAGATGAGACACACTCGACATCTATCCACTTCATATTTCTTGTGGTGTATTTTTATTCAACTCTACATGTGGACACCTATTCTGCACATAAATAGCACATTGCACGACTTCTTCCCATAATTTCATCGGCATATTCTTACTTTTCAACATTGTTAGAACCATAGATAGAATTGTTCAATTCTTCCTTTCCATTACTCCATTGTGTTGTGGTGAGTATGGTGTTGTTAAAAGTCTTTTTATGCCATGCTCTTCATAATACTTCACAAACATGACTGACATGAATCCTCTTTCCCTATCAGACCGAACAACTTTAATATGATTGCCTGTCTCCTTTAAAACCATCACTTTGAATTTCTTGAATGTCTCAAACACTTTAAATGTTTCTTTCAAGAAGTATACCCCTGATTTTCTTGAAAAATTGTCAACAAACAAACAAAATACCTTTTACCACTAGGGGTAATCAATCCAGACACATTAGTATGTATTAGACCGAGTTGCTCCCTTGCTTGGTTCTTGACACTTCTCATGAATATTATCCTCGACTGTGTATCGAGTACACATTCTTCACTAAACTTCACCATCTCGGTCAGTCCACCAAAGTCTAGGTGGCCAAACTTAAAGTGCGCATCATTGTTTCATATTCCACATTAAGTTTGAAGCAACTCAAGGACAATCTTCAAATCTAGTTTTTACATCCGGTTTCCCTCATTTGTACTCAGGTAGTCAAACATCCTAATTGTCCTTCAATTGCAATACTTGATTTTTCATTAAAATCGAGTGACCCTTCTCCATTAGTTGCCCCATGTTAAGAATATTACTTTTGAGATCGGTACATCTCAAAATCTCTCTAACTCAACCATCCTTCTTTGAGTATCAAATTATTCCTAAGCTATTACTACATTCTTTGAATCTGCCCCAAAGGCCATATGTCTAGCATCAACCTTAGGAAGGTCTTGGAAACACTCATGGTTGGTCGCTCTTGTGTCAAGGTACCACATCGAGTTGATTGAATAACTTGGTTGCAATACCAAGTTTAATAGCTAGTTGTTTTGTCGAAAATGTTGATAAATTTGAGATCAGTCCTCGAGCTATGTGACATCATCAACACATTGACCTCATTTTCTTTGACTTTCTCTATGAGAGAGTTGGTTGCCTCATCTTTCCTATTTTGAGATCAACACTCTTTTTTCAAAGTGACCGACCTTGCCACAATTGTAAAATTTGTCTGCTTTACAATCATTTGAATATTGATCGTGTTTACCACATTTGAAGCACTCAATGTTTGAGGTGCTTGATTGACCGCCTCTCAATCAACCTCTTTGTCCCTACCAATTTTTTTGGCTAGATTGCCTTCTCTCTTCCTCCTATCCTCCACGACCTTGGCCATCGTGACCATTTCTTCCTCGTGTCCTCCACGACCTCCACCTCCCAAGCCTTTTCGTATACTTTAAGTTTTCTAAGTGACATGCCTTCTCCTCTTTGATTTTTGGTTTTCACTAAAGTGCGTGTTCAAAATACTCCACCTTCTTCTTCTTCTTTTGTTGCTCGTGCACCTCAAGGGATCTGACAAGGACTTCAATCGTGAGCGTTATAGGTCCTTGGACTCCTTAATCGTGCACATCACATTCTCGAAGTTGTTGTTCAACGACCTCAAAATCTTCTTCACAATTTGGCTAGCAGGCAACGCATGTCTGTTTTTGTCAAGTTGGTTTGTCACGTTTCAACCCGAGTAATGTACTTAGCTACTCCCTTAGTCTGATTCAGTGTCATGCTTTGCAACTCTCTTATGAGTTTTTTAAGCCTCTCACCTACTCCACTTGGTCATCTTCCCTATACACCTTTTCCACTAAGTCCCACATTTCTTTTGAAAGTTTTGGATTTTCAGTCTTCTAAAGTCGGACATCTCTGCAGCTTGGTTTAGGATGTACAAGGTTGCATTGTCATTTATACGCACTTTTTGTAATGAATTCATATGGCCATTTGACCAATTCGTGGTGCTTTTTGGTTCTACTTGACCATTTTCCACCACCTTCCAATTTTCTTGGGAGCCATGGAGAGCTTTCATCTTAAGACTCGAATTGTCATAATTGATCACCTTCGTCAACTTGGGCAAGGATACACCTTTTATTATACTAGCCTTTTCTCACTCTCTTTTTTTCACTCAAACATTCAAGTTAACTGCTCTGATATTACTTTTTAGCAAAACAAACTTTTGATGAATAATATGATTGACTTTTCTTGTGTATTTTATGTAAATAAAACATTACAATTTATATGACTAACATTTTGGCTTTTCATCTCCAAGCCATAATGTCTCCAATTGTTACAAAACATGACACTATAATGACCATTAACATCCTAGACATAACATACTAGAGTCTAAATTATCAAAATATAACAACTAATAAACTTTGCCGCACATAGTAACTCTCATATTTAAGTTTACTTAACACCGAGTAGAAACTCTTTTAAAATTATTCTCTAGTTGTTTTTGTTTCCAACAATTTGATTTATAGTATCAATAATTCTCTAATATTATTCTAGTATTGAAATTCGCCAAAAGGAAACATTGAATTACCCGATATACAGGTCCGAAACCACCTTCTCCAATTTGGTTCATCTCTGAGAAGTTATCAGTGGCAGATGTAATTGCTGACAAATCGAATAATGGGAGATCCAAATCGTCCACATATGTTTCAAAGTTATTTTTTGGCTTTGACTTTTCTAAAAAAGAATAGAATTAATTAGAAATTTATGGAAAGAAAATTAAACTAACTAAGATACATATTATATTCATTTATGCAGAAAAAAGACATTACATTTGTTCAGATAAAAAGAAATGATAATGTTGTGCTTTTCTTCTTTAACTGGTATAAGTTTTTAAAATCGAAAACTACCAAAGGGAACAAAATTGGTTGACCATTCCAATGGGTCATCAAACAAAATATTCACATGAATGTTAATTCACTTGTTACTATTTGAGGTGTTGAAAGGAACGGTTGATGAGATAAAGAAAATGTACAAATAGAATGTGAAAGTAATAGAGTCGGAAGTAGTATATTTTGTAATTGTGAGTGACTATATTAGATGTTGTCTTTCATACTTCAAATTTTTGTGTATATGGATATGTATAAACCATAGATTATTCTAGAAATTACTCGCTAGAATTTATATAGAATATTTTTGATTTTTTTCTATTTTTGACTTTTTTATGATGTTCTAGAATTTTAATGACATTTTAATACTTTTATTTTAAGATTTATATATTTTTCTACGATTTGCATTATACTATAATATTTCTTTTAAATTTATCTTTTACTGTTCTATATATATATATAATTTCCCATCTCTTTTATTAAATTTATCAGATATTTTAATTCAGTGGATTCACTTTTACTTTTTCATTTTACACATTTTCTGCTTCCACAAATCCAGTACAATGAACTATTAAGCCTATTTTTGAGTTAGAGAAAAGGAAAATTGCTTTACCATTACTGTTCCTCCTGAACCTGCAGATGAAATAAATACCAAGTGAAAGCATCCCTGAAGCCACAGTGATGCTGCTTACAAGTATTATTTTATACTTCCTCGGTGTGTCGATAGCATCTTCTTGACGGTTGAATTTGATCAAACAAAATAACAACTGGTAAATTCCTTTTTCAAGGTCCAAACATAAATTCCCAAAGACAAATTGAAACTGTGATCAGAAAAACAAGAAAAGGTGTAGCTGGAAAAGTGAACGAAGCAGTTACCTAATTCTGACTTTGGCACCCGGATATATAAATTCTGCCCATATGTAGCATTTGAATACCGTATGATGTCAATTAAATCACCAAACCACATCACGCAACCACTTCCTGATCCACTAATATTATAATTTGTATATGCCCTGCAGGAACAATTATTGAAGCACGTCCTTGAGCATTGCGCTAGATCAATACTCTTATCCACAAAGGTATGTTCGGTATCCGGTACTTTCAAGCCTTCCACAAGGACAAACCCATCATTCTTGCAATTCAAAGCATGTTTAAGAACACATCCTTGAGACCACCCCGTTACGTTCCAGTTTTTAGGAGACTTTGGCTCGAACCCTTTTAAGCATTTACACATTGGTGATCCAGAAGGGGAGCAATATGCATTGGCTCCACATAAGCCATATTTGTCACAGATGTCTGCTGGCATGGTTGAATAAGGTTGCCATGATTCACTACCCTTTAGCCACACATAACGAGGACGTTGTTGCAAGGTTTGGTTAATGACCACAGTTGATATTAGGCCTGTAGTCGTGATGGTCCATGTGTAATAAACCTCTTCCTTGTTGGAGACATACTCAAAACTGTAAAACTTATTAGGCCGTAGATCTGGCTGGCCACTGAAGCGCAATCCATTCCATGGTCCAACTCTGTAGAACTTTTTGGTTCCCTTCATGATATAGGTATCAGGATAAGGATACAGTTTAATGCCCCATGATAAGTCTCCTGGTGTTGGATCATCGTAACTCTTCCAAGCTACGAGACGAGTAGAAAGATTTCTTTTGATGTTCCATCCAATCTTCATTCCAGATAACATTGTATTAGAAGGGTAATCAAAGCTTTGCCACAAGTATGCATCTGCATTTGCCTCACCTGATCCCTTATTACAAGATTACCAGAGTCCAAAAGCACTGCAACCGGATTCTGTGCATAGTTTACAGAACTAGTGCACCAAACAACCATGTTGTTGTGTGTAAGGACCAAGTTGCCAGAACTGTTTAGTTTCAAGATGGCGGAGGAATCATTGATAGGACTGGCACCGTTTGCAACCCAAACAACGTTTTGAATCGGAATATTCTTATACCGAATCCCGAGATAGATTTTGTTGGGGTTTCCAAGATTGAAGAAACCAAACTCAAAGGTTCCAAGTGGGTAAGAAACTACGGTCTTTCCATAACTGAGGGACTGGTACTGCGAAATGGATGATGCGCTTTCTACTGCGGAAACAAGAGAAGGGATAAAAAATACAAGTATGAGACTCATCAGAGTAAGAAGAATGAACTTCATTGAGTACTAAGCCTGAGAGTTAGAGCTCACGCTGAAGACTAAGAAAACTGAATTCATAAAAATTTATTAGACAGTGGTTTGGTTCTTGACAATGAGTGACAATAACCTCAATGAAAATGTTCTATGATTTTCAGTAGAATTTTCTGTGGACTCCTGTATTTCTTGTTCTACGGGTTTTCTTTGCTTCACTTTCGCACAATGTGGCTAGAAGGACCACAGTGTCTAGTATTGTCAATTGTTCTCATTCACTCTCCGGTGTTTAAATAACTAGACGAGACTTCTATACAAGACTAAGATAGAAAGTTCAACAATTTTGATGTGTATACGAGGAACAACTTGCGATATTGGTCCACAACTCACCTATCTATCATAAATAGTATATGTTCAATGGCTAGCACATGTCTTTGAAAATATTCTGAAATAAATATCTATTTTTTTAAAATCAGGAAATAATATAACGTTCGCACTAAAACAAGAGAGGTTTAGTATATCTATTTTTATGATCAAATTAGGCCACATGACAACATAGATATACTAGATGTAAAATATATGATATTTTACGGTAGATTTACACAAGAAATAAAACGTATATATTTTTACGGAACAACTATGCCAAAGGTTAACCTCAGGAAAATAGTCTAGGTTTTGAGTAGCTGCTCTTATGCGTACTTCGTAAATGTGAGTGAATATAGAGAGGGACATCCCAACAATAAGAATGAAAAATTAATATTGCATAATGAATTTGTGTGCAGAGTGAAGTAGTTGAGAAAACTAAGAATGATTTAGTGTGTGTGAGCTGGAGATAGTGGCGCCTGGCATGTGCCTTTTAGAGGGACCCTTGCACTGCTCACACTTGTACCCTCATTCATAACAAAATATCATGATTGGTGCAACCTCTTAGAATTCTGGCACAACCTCTTTAATGTTTTCTTGACTCTTTTTTCTTAATCTCTAAAGGAACAATTACGTTTTTTCATCCTTGCCTATTTGTGAAGGAACTCACAAAATTCTTTATGCAAATTCTGCTTTCTTCCTTAGAAATGTTGAGGTCTGAAAACAAATTATGGAGTGATTCCATGGATTATCAGTGTTAGATATTCCTTTTGTTTTTGAGTTGTATAATCTTTATCTGTCTTTAGTAAAATAATTATGACATTTTTGTTCTAATAACTTACCTACTTGGTTAATCTTACAATCTTATTATGTATAGAAGCTATATAACTAATCTAGGGGTTCAGGTGGTCACTCAATAGGACTATGGTGAGGTGCCGTTTCTTCAGAACAAGGATTTATAACCAAAGCTACATCGACCCGACATTATGTCCTATCTCTGTGATGTAAAATGTGAAGTTTTTATTACAAAGGCATGTGGAAATGATACATTTGAGCCATATTGTTACAATATTTTATTGTACGATTTTTCTAAATATCCTATCTCTGAAAACTAACACTAGTTGTTTACACCTCAACACACAATGTTCTTCCACCTGTACCTTGTGAATATTACCTATTTTTCTTATCTCAGTGACGTTTATGCTTATATGTATATTTAGCTCTTGAGATAAACTTTATGCACTACTTACTACAAGAGTCACTCCAACTAGCTGCCATAAATAAGCGTCCGCTTGAAATGAGATCTATTCGGGTCCTATTTGCATCCATCAAACGACTCTATAACGTGATAAAACAAAAAAAAAAAAATTAGAGATGGTCAAATAGATGTTAGACTGATGCTAAAAATTGAAAAATAAAAGAAGTAATAATAACTATTTAGCAAAATATTGGAAAATACAAATAAAAACTAAAATAATATTTTTATTACATAATCATATTCAAGTGTCGGTTTAACCAACAAAAGCTGATTATAAATAGTATAATATAAATAAAATAAAATAAAAAATACTTTTGCTGCGTTTAAACAAATTTATTTTTTATATATTATGAGCTAAGTAACGTGGGAGTGACAAAAAATCCAATGTCTGAGTTAGGTTCGGAAAGAAAGTTGAGGAGGTTATGTTCTTATATATTGTACCCACTCTTTCCACACTTCTCTTCTTATATAGTGTTATTAAGGATTTATTTTGTTGTAAGGCTTTATTCCTAATATGCTGTCTGTACTTTTAAGGTGAACTTATTCTTTCTTAATTCTGAATTTCTTCTCTTGATAATCAATACATCTCATTTTCAATATGCTACAAGAAAATTATGATTTATCTACCAATCATTACAAATCACTACAACAAAAATCACTTTAGACAACAACATAAAATTATGATATAAATTATAAAAACCGTGGTCTAAAGATTAGACCACAATTTTTTAGGCGTGGTATAGGTGAGTGTAGCTATAGGTAATAGACAACGATTTTTAGTATGACAATATTTTTAAAACCGTTGCTTAAAATTCTCACAATAAACAACAATTTTACATGTTGATTTTATATCTTACCTATGTTTTTAGACCACATTTTTACTAGTTTTGCCCACATAGTTTAAAGCAACAATTATATAATCATGGACTTTCATGATATTTATACATCATTTATGAAAATGTTGTTTATTATATGTTTAGGCTACATTTATTTAGCCGTTGTCTATTTTAGTGTGGTCTAAACTATAAATTGTTGTAGTGAATGGACATTACTTACCGATTATAATTTGTAGATAAATTCAACATTTTACACAATATTTACCTATTGATTATTTTCAACACCCAATTTTGTCTGGGTGACTAAATAATACATAAAATAAAATAAAAATAATTTTTAGTAATAATAATCTTATTTTTCTTATTTCCTAAACAACTAATTTAAATATATAATATAACATAACTAAACATTTTTTTTAAATAAAAAAGTAAACAAAATAGAAAAATATAAGAAAAATATTTTTATAGTAAAAATGAGTTTTTAAAAGATAAACACATAAAAAAACATAGAAACAACTTTTATGATTAAGAATGTAAGGTCCACTACTTTATTCTGCCCTAATTTAAAGGGGCTGCCCAAATCGGTTGGACCTAGGGCTGGCCCATAAGGAGGCAAGGACTCTAAACCAGCTAGCACCCTCTCATTCCTCTCACTTTCAAAAATTTGTCCTCTTCATTCTCTCTTAGAACATCAACGCTTCTTTGCTAGGGTTTAATTCCTTATCCTCTCCAAGCAAGCTCAAACTTTTCCACTCCATGTAAGTTGCTTCTGGGCTCATAGTAGTTCCCTTCTAGCTTTATTTTCGTATTTCCTTGGGGACTCACCTCAATAACCCTGTTCTGTTCTGTTTTGTTGTTTTTCCAGCTCACTAAGTTGTCCCCGGAGCTGTGGTGCTCACTGTTGGGTATACGAGTCACTTGGACTAGCCCTTTCCAGGTAATGGAAGCTAGGGTTCCTTGAGTTTTGTACCATCTGGCTGATTTTATTGGTGAATCGTGTTTTAAATGCCTTATTGATGTCTTGTGTGCATGAAATCTGAGTTGGGTATGTCTTTACTGTGTTTTGGAATGTTACTCGCGTGAAAAATAGGAGAGACCTGTTAAACTCGACTAGGCGAGTGTATCTTTCGCCCAAACGAGGAGCTCTCGCCTAAACGAGGAGCTCTCGCCTAAGCGAGGTTAACAGTGGCTCGCCCTCTCCTCTGTTTTGAGTTGTCGCCTGAGCGAAGGCCTCTTGCCTGAGCGAGATGGGCTAGCTTGAGTGAGAATTCGAGGTGCTCACTACTCTAGAACTTGCCAAGCGAGAGCTTTTAGCTTGAGCGAGGGATCTCTCTCGCTGAGCGAGAGTTGCTGGTTTGAGCGAGATTGATAGTAGTGAGTTTGGGGGATCGTATATTTCTATTGTTGTAGTTGTTGATTGCTTGATTTACTTGACTAGTTCCATTCAAAGTATGAAACATATGGATATGCATGAAATCTTTGTTCTAGTATGGTTGACACATGTTCGATTGGATTATTATGTTAATAGCATGAAAAACACAAATATGCATGAGTGATATGGTTCATGGGTTGTGAATGATAAGTTTGATATGATCTTGGTATGTGACTTGAATGGGATGGTTAGTTATCAAAGTGACATGGTTATGGCATGATGAAGGATTCTATATTGGTTACTGGAAGCATGAATTGTATGTGGTTAGGGCGTAATTCCATGAGCCTCTAGTTGAGACCTTCTGGTGGTGCCTCAATTGGTTGGGACGTAATTCCATGACCCCTGTTAGTGAGAGTTCATGGTGGTTCTCCATCTATATAATTTAGTAAGGATTCAAGGTAAGGTTGCATCCTAACACTCTAAAGAGTCAGTTAGTCTCACATAGAGCGTACTAACTCTAGTGGTGAGGGTAGTAAGAGGCCTGAAACTCATTAAGAGCTAACCTTGTGTGTGGGGGATGAGACATTGTAATATTTAGCTCGGTAGAGCAGGAAAATCCACCACAAGTGCAACCATCCGCTGAATTTGATTAATTATATGTATCTGGATGAGTCGTGTCGGAGTTATAATGTAATGTTTGGGGAGTCATAACATGATTGGATGATGTATGCATATTTGATTGTGGAAGTGTATATAATTGTATGATAATCCACTTTCTGCTCTAGCTTACCCTTTTGTTTGTTGTCTGTCTTGCTTGTGTGGTTCTTTCTCTTTGCGATGATCATCAACCTGTTGATGTGAGCAGATGCAAGAAATCCTCGTGGCCAACAGGAAAATGGTGACTCTGTTGCATAGCCGTTTGGACTGGATTCTTTTCTTAGGCTTTTCTCTACGGCTATGGCCCATGTAGTGCCTTTTCTCTAGATTTTATTTTGAATTATTATTGACCCCTTTTACTTCACCTTGTGACTGGCATCGTGGTGTGTCTTAGTTATCTCCTGATTACTCCTGGACAATTGTAAGGGGTAGCGTTTATACTCCAAGACTTGATTCTTATATTATCTTGTGTGACGTTACATTTATTTAAGTTTAATATTTAAATGGGACGTTACAAAGAATAAGAATAAAAAAAAGTTTAATAATAAAATAATAATAATAATAAATTGAAAATAGAAAAATAGTTTTTAAATAATCAAAATAGTTTTATAAAATAAATTTGAATTTATAAAAAAATGAAAAAAAGATAACGGCACAAAAAACTATAAAAATATTATTTTAAAAGAAAAATATATTAGACTAATAAGTATGAAAAAACTAATTAAAAAAAAAAATATATATATATATATATATATATATAGTTTTTACTAAAGAAAGAAATAAAATTGAAATTAGGAAAAGTAAGAAAAGTTACTTTTTTCAAAATAATTTGTTATATGGTACCGTTACTCAAATACATCCTCCTTATACTCCCACAACCTAGATTCTCTCCCCAGTTCTCGCAACCTCCGCACACATTTAATATCTTAGACGATGCTAACAAAAATAGAAAAAGGTCTTAGGATCTCATAGTCTCTTATGCATGTTCCTCGAGTTCTTTTTTTTTTCTCAGCTTCATTAATGAGAAGGTTTTCACACAATACACTAGACATTTCTCCTTTATCCACTGTCATCTTCTTCCCAAGGTCAAAAATATCCTTTTTGGATACTCTCATCACCCTCCATTAACGATCATTTTAGAACAACTCACAAAAAGATGAATCACACACCACGGTACCAAACACAAAAGAAAAAGACCCTGAAAAGGACTTCTTGGAGGAAAAAAGATATCAAACAAAGAGCTCTAAGAAAATAGAAGCGAGTACTTAACTGAAAAATAGAAAAGCAACCTCGGTGAAAAATGGGGAGAATGATACAAAAAATCTAAAGCACCAACGAACGTTTATAGAGGACGAATATTGATTACTGCAACGGTGAACGGTAAATACAGTGATGTTTCTTGCTTAGATTCAATATATTATATTCATGATTAGAATACTTTCAATACTAAGAATATTTGTTGAGAACCTTTGATGCAAACTTGGGTATTATTTTGTTTCATTCGAAAAAGCTATAGATAAAAAGAAATATACCAACGATAATAATACAATCTCTTTTCCTACTAAAAAGGAAAAGAAAGTTTGGGGTTTACTTAATTTATTATCAAAGACCAATCTAGAAAAAATATATAACGAATTTTTATTGCTAATGTTTAATGTTTAATGAAGATAAACATTTTTGTCTTTGAAAAACGAGAAACTCCTATTTCAAGAGAAATCCTATTTCTGGTCCCTTTTTAAGCTATCACAGTATATCATTAATTAAGCCTAGATTTCTTAGCATGCATGCTTACATAATATTTTATATTATTATCCTATGTCTACCACATTTTTTGTAAAGACCCTAAAATTACTATGTTCATCGTAGTGAAACATCTTTTTAAATGCCTACTTTAACTTGCAAATACATTTTTTTTCTACCAACTTATAAGAAAAATTTTCATAAATTTTCATGGATTATGTCGAGTCTCGGCTTGTGGATAATCAAAATTCTTATTAATTATCATGTCGAGTCTCAAACTCGCTTGACAATAATTATTTTTCATAACTTTAATTATCATGTCGAGTCCTAAACTCACTTGATAATCATTATTTGCATAACATTAATTATCATGTCGAGTCTCATACTAGTTTGATAATCATTATTTTTCATAATATTAATTATCATGTCGAGTCTCAAACTCGTTTGATAATCATTATTTTTCATAATATTAATTATCTTATCGAGTCTCGGACTCACTTGATAATCATTATTTTCCATAACTTTAATTATCATGTCGAGTCCTGAACTCGCTTGACAATAATTATTTTTCATAACTTTAATTATAACATTCCGGTAGGATATTACTTAAAATAAGAAGAATTAAACAATTATGAAAAGAAAACCTCATTTATTATCAATCCATTTCCCAAAACGCGGGAAATTTTTAAAACTTTTAAATTTAATATCCACTATAAATAAACCAAAATACTCATAATTCTCTATTACAATTTGAAAGTCCAAAACAGTAATTTAATTACATGAAAATTACATAAAAGTATTTATAAAATCCCCTCGTACTCTACTCCCTTACTCTGCCACTAAGCATCTCCTGGCTCACCTGAAACATCATCTGCTCCCAAATAACAAGTTATCCGATCATCGCCATACACAAACAGACAGGGTGAGCTATGCACAAAGATATAAATAAATATGAAGTACTACCACGTGACAATTCATAATAATTCATTCATTTAGAATAAAATTTCCCTTTTTCCCCTACTCATAACCATTATGAGTCCATGCATGCACTCTAAATCTAGGGATTTCATGTGCTTCCACGACCCTCCTCGCTCGTGGTCCAACCTACGAGCCTATCCCGCTCGTAGTCCTACTTCACGGACTCCCTCGCCCGTCATCCGAACTCCTTGCTCAGACCCGGACACGCATACCCGTCTTTCCTACTATGAACTCCCTCGCTCATAGCATTCCCAAGTTGAGCATGAGATGAGCTCCCTCATTCACTCATCCCAATGAGAGTACCTCCGGTGAACTAAATCGTTCATGTTCCGCATGCGGTCCACGCATCACGAACTACTTGCTTGCGACTTAAGCTAAGCACACCCTAGATCCTATGGACTTAATCCTTCAAACACATGCATAAAATTCCCATGATTAGGAAATATCAACCAAACCATCTCAAACAGTACACACAAACCTGACTTCTCCCTATTCTCGCTTAAGCCAGGGATGGGTCTTCACCCAAGCCATTCCAACTATCTTGCCTAAGCTGAATCACCTCGCCTAAGCTTAGGCGAGACCTTCTCGCCTGAGCGAGACCCCCGTTCGCTCAAACACCCAGCCCCTCGCCTGGACGAGGATTCAAACATAAAATGCATCAGGTCTCATCGCAACCTCGCTTAGGCAAGCCATTCTTGCCTGAGCGAGTGAATGTGTCGCTCAACACCAAAATTTGGTCTCCTGGGCGACACCCGTGAATAAAAACCAGGGACGAGACTCTATAATTTTCGCTTGGGCGAGAGTGACTTGCTTGGGCGAAAATTGCAGAAGTTCTCTCCTTGTTCAAACACGAAACCAACCAAAATCATACCCAAAGCGCAATATCGTCGGTACCAAGCATTCCATATCACAAGTAACCCACATGGACATATTTTTTTATCAATTTGAAGTTCCAAACTTGAGATTTAATCAACCCTAACCATCCAATACCAAAACCTTCCTCCAAATCATATAAGGCATAAGAAAAACCTTAGCAGGCAACATCCAATAAACCAATTCTCAATTTCATCACATAACACAAAATTCACAGTATATAGAAATCAACTGAGAAGAGAAAACACATAATCTAATTCATACGCACATAAAGACAGCTTTCTCTAACCTGGAATTCTTGATTAAAATTGAGGAAAAATAATGTTTCTTTGTTCTCCAATGCTTTGCTTCAACCTTTCTCCCAATTCAGCCTCTGGTGCACTCAAACCTCACCTCTCACTATATAACTTCGTTCTCCTCTCAAAAACCAATTAACAGCACAACAAAACCCTTCCTCTCAAAAAAATGACCTTTTATAGGTATCTTTATGGTGGGTTTAAGTGCTAAAACGAAAATGAGCTTAATGGTGTGTTTAATTTCCATTCAAGGGTAATTACTTAGTGGTTTTTCAGCCCCTCTTTGTCGCCCCCCTTCTACTAGGTTTTCTCTGCCCTTTCACATTCAAGACCAAAGCTACTTCTTATATAAAAAAATATAAGGGTTAATTCATGTCTATCAAGGTTTGAACTCGTGACCCTCCTAATGTCAATTCAATCCATCACAATTCAACCAACTCATATTGGCATACATAGGACTTGACCCAAGTCCTCTCACATAATTAAGTACTCTCAACCACTTGAGCTAGTACTTTTCCACATCACACCATCTAACATTTAATGACATCAAAGTTCCCACCACCTGCATTTATTAATTAATTAATTTTCACAGGTCTTACATTAATTATCATGTCCAATCCCAGACTCGCTTGATAATCATTATTTTCATAACATTAATTATCATGTCGAGTCTCAGACTCGTTTGATAACCATTATTTTTCATAATATTAATTATCATGTCGAGTCTCAGACTCACTTGATAATCATTATTTTCCATAACTTTAATTATCATGTCCAGTCCCGAACTCGCTTGACAATAATTATTTTTCATAACTATAATTATTATGTTGAGTCCTGGACTCGCTTGATAATCATTATTTTCGTAACATTAATTATCATGTCGAGTCTCGGACTCACTTGATAATCATTAATTTTCATAACTTTAATTATCATGTCGAGTCCTGGACTCGCTTGATAATCATTATTTTCATAACATTATTTATCATGTCAAGTCTTAGACTTGTTTGATAATCATTATTTTTCATAATATTAATTATCATGTTGAGTCTCAAACTCGCTTGATAATCATTATTTTTCATAACTTTAATTATCATATTTTGTCTCGGACTTGCTTAATAATCATTATTTTCATAACTTTAATTATCATGTTGAGTCTCAGACTCACTTGATAATCATTATTTTCATAACATTATTTATCATGTCAAGTCTCAAACTTATTTGATAATCATTATTTTTTATAATATTAATTATCATGTCGAGTCTCAAACTCGCTTGATAATCAATATTTTTCATAACTTTAATTATCATGTTTAGTCTCGGACTTGCCTGATAATCATTATTTTCATCACTTTAATTATTATGTCGAGTCTAAGACTCGCTTGATAATCATTATTTGTATAAACATTAATTATCGTTTCGAATTCCGGACTCGCTTGATAATCATTATTTTTTTAACCATTAATTATCATATCAAGTCTCAGACTCGCTCGATAATCATTAATTTTTCATAACTTTAATTCTTATGTCGAGTCCCAAACTCATTTGATAATCACTAATTTTTATACTTTTTAATTATCTTGCTGGGTCTCAAACTTGCTTGATAATTACTTTTTACAACTTAAAAACCTCTCTAAAACAATTCGAGTTTACAAACCCTTCCATCTTTTCTAAATAGTTTTTTTTTTCATCTAGAACTATGTGATCCCTGATTCTCCATTCTGATTGGAGATACGTAGGAGCAAGGTCCATCCTTGTCGAGTTCACCTTCCAAAAATCACATCTTTTACAATAATATTTTTCATCTAGAACTACGTGATCCTTCATTTTCCATTCTAAATGAAAATACGTAGGAGCGAGGCCAAATCCTTGTCGGGTTCACCTCCAAAAAATTTAAAATATTTTTAAGATCTTGTTTCCAAATAGTTTTTAAAGAACTACATAACCCTGATTCTCCATTGCGAATGGAGATACGTAGGAGCAAGGTCAATCCTTGTTGGGCGCAACTAAAAATTTCAATAATATTCTCTTTAATATATTGTATTTGTTTGTTTGTTTGATTTTTGCAGGAAACTACATATTTTAAAAATTGCATTAATTTTGCACACTTAATTAAAAGGAATCGTCTTTGGATGGACGTTGTGGGGTGTTAATACCTTCCCCACACATAACCGAATCTCGAACTTAAACTTGGTTTCAAAGACTAAAGTCTTTAAGGTTTTTATATAGTTTTCCTTAATAAACTATGGTGACGACTCCTCTATTATTTTAAAATAATTTTTTTGCCGTCCCGTCGTGACCCCAGTTGCGACAATTAAAATTCGTAGGTAATTCAAACTTATGTATGAATCTTTCCTACGGATCTAGTAATGTCTTGCCATCCCACTCCACCTCTAAGGAGTATTTTCATTCCCTCTATCTTAATAGTTACAATTTTCTTTCTCTGCATCTTAATAATCTCCCAAAAAATATTTCCCTCTCTTTTTTCCTTCTTTCCTATTCCTCTTCCTATGAAACCTAAATTTTTCCCAAGCTTTTCCAACACAGCAAGTCCTTCCATACCTCACTGCCATCAGATTTCAATGTTGTGGTACTTGGCCTCACCACCGCAATCGCGACACACCTCACCTGTAGTTAGACCTTACCCTATCGTACCTGAACCTCACCATGGGCATCGTACTTGGATATCAAATATCGAAGTCAATAACACACACATTATTCTCTTTCCTTCTTCCACTTTCCAATTCTTGTAACTTAGATTTTTTTTTCTTTCCAGATGTACAAATTCTTGGCTCCTCAATTCCCCTTTCCCTTAGGTTGCCTTGATAAAGTTGGAGGATCATATGCATGATGCCAACAACATCGATTCCCTTGAAAATGATTTCTACACTATATGATTTAGATTTTTTTTTTCTTTTGTTGATCTTGGTTATATTTCATTTCATTTAAGTACTTTTATGTCTTTTTAGTGTGCGTGAGTGTATGATGCCATAGTCTTATATTTTGGGCATCCATTGTATTAGGTTGAGATGTCTGTCATGAGTCTAGTGGTCATGGCAAAGTCTAAGACTATGTGTCTTATAGGTTTTAGAATTGCTCAATTAGTTATTATTTGATTTTATATATCAATATAATCTGTAGGTAAAATCCGTAAGTAATGTTAGCTACGAGAAATTTATTTATGGATTTTTTTTTACGGTAGGTAAATCATAATTACCTACGGATTTTGACTATTACTTATGAGTTTTGATAGTAGGTAATTGCTTTTGTTTTCTTGTAGTGTTGGTTGCTACTACTTCCCATGAAATTAGTAACCTTGTCTCTATATTACTTGACCATTACAGATGAGTAATTCAAACTATATTTATTACTACATTGATTTCTACTTTAAATTATCCTACATTTGAATTTGATTGGAATCATTAAGGTTTTACATTCAAGTTCAAATACATTTAGATTCATTAATTTTGTTAATTAATATTCAAGATTAAATATGTACGCAATAGGTGTAAAGATACAACTATCAGCACTATATTTCTTTTTTATATAATCCTTATAAAGTGTCAACTGAACCGATGCAACAATTTTATTTTTTAAAATGCAATTAAAAGTGTTACTTTTTGGGTGAGTTCGATTGTCGCTCTTTTGGTTATTAAAGAGTCCTTTTCTGATAGGTTGCATTGTTGATTTTTTGAGTCCCTTATTGTTTCGCACATATAAGTTGGATAACTTTCGTGTATGGGAAATGGGTTGAAAACTGACGCACAGCAAACGCCTTAGCGTCTGTTATCTCATTTTGAGTGAGTTTAAGTAGCATTCTAATCACATGACTTCTTCCGAGCCTTCTTTGTTGCCTTGCTTTTGCTCAATGCTTCAATTATAACTTTTATAATCATGTATCATATTCTTTGATCACATTACAACATACCCTTCATTATTTCTGTTTTATTTAATCCCAAATTTACTTGTCTTAGAAAACTCAAAATCTAAGGATAAAACTTGCATTTTATTGAAATTTAGGTACTTTCTCTTGGTTAGTTTTTATATTTACATTTTTATCTTGTTTCTTATCACTAATATCCCTTATGATTGCTTACTCATGCAATTCTAAGTATTCTCCTATTTCTTTATTTCCTTCTGATTACTTACTCATGCAATTCTAAGGATTATTCTATTTTGTTTTTCATATTCTATTATCTTTACTTTAGGACTCTCCTCCTTTCAGTACATGTTTATACATTGGTTGGCTAGCTAGAAAATTTGTTTTGGTGTTTATATGAACTTTTATTTAAATAAAAGTGAAACATAATAATACTTAGACATTATTTTAACAAGTTTGAGATTTAGGTATTACGGGAGCAAGGGTAGGGGAACTGTTTTTTGTTGTCATTTTTTCTTTTGATGTTTTTCTCCCTTTGTAGTGTATAACTTTCTACATGAGAAAATCTGTATGTAATGTTTTTTTTAATTTTCTTGAGCTGTATAGTTGCCAGCATCTAGATGAAATTTATTTTGCAATTGTTACTTGTTCTTAAGATTTTTATTTGTGATACTCTCTTAGTAAAAGGAAATGGAGCTCACATTTGTCAAGTTCTTATATGTGAAAGAGTTGCTCAACCATGCTTTCTTTGTTTGTATGACTTGAATTAACCAATTCATACTAACACCAAAGGTTTGTATGTTCTCAGCTTTTACTTTTCCATAACAAATAATGTGTTTCATCATCAATGCAGGGCCTAAATAGTAAGCTGACTAAAGCAAAAGTATGTTCATTTCATTCCAATTGTCTATTTATGTTGTATTTCATAAATGTTGCATATAAAACCTTTACCTTATATTTGAATGAGGATTTCAACAATCTAAAAAAAATTAATTACCTAGTAATTAAATTATTTGCAATTGAATTATCTTCATTTCGTAACTAATTAGTTTGGATGAAATAATTAAAATATCTTAAACTTCAATTTTCTTGTTTGGATAAAGCAATTTAATTTCTAATTTATGACAAAGTCAACTTGACCTTAGATTCTAACTTAACTTATTTTGACATTCATCTTGTTTTGGCTGGCTCGACCATTAGCCCAAGCTATGCTGACTCGACCTTCGGCAAGGGCCGGCCCGAGTTGACCTTTTGCGCATGCTAGCTTGGCTTGACCTTCTGTCTAACTTGACTGTCAGCCTTACTTGACCTTTCGGCTTGGGCCAACTAGGCTCGACCTTCGACCAAATTCGTCTAGACCTTTAGCCCAAGATGACTTGGCTTGACCTTTGGCCAAGATGGTTTGACTTGACCTTTGGTCCGGTCCGAGCCATCTCGATGTTTTGCCAAGCCAGAGTCGACTTTTTGGACCTATGGAATTTTTTTGCCCTAACCATTGAGCAATTCCACAACTTATGGAATTTCAATTTCCTTCTCTTTTGAGTGAATTTTAAATTCTACTATTTTAGTTATTTGAAATACCTTTTTAACACTTCTCAATTTCAATATTCTTTTTAATTTCCTCATCCAAACATATCATGTTTCTTGAAAAAATTTCAAATTCTTTAAATAAATGAATTGCTTTCTTAAATTGCCTCATCTAGACACACCATTAAGGTCCAATTCCCGATAATCTAAAAACTCATGTAAAATCCTTACCAATTTATAAGTAGTGAGTCTTATTTAAAGATTATTATATAACTTTTTTTTTCTAAATTTATATTTATAATAATGATACCTATTTGTATTGTAGGTTTTTTTTTTTTTTATTATGGAGGCATGTTTGATGTGATGAAGAACATATGTATAGTTGAAGAATATAGTTTGATGTGAAAATCTTTTGTACTATTTTGTGCTTTTGAAAACAATACGAGAGGTTTATATTTATTGTATTTTAAAACACTAGTGTTCTTTTGATGTGTTAGTTTTTTATTCTTATTTGTTGTTAATTATTTTTTAGATATTTTTTAGAAAGCATGAGGGATCCATGCAACTTATCAAGCATATCATCTAGTCTAAGTGGATTCCTATACTTAATAGTTATGTTATTTGTGGCTCTAAAATCATAGAACATTGATAATTAGTACTATCATGTTTTATTTTTTTTGTTTATTTTTATCTTTTACTGTTATTTTATTATTATCAATTTTAGATATTTTAGGTTTTATTTAATAAAGTTGGAAAATATAATTATTTGGTTTACACATTTAATATTTTGCAAATAAGTGGCAATATCAAAGAAATTAAGCAAAATATCAACAAAATTTAATTATCATAGTTATCAACAAGAGGAGATATTTATAAAGTTGGTTACCCAGTACAAGATCAATTACAAAGGTGCAAGCCCAATCCAATGCAAAAAATATATAAATAGAGGGCTTGACAAAGGTCAAAATCAACAACCCTTCTTGGAAAACAACACCACTTTTAGGGGAAAGAGGGAAAAATAATTCATTTTGGGAGAAAGATACTTGACCTAAAAGGAGAGAAGGTAGAGGCACATTTTGAAGGGTTAGGGCATTCATCTTTATTTTTATTCTAGTATTCATAATGTTAAGGAGTAGCTAATTCTCTTGTTCATGGGGTTGCGTCTAATATATTCTTAACTCTTTGTGAATTCAACTATTTAAAATAAATATTTTCCATCACCATTGTGTTATATTGTTGTTTTAACTGCATATTCTAGATTGATTGCATATGTGGGAGTACTTGCTGATTGAAAGATAGTTTGGAAAACCTAATTAGGATAAAACCACTAATACCTTTCTCATATTAGACATAGATGTGGAACATTTAGTCATTCATAACATCAAAATATTGATCATTAATGCAAACTTCTAATACAAATTGCTAAACATAGGGTTTTTATTATTCAAGTTTAGACTTATCGGTAAGACATTACGACTTGTTATAAAAGGTGTGAATGTTAGAAAAAGAATTAAAAGTATATTATTTGGTATTTTTGCTTTGAATTGAATCATGAAACCTAATCTTAGTTGATAAGTTTCAATAATAAGTAAATTTTCCATTTGAAATTGATACTTATCATGTATCAAATAGTTTTATTTATGTACAAAACAAACCTTCTTAGGCTTAAGATATAGAATGAGGTATTGAGAATTAAAGTTTTATGAATTGCAATGATATTTTGTTGCCTTGCAGTGAATATGAAAGAAAATATCAAGTATGCAACTAAGCCACAGTACTAGAGCTAAGCCATGGAAGTAGAAAAGACAGGACAACATATTTTGACTTTCTGGTTGAGCACAACAAATGGAGTTGAGCCAAATGAGGAAACCTTCTTTGCAAGGAAATCTGGAGCACAAAACCATGAGGTTGAGCAACCAAGAAAACACTCCCCAAGAGGGAAAGATCAAGTGCTAAGCACTAGGACAAGGGACTGAGTTCAGAAGGAAATCCACTTGTTAAGAAACCCTTGTGGCTGAGCACCAAAAGTTGGGCTGAGCATCGTCCAAAATTTCCTATAAATAAAGACCTCATATCTTCATTCTAGGCATTGAGTGGAGACACAAATAAGCAATATTATAGTAGGAATAAGTTTGAGGTTATAAAGATTATGTTCTTAGTGTAAATACTATATGTCTAGATGTTATTGGATTTGTATTGCATTATTCTACTCCATGAGTAGTTGATTTCTCTATGGTGATATCAATGGAGCAATAATCTTCTTATACTCTCTTTCCATTTATGCAGATTATATCTTATATGTTTATACTTTCCTTTAATTCGGTTCATGTTTAATGTTTGTCTCGGGGTACGCATGGCAAGGTCCTAGAAATGGGATTTCAGTAGCGGAACTAACTAATTCAAAACCAGATTAAACTAGTAACCAGGGATGGAATTGTGTGTTTGGCCCCTAATGTTCTGACTTTTAATGCATGTATTAGGTAGATCTTATGTCAAGGAATTGAGAAAGTTGTTTAAGACTTAGATAGGCACGATTAGAAGGATTTGCGTGTTCTTGGCCTTAGAGAACACGGAAAGTAATATCCATCACCAAGATTATCTTTAGATGTGAGGATATATCTAGTTAAGTTGAACATAGATCTGAAGCCTTGGAGCAAACCTCTGACATTGAACCTCGATAAGGTTACTTAGAACTTTATTTTAAATCAATTAATTCTACATATCTAATTTGGAAGTATTTGAAGGTTGTTGTGTTGATTGAATCTATCATAGTTGCTTCTACACATATGAACTAAATCTAACCTCCACTCCACTCAATCTATATATCTACAAATACACTTTATCAAAATCCAAAAAAACCCAAAAACTAACTATCAATATACTTACTAAATCCCTATGGATACGACACTTGTCGATACTATTATGCATCAATGCACTTGGTGGGAAATGGTTGTTGAGAAACAACTATCACTAGTGAAGCCTTTGACATATATTGTTGCTTGCCATATCTTTGATAAAAAAAATAAAAAGATTTTTATTTCTGTTTTTGTGAAATTTGTTGTCTAATTGAATTATGAATTGCAAGAGCTGTCAAGTGTTGCACAAGTCTCTTGAGACATGATACTTGGACTTTCCACTTTATTACTTGTGCGATTTGGTACACTTTCCAATCTCATAACATACATCCTCCACTTGTCATCCTTTTTAGGTACTAACAAAATAGGCACAACACAAGGACTAAGACTCTTTTGAATCCAATCCTCTCCAACAACTTTTGGACTTAAGACTTTGTCTCCTTAGTTTCTTGGGGATTTATCGTATAGGTTTGTCTATTTGGAAAACTGACCCCAAGTATTGAATCTATTTGATGCTCTATTCCCCTAAAGGGAAGAAGCTGAGTAGGCCCTTCCTTATGAAATACATCACCAAATTCTTTCAAAAGATTTTCAATGTTAGGAGGTAGACTCTTAAGCTCAAGAGATGTGATAGTACATGTGAGTGTTCTTTTACACAAAAGGAGGCATGAAGGTTGTTAAACATAGAGAACTCTTTTTAAAGCTCTTTCTTTTTGTCAAAATGTTCTCAAGTTGAATGACCATAGGAGAAGGAAAACCAAGGTCCCCCCACTTCAGATTCATCCTTATTTACTAGACTTTGGTTTTTACTTGGACTTTTTTTTTCTTTGTTCCATTTCTCTTATTCCTCATTTGAATTTGATCCTCTACAACTTGAGATGGTAAGAGAGGATGAAGTACAAATTTCTTCTCCGTGTGAGTGAAGGTAATTTCAATGGTGAGACCATTGTTCATGGTTTTTTTATCAAATTGCCTTGGTCTCCCTAATAAGATATGATAGGCTTCCATAGGTACTACATCACATAACACACTATCCTCATATTTCCCTATGGAAAGCTTGACCTTTACTTGTTGATTAATTGTCAAATCCCCATCTTCAATAAGCTAATGAAGTTTATAGGGTTTTGGATGAGGTATGTTAGTCAACACTAGCTTTCCAACAACCTAGTACTGTAGTAGTTGCAACACGAGCCATTCTCCACAATGAGAGAACAAGTATTTTCTAAAACTTTACATCTTGTATAAAAGATGTTTTGTCGTTGGGTTCTTTCTTGCGAACCAGCTTGGTCATTGAGAATCCTTCTCATCATAAGAAGGTCACCATCACAAGGGTAAGTATCTTCATTATTAGACTCACTAATCCCCATTACTTTCCCTCTCACTTTCACTTTCATATTGGTCGTTATACTTGTCAACGCTGATAAATCCCTTATCTCTAATGTTTTTCTTATCTAATTGTGCTATTTTGGGTAGGGTTAAGGTGTTAATTAAGAGTTATTAGCTTAGAATTAGTTTAGTTGAGTTTTAAGGCTAGTTTTACAAAAGTATCTTAATTAGGTATTTTAGCACATTTTTAGTGTAAACCTTAGGAATACTATTACACTGGTCAAGTCTAACATATAAGATAGATTCATAAATAGGTTATTAGCATCTTAGTTTAGTCTTAGTTTAGATACATAGGCTTATGTACTATTAGGAAGAGTTTAGTGTGAGTAACATCCATTTTGAGATTTTTGTGTAATGCAAAGAAAATGATCAAGGATATATAATGAGTGCATATATTTGCCCTCATTTAATGTTTAATTATTGAATTTTAATTGAATTTTGTCCCTAAAAGATTGATTTAATTGGGATTTATTATAATTGGGTTTATTAAGCATGAGATACAAAAAGATGTTAAAAAAAGCTTTTTAGTTGCATAAATGTTCTTTGGATATTTTGAGGTGTGTTAGTGCAGTTGCAGCTAAGTTCAACTCATGGAGATGTGGAGAGAAAATGATTAAAGCTTCATGAAGAAGGCAAGAAAATTAACAAAATCACAAAAATCCAAGCCAAGCATTGCATGAAGAAGGCAAGAAAAGCTTGAAAAGTGAAGAAGTTTGGCTAAGTCAAGAGGAGGGAACGGGCAACAAAAATGGGACCTTGCAGTTTTCTCTATCTTGTTCTAGAAAAAAAAGGCATATTTGGTAAATCAATACAAATATTATTTGGTGATAATTTATCATATATCTTTAAGTAATTAATTTATTTAATTATATTAGATATTGATATTATCAACCAACTATATTTATCAAATAGTCTATACCTCTTCAAATATTTTTAAATATTTATCTTTATCTTTATTTTAAAACATATTTGAGAGATTTTAGCAACAAAAAACCCAATCCAAGTCCTATATAAAGAGACCAAGGGAGAGCAGCAGAGACAAGCTCGGAACTTCGAAGTTTAGGAATCCTTAGGGGGTCTTAAATTCATCCCCTTCTCCACTCTCTTCTTCTATTTTTAATTTATTTTTCATTCTATGCAGTGCTAAGCTTCAAGGGTTGGTTCTACTCTAATTTCATTATAGATTATGAGGTTGGAATGGAATAAATTTGTTTATTCTTTTTTTATTGTTAAGGTTTCAATTCATCTTTGTCTTTTATCTTTGAATTACTTGAAAAGTAATGGTTTTTACATCATAGCTTATTAGTGAGATGTTTTAATCTATATGCATATCAATCAATATCATTCAAAGTGATCAAAGAAAGCCATAGATGAATCTAACTCAACCAAAAATGTAGGAAAAGTACTAAAAGTTGACTTATTGCTGAATAGTTGGTTAGAGTTCACTTAGAGTTGACTTTTTGAATTTCAAGTCCAATTGACATGGCACTTGTATGTAAATATTTAGAACACTAAATCACATTAGAGGTAACATTAAGATGACTGAAAGATAATCAAAAGCTCCATGGAAATTCTAATTTTAGTTTTTGCTTATATAGTTCAGTAATGTAGTTTTAGTTTCTAAAATAGTTTTGGGTTGTGAGCTAACTTGTTTTTAAGATTCTAAATTCAGGGAAGCTAGCTTAGCAATGTTTAAAATTCATTTCAAATCCCAAAGGGGGATGCTGCCAAGATGAAGAATTGAAAGGAACCAAAGTTCTCCTAGAAAGCTACATGTGAATGAGTGGAATTGGAGGCAATTGATGAGCTGGATGTGTTACCTATTGTAAAAGGTAAGGGAGTTCCAATGGACACAAGCATTCACGAATGTTAAACTACTCCAAGGGGTGGCTACATCTGAGCAATATGTCAAAAGTTAGTTAGAATAGTGTAGGATAGAGATTTTGACAGTTAATCCAACTTGTAATAGCTAGTTACAAATGCTAGAAATCGATATTTTTGACACCATTCACACATTAGACTAGGAACCATACTAGAACAACCACATTGTCATCATAACACACGACTCATACACACCCTTCTATCATTGACGCTTCACTCCATCATCACAAATTTTTCTCTCAGTTTTCCTTTTCTGTATTCACTATTCTTGCATACTTTCGGGAGCATCCTTGGAACAATGACTGCACAATAGGTATTGGACTAGGGATCTCTTTTGTTTTCCATCATCTTTGTGAGTATTTCTTTCATGTGTACTGATTGTAATTATTTCTTGTAATGTTTAATGAATACATTTTCAATTTCAGTTCTTGTAGCATGAGTTCTTCCACTTCCGATTTTTGTTTTTGTAGATAGATTCATGAGTGACTTTTAATTGTTTGAATTGTGAGATTCACTTTATTCTCAAATTCAGTCAGTGAAAATGTTGAATTCAAGTAGATGCACAATCATCTCATCTATTTCAAATGTCTTTTGAGAAGAATCTCATGTGTAACCAATTGAACGTGGTGTAAGTAATGAAATTGTTGAAATGCCAAGAAGGGGAGTTGAATTGGCTAGTTAAAAAATTGTTGACTTTTAAAAGCCTAAAACTATTTTCAATTGAATCAAATTAACCATGAAGTAAAGATGCAAACACTTTTGAACTAGACACTTTCATCCAATTAAAAAAAAAGATAATCGATTGATTTCATTAAACAGATACAATATTGATAGAATAATAGATTAAACTGGAAAAACAATAGAAATGCAAATGTGTGATTTAACCCAACAACATGAGCAATGCTAGATATAGGTTCATATTAGTTATACAAACATGAGCAATGCTATAGATTATGCTAGATCACACAAGAATGAAAAAAAAGATGGTTCAAATCAAAATTCTTTAAACATTAAAGTGCAGTATAAGTGCAGAAAGATAGAGGCAAGAACAATGCACAAGATTTTTATACTAATTCACTCAAACCTAAGCTACATCTAGTTGGTCAAGGCAACCCATGACCTTTGCACTATTTCAAAAGATTTATAAAGTTTACAACACTACACTTCAAAAATATGCAAAAAAACACCACACAATAACTCTTGAATCACACAGGAATCACACCAGCACAACAGGACACCTATTGCAAACCTGGAAAACCACCAAGCACAACCTAAAACTTTGAGAAAGACCAAACCTTAGTGATAGCACAACCTTACCTACCAAAACCACTTTCTCCAAGGTTCAAACATCAACAAAAAGCTCCAAGAATGATCTAATATCAATCTTCAACAACTGCACATTTGTATGATCACAAAAGAGAGAGAGTTCCATAGATTCCAAACAATTTTTGCGCTAAAAAATGGTTTTCTTTTCTCTCTTTCAAAAAATACAACCTTTATAGTCAAACTATTACAAAATTCAACGGGTTGATTTTCAAATCAATCAATTGATTTCACTTAACTTAAGTGAAATCAGTCGATTACAAAATAAACCAACTGATTGAATATGTACCAGTTAAGACTACTGCAACAAACTTTTTAATCTGTTAAAATCTCAATCAACAGATTAAAAGACATCATTTAACCTGTTGAAAAACATTTCAATAGATTAAAAAAACAACTAAGACCTTATACATTTATACAATGCGAAATGGTCTACAACATGAACACAATTCTTAAGCTTGTTTTCCCCCATGAATAATCTAGAGAGAAAACATGCACACGAGGCTTGATCAACATGTGAAACATCAAATCTCCACCTCTTCATCAATGTAAGCATGGTTCCAACATGTTCCTAGGCAATGGCTTCATGTACCTTCATCAAATCTTCAAGCACTAAATCATCTAGGCTATTTGTGCCAACACAAGGTTCATGACTCTTATATCTATAGAACAATTCAAACACACACTGTTTCATCCAATTTTAATTTCAAATTTGATGTTTTGGTGTTTCTCGTTCTTGTTTCTCGTTCATGATTCCATTGTAATGCTATATGGAGTATTTTAAATCCATTTCCACATCCAGTTCCTGATTCATTGCATCCAATTTTGCATTCACGTGTTCATTAGTTAATTTCATTAAACTAAGGTTCATGATTTGGGAATTTGCGTTTTACTCAACCATTTCTTGTGATTCCAATTTCTACATTCTATTAAAACCATTTATAGGCATTATGTATCATCACACCATCATTTTATTCATTGTATAGTGATTCACGATCATGTCCTAAACATGTCATATATAAACATTCATGAGCACTTTTTTATTTCAGTTTTCTTCATATAATGTTGGTAATCCTTTTCTAGTAGCTTCATTGAGTTCATTCCATGCATTAGAAACATCTCACGTGTTTAGATTGTGTACAGGATATTCACATTGTATAGTGCACATGCATACTATAGCTTAGGCATTTCATCAAACACCATATGTGCATTTAGTTTGATTTAGCATTTCATCAAATACTTTGCATTCATACACATTCATATCATTTTAAGTTCATTTTAGTATCAGTTTTAATAGATTTTGTATAGATTTCGTCTATTTCACAAAGCATAATTCAAGAATCATTTAAAATTCAATTGCTTATCCTAGGATTGATTCTTGGTTGATCACTATACTATATTAGTTAGTGAGGAACTCAAGTTTTACTAAATCTTTACGTGACTAGAGGTTTATCAAACACCCAAAAGAATCATGGTCTTTTTGGTAGGTCATTAAGCTGTTATATGACCTCTACCAAGAAATTTAAAACATTTAATACCATTGGTGCGAGTGTATGATGATGTCATTCCCTTTTTGTTTTTTTTCCCTTGGCTAGATTCCTATATGGTTATTTTTTCTTTTCTTCTCTTTTAAAATCCTTCTTTATATAAGAGTTAGGTTGAACTTGATTTCTTTAAGAAAAATATTTTCTTAAACATTGTTGTTTTACCTTGATGCACATATGAACCAAATTAGTTAAATCGTTATAAGGTACAAGCCTAACTTTATCTCTTATATGAAGATTCATCCCACTTAAGAATCTAGCTATGGTAATGTCCTCCTCTTCAATCATCTCCGCCCTCATAATAAGCAACTCCATTTTCTACCTATAATCTTATATAGACATATTTCTTTGTTGAAGCCTTTGGAGTTTATCCTTAAGATCTCTATTGTAGTAGGAGGAAATGTGACTCCTTCTAAGTGCATACTTAAGATCATTTCAATACTCAATGGGAGAGCCATTACTACGAAGCCTTTCTTGGACTAAAGAAGCCCACCAATACATTGCATACCCTTGAATGCTAAGGGTTGCTAGAGGCACTTTTCTTTCTTCTCTAACTTGGTGGCATGCAAAAAGTTGCTCCACCTTCATTTTCCAATCCAAATAGGCCACTACATTATATTTTCCTTGAAAATATGGTAGGTCAACTCTAGACTCCCTAGGGTTAAGATCTCTTCTTTTCCTCTTAATGTAAGAAGGTTATTGGTAGTAATCTCCTACTCTTAACCCTCTTTCTTCCTCAATAACGGTTGATCAATGTCGTACCCAACCAAATTAAATAGTGTAAATGTAGTACTTAGGAGTTAATCCAAGGTCGTCTCTCAGTGACCAATACTTTCATCCAAAGGTTCTAGATGCAAACACAACACAACAAAGGGGGGAGGTGTAACATCCCTATTTTTAATAAACTGTATTATTTATTTTAAATAAAACAATTAGAAAATCTTATGTTTTTACTAATGTTTCATATTTTATCTAAATGTAGTTTTTACTTATTAAAAATAACAATAAGAACAAAACAAAACTAATGAAATATATATATATATATATATATATATATATATATATATATATATATATATATAAATATTAGGTAAAATTATTTTAATTAAATAGGTGTGTGTAAAAAAAATAAAATGAAGAATCTTCTAAAAACAAAATTAGAAAAGGAAAAGAAAAACAAAAACAAAGAAAAGAAAAGAAATAAAAGAAAAAGAAAGAAGATAAAGAGATTTAAAGGAGTTTTATCTAAATACATGGAAGATAAGAATAATTAGAAGTGATAACCTTACATTTAATGCATCCATTCATTACTTGGCAAGTTGGCACATGCATGGCTTGTAAATGGATGGAAGAAATGGATGATGAAAGAAATATGACCTAAGATTACATCATCCATATGTATTACATGGATTACGTGGAAAGTTTTGGATTACCTTTCATTAATGAAAGGAATCTTATCTTAACCTATAAATACATGGAAGAAATGATGGAAGAGTGATTACGTAAGAGAAATAAGGAAAGCATGAAGCTTATCTCTTCATTAATGAAGAGAATCTTTGCATTAATGAAGTTGCACATGGTTTGCTTATAAAAGGATGGCATGAAAGAGAAAAATGTAGAAAGAATTCAAGGAAAGGTGAGTTAAGTGAGAAAGAAAGAAGGGAAGAGAGAGAAAGAGAGAAAGAAATAGAGAGAAAGTATTTATTATCCTCTTATATTTATTTTATTTAATCTTCAATTAAAGTGATCCTGTTTATTTATTTTATTTAATTTATCTTCAGTTATGCATTGGTCCTGTTTATTTATTTTATTTATCTCCAGTTATGCACGGGTCTTGTTTATTTATTTTATTTAATTTATCTCCAGTTATGCACTGGTCCTGTTTATTTATTTTATTTATCTTCAGTGATGCACTGGTCCTATTTATTTATTTTATTTTATTTATCTTTAGTTACGCACTGATCATATTTATTTATTTTATTTTATTTATCTCCCATTAGGCACTGGTCCTATTTATTTATTTTATTTTATTTAATCTCCAATTATGCACCTTGTCCTATTTATTTATTTTATTTTATTTAATCTTCAGTTATGCACTTGGTCCTATTTATTTATTTTATTTTATTTAATCTCATATTATGCACTTGGTCCTATTTATTTATTTTATTTTATTTTATCTCCAATTATGCATTGGTTCTATTTATTTATTTTATTTTATTAAATCTCCAGTTATGCACTGGTCCTATTTAATTTATATTGTTGTTATTATATTTATTTACAATATTCTAATCCTTAATTATTTATTTAAAGTTCTTGCTTTGATTCTTATTTTATCATTATTTTATAATTAATAAATAAATAAATGAATGTAAAGTAAAAGTAAATATTATTTTATTCAGTGAGCTTGGATAGAAGAAAATTGCATGTACATTTTATCGTTGTTTTATATTCTTTGTTTATAGTTTATACAATGACATGACTTGATAGTCATCACATTTTATGACCTTTGAAAATATCCAAGAGTATGTCAATTAAGTCTGGTTTCAATAAGTTGAGATTAAACCAGTGTTAAAGTGCTTGTATTTGGGAAGTCACAGTTTAGTACACTGCGGGATGAAAGGCAGGGACCATGGTGGGGTCTAAGGAAGTTTTACCAAGTAGGTGAATATCTGGATAGTTCAGAATAGCGCACTGGATTAGGATATTCATAGGCCAAACTTGGGACTATCCGATACCTGCTCGGCATCGCCAAAGTTAGGTAGTGTTGTGAGCCGATGAATGGCTAATATTCTCGAGAAAGAAATAATTATGATTGTACTAATGTTTTATGAGAAATACTCAACTAATCCCTTCCCAAAGTAAGTTTTGATGCTCATAATAGATCATCAGAAGTGGAATATGAATCCATATGTCTGGTAAAACAAGATCAAGTTTTATGGTCGTAGGTCCAAATCTAAGCCCCCAGTGTTTGTATTATTTGTTGAGTTTATTAAGATTGATATTTAAGGCTTATAAAGACCTCACTCCTTTCATATTTTTCTTTCATATGTACCTATTGCATGAGCAGAAGAGGAACCTGCTCAGTGAGAGTTGTTCGGAATATTATTAGTAGATCTTCTAAAGATTGAGTCATGAATAATTTCTATTAATATCTTTAGGAGATATTAAAAATATAGATAAATCTTCTATTCTGATGTAAGACTCTTAATATTTTACAAATATATATTTTTGTAATATTTCATGAACAATTATAGAGATGTAAACTATATATATGAATATGAAGTTATGTTATTATTAATGTTCTCTCAAGGATAATCTTATGGAAAAAAATTAATTCCATATCTTTTTATCAAATAAGAATTATTTAGTATAGTAATCGGGGCATCACATTTAGTGGTATCAGACTAGTTCCTTCTGTCAAAACCTTGGGTATGGTGTCTTCTATGTTTGTAGTCTCTACTAGTAAGTAGAGGTGCAAGTTGTTTGTTCTTACATTTTTCTTGTAAAAGAGAAATGCAAGATAAGTAGACTAATAAAAGTAAGTAATAAAATCAATTAATACATGTAGTAAGGATAAGTTTTAACAATAGTTAAAAAAAATTCTAAAGAAAACTAAGGAAATTGTTCATTCTTTCAGGAAAAGATGGATAACGAACCAAACATTACCAATGAATTATTGGAAAGAATGAAAATTGTCCTGGAAAATATGAGCCAAAAACAAAATGTTGAACCCATGGAAAATCAAGGATTAGAAACCTTTCGCAGGAACAATCCACAAAAATTTAAAGGAGGATTTAATCCTAAAGGTGCTCAATCATGGATAGCAGAAGTTGAGAAAATTTTCATTGCAATGACGTGTGCAGATGCAAATAGAGTCACATTTGCTACATTTATGCTCGTTGAAGAAGCTGAAAACTGGTGGAGATTTACAAAACAACAATTGGAGGATGAAGGGAGAGAAATTACTTGGGAAGCCTTTAAACAAAAGTTTCTTGAAAAATATTTTCCAGAGGATCTTAGAAGGAGGAAAGAAGTTGAATCCAAGGTAAATGAATCATAAATGGTCACCTCGTTAATGTACTATATGATTCAGGTGCTACTCATTCTTTCATATCACATGAATGTGTCAAACATTTAAAGTTACTTGTCTCTTTATTGCCATATGATTTAACTGTGTCTACTCCTACCAATGTTCTAGTCACCACTTCACTTGCATGCACAAATTGTCATATTTGTATAGGCAGTAGAAATTTTTCTGTAAATCTTATATGTCTACCCTTGTCTCATTTGGATATTGTTCTTGGAATGGACTAGTTATCTTCCAACCATGTTCTCCTAAACTGTCACGATAAGACTTTAATTTTTGAATCACACATAGGTGAAGTTTTCGACTCCAAAGAATTAGAAGAGAGTATTACCAATGACAATGAAATCTCAAAAGGATCTCAAGTATACATGATCTTAACTTCTTTAAAAGTCAAGGAAATTCCAGACATTAATAAGTTTCCTGTTGTTTGTGAGTATCTTGATGTTTTCCCTGAGGATGTTCCTGGGTTACCTCCACAAAGAGAAATAGAATTCACTATAGACTTGGTATCAAGATCAAGACCTGTGTTTGTAGTCCCTTATAGGATGTCACCTCTAGAGTTAGTAGAGTTGAAAAAACAAATAGAAGAATTGTTGGATAAATAATTCATCAGACCTAGTGTCTCTCCCTAGGGTGTGCCAGTATTGTTAGTCAAGAAGAAGGATGGCACTATGAGGTTATGTGTGGATTATCGTCAACTTAACAAAATCACCATTAAGAACAAATACCCTCTACCAAGGATTCATGATTTGATGGATCAATTGAGAGGAGTTGTGGTATATTCCAAAATTGACTTAAAATCTGGCTATCATCAGATTCAAGTCAAGGCGGAATATATTCAAAAGACAGCATTTAGGACAACATACGGTCATTATGAGTATTTGGTAATTCCTTTTGGTGTGACCAATGCTCCTGCCATTTTCATGGATTATATGAACCGTATTTTTCATGAATTTTTGGATAAATTTGTGGTTGTTTTCATTGACGACATTTTAATTTATTCCAAAAATCATTAAGAACATGAGAGACATTTGAGGATTGTGTTACAAATTCTAAGAGAAAGGCAAGTGTATGGAAAATGGTCAAAGTGTGAATTCTGGTTGAAAGAAGTTCAATTTTTAGGACATGTGATATCACAAAATGGCATTGCAGTTGACCCCTCAAAGGTTCAAGCAGTATTACTTTGGGAACAACCAAAGAATATCATAGAAATACGTAGTTTCTTATTAGCAAGCTACTATAGAAAATTCATTGAAGGATTTTCTAAATTAGCATTGCCTTTGACTAAGTTAACACGTAAGGGACAACCTTTCGAATGGAATGAACCATGTGAGTTTAGTTTTCAAGAGTTGAAGAAAAAATTAACATCTGCACCTGTTTTAATCCTTCCCGACCCTACAAAAAATTTTGAGGTATATTGTGATGCATGCGGACAAGGATTAGGATGTGTGTTGATGCAAGAAAGGAAAGTTGCAGTTTATGCTTCACGACAACTCAATCTACATGAGCTCAATTATCCTACACATGATTTGGAATTAGCTACAATGGTGTTTACATTGAAAATATGGAGACATTACTTGTATAGAGCAAGGTTTGAAGTTTTTAGTGACCATAAAAGTTTGAAGTACCTTTTTGATCAGAAAGAATTAAACATGAGACAACGTAGATGGATGGAATTTCTTAAGGATTACGACTTTGAGCTGCAATATTATCCTGGGAAAGCAAATGTTGTTGCTGATGCTTTGAGTCGAAAGTCTATACATGCATCCATGATGATGGTGAAGGAATTGGATCTGATAGAATCATTCAGAGACTTGAACTTAGCTGTAAAACTTGGACCCAATAGCTCTCAAGTTAGATTAGGTCAACAATAAAGGAAAGAGGCTAAAGGAAGCCACTAAGGGGAAGGGGAACTCTAGCCTATGTTGATTTCACAAAAGCAAAGTCTAAAGTCATCTCAGCAGAGTAACTTTACTACACTCATGAATCAATTTTACATAGCCCAAAGTCTTCTCTTTATAGAAGATAAGGAGAGCAAGGTGTCTCCAAAAATGGAAAGGAAAAGTGGTATAAAAAGTTAAATTTGGAGCTAAAAGGAATTCATGCTAAAAGTGTGATCTGCATCCTAAGCAAGTCACATTCTCTATGTCACGTGATACCTAAGGAGAAGCTTGGTCTTCAAGTTTGACATCAACGGTAAGACCCAGAAAAAATAAATAAATAAATAAATATTTATTTAATAAATGTGAGTGTGGCTACTCCTATTAAATTTTCAAAAATTAGGACCTATTGAAACTAAAAAAAAAATTGGTGGACCAATTTCAAATATTTTGATGAAACTTAAGACTAAATGAGTATTTGAACTTTAATTTTATGTCAAAGATCATCTTAATTCGCAGATATAATAATGATTTACATTGGTAATGTCCATAATCAACTAAATGAGTATTTTAAAAACATTATTTATTTTGATTTACTTAGGACTAAACGAGTATTTAAAAAATTTGTTTATTTTGACATCAAATCTGAACTTGGAAATCAACAAGATATAAATCAGCCTATATATACAATATAAAATAAAACATTTATTAGTAAAGTTTAAATGAATTGTCTGATTTAAACTACAGGACCGCATGTAGGGGCGTACCTACGTTATGACCAAGGGGAGCCATGGCTCCCTCTAGGTTTTTAATTTTAAATGTTGTATATATATTTATATATTTTTTAAATTTATATTTACATATTTATATATTATTTTTATTAAGTTATATATATATATATGTATATATTATGTATTAAGTTATGTATATATTTTTAAAAAGTAAAATAAAAATTAATTTTATAGACCTTAGTTAATAAAGCGATTAAGGTTTTGTATCTAATCGTAAAGTTTTTTCAGAGCAAACCATTAATAAAGTGTAAAAGTAAAAAGAAAGAGAGATTGAGAAAACGAGATTGGAGAGTAGAGCGATCGAATAACCATACTCACAAGATCTCCTGAATCAGTATCTTAGTATGATTTATGTATGTTAGATTTATGATTATCTCATTACTATATTTCTTCTAAATTAAGTTTTTCCTAAATTAGTATGAAAACCAATTTTGTTTTAGGGATTTTTTTATGAAATTGGCATGAACCCTAATTATATCTTCCCAAATTAGTATTACCCTACATTATAAAATGTTGGAATTTTATGTTTTCCACTTCATATAATGAATTAGTTGAATAATCTTGAATTGGAAATGAAATTAGAATACCTATTTTGCATGAATTCAATCTATTAGAAAAATTAAAAATTGAGAAGTGTAAATTGCGGTATGAGAATGATTTAAGTAAAAAAAATAAAGAATTCTTTTAATTAATAAATTATATAAAAAATATAAATTGGCACCCTGAATTTTTAGTTCAAGTTTCGCCACTAACCACATGATAAACATAACTACTATTTATATTGGAAAATAAAGGTTGTTTATTGTTGTCTTCCATATCATATCATCCTAGGATTTTATTTTATTTTTTTATAAGCAAAGGCATATCATCCTAGGATAATGAGGTTTGATCTTGTAAGAACTAAAACATTGTTTTTTACGTTAGTATGAAATACTAATAAAAGTAAATCCAAACTTAACCAAATCTTGGAATATATTATTGATGACACATTTTGTACACACGTTTATAACATTATTGTACATTGTACTTTTTATTTGTCTTGTTTTTAGTTTTTAAGCCATTTATTTTCAATATTATATCGAATTCATTATACATATTTGTTTTTTTTTCCTTTTAACTCATCTAATTTTTACTTATTATTTTGATCATAATTTATATATATATATATATATATATATATATATATATATATATATATATATATATATATTACTTTCTGTTAGTTCCAATTGTATGAGATTTTGTGTTTCTATGCTTCAAAATGGACATACTTTTGCTTGATTTGAACACCTTTACTATTTTTTTTTTACAATTTTAATAAGTTGAGGTAGATTTGCTAAAATTTGTAAATGAACCTACAAATTAATTTATGTTTATATTAGCTTGACCTTTGTAGTTAGGCTTACAGACTTCATGTAGTTGGGGGCTTATGGACTTGATTCCCATGTTGAAGAAGATGTTTGCTTCAATTTTGAAAGCCTCTATAAGACTTAACTATGCTCAAAACATGGAGACAACAGGCATTTTCCAAATTTTAGAGTTCTAGTTTTCCAAATTTTGTTTTCTAAACTTTTGATTTTATTTTTTCATATTCTTCTTTGTTACATTTTTGTTCTTAAATAATGGATAACTAAATTTCTAATGTTATATTTCTGGAATCAAGGTCAAGCGTTCTACTTCTTCCTCCCTCCACTATTTGAGACGTCTTTTAAGGACAAAACCGTGATAGAGCTACACACTCCAAAATGGACAATACCTCGGGAACATTGTGGCTGTTCCTAAGGATGCTTACCAGACGGACTTGGTCGGGTCGAAACATTGGTGTTGTCTGCGGGAACAACAACTCCCCTTGCCCTTAACTATGGGACTTGTTCTGGTACACCCAATAAGTCTCACATCACTTAGGAGTCAAAGTGACGCGCAATTTAAATACTCCTTCCTCCCTCCACCCTCTGATGTGCCTTTTAAGGACAAAATCGTGATGGAGCTTAACACTCCAAAGCGGACAATACTTTGGAAATACGGTGGTTGTCCAAGAATCTTGCTCTACTTTCATTTAAAATATTATTTTAATGATGCTACAATTAAATTAAATACACGTGTATGTGAATATAAACATACTTTAAAATGTAACCGGAAATAGTGTTAAATTTACTCTTGTAATAGGCTTTTTGATTTCAATGTTGGGTTTGCAGTGAACAAATAAAATCACACAAGGATTTTGCTTTCATTAAATTCTTTTTAAAACATTTTCAATTTTAAAAATAGAATGCAATGAACTTGTAAATCAGCATTGATACAACATTGGACAAAAACACAATAAAAGAAGATAAAAAAAGAGAAAAATAGCAAAAGATTTAAACTAGTTCATATTCAATAATCCTACATTCAATCTAAGTTATTCAACCATAGAATAATTGATTCAACTATTAACAATAGGCTTTTATAAAGCACATTTCAATTACAAACGCGGTCTTACGAGCTATTATAGAATATTAAGGATTATGGAGTGATTTTTTTCTCCCTTTGACCAATTTATTGAAAAAAAAAATAGTTCTAGTTGGGATGATACTGCTATTGTAACATTTGTGACATTGAAAACAGTAGTAACTCAAAAACTTGTTTTAGCTTTACTCGACTTTTCAAAACCATTTGATTTAGAAACCAATGCTTCAAGAATAGGAATAGGTGCAATACTTAGTTAGGATTTTCATCTTATTGCTTTTTTTTCCAATAAATTTGCTTCGAAGATTCAAAAAGTAGTCGACCTATGCTAGGGAATTGTATGCTACCATAGAAGCAATTTACCAAGTTAAGACATTATATGCTTGGCCACAAATTTGTAATTTAAACGAATCAAAAGAGCTTAAAAAACTTAACTGATCAAGTTATTCAGACCCTAGAGCAATAGAAATGGTTGCACAAGTTGTTAGGGAAGGATAATATTGTTACTGATTCTTTGTTTAGATCATTTTACACGGTTTGGTCCCAATCTAAATTGCACATTACATTGTCGGCTATTATGCACTTGTGTGCACTTAACCAACCTCTCAATACACATTATTAAAGGTTGGATTAGTTACTTTATTGGAAAGACAGGTTGGTTATTTGTAAGACCCTAAATAATAATATTCAAGGTCGTTTATTATTATTATTATTATATATATATATATATATATATATATATATATATATATATATATATATATATATATATATATATATATATAAATAAAGTGCTCAATATAAGTTTGATGAAAGATATATAAAGTAGTTATTATAATATAAATAAGTTATAAAAGAGGGTTGTTTCTTAAATAGATTTATTAAAAAGATATCACATTTATTATGTGTGTGATTTTTGTTATATACAATAGATTTAAAGAGATTTTATAAGAAGCAAAAACAGAAAGGTGGAAAAAGATATAACTACTTTTTTTTTATTAAAAGAATCACCTAAAATTTCTTAATAGTATATAGGGTTTTAAGAGGGAGAGTGAAACCCATAAATATACATACTAAACGAGTGAGTGAGTGTTACATTTGGGTGAGAAAGAACACAACTGACTAGATTTGAAGGAAAAATAAGAGTAAGATTCAAACAAAGGAAGAAGGGTAAAAGTTGAGTTTTAAAAAGGAAGAAGGAAGAAGTGAACAGAAAAGGTTAGGGCGAGATTACATTCTTGTATCCTTGTATTCTTATTGGTATGTGATGTATTATTTTATGAGTCTAAATTGTGGAGTAGATGTTATTTGGTATGATTGTCATGACATATTAATATGTGTTTGTTAGGAAACGTAAATATATGTTTGTGTGTGGTGACTCAGCAAAAGGTGGTGAAGGGGAACTCCGCGTAGTTGTATTGGGGTGTACTTTGTTGAGGCTTCCAAGAGGAGTAATGCGAAGTTGTATAATTTTCCGAGGCTGGTGAGAAAAGTAATGGGAAGTTGTACACTTCACTAGGGCTCTAGAAAAGAATAATGGGAAGTTGTATACTTCGCCTGGGCTTGCTAGGAGAGTTATGAGAAGTGGATTGGTTGTTGGTAAGTTGTATGCGAGAGTTACAAATTGGCTCCTAACGCTGAGATCACTAGTGTTTGTATTATTTGTAGTGATGACATGTTTTGTGTTGTGTAATTGTATATCGTTATGAGACACAATGACTATGTAAGATTTGGGTGTGTGGTTATATTATGATTGATGTGTATTTTAGCTATGATATTTTGATGTTGTATGTTAGTTCACCCTTATATTTTGGTGGTTGTGGTTTCCAACCGCGATGATCGTGATTTATCACGGGAGTAGATGATAGTACAAGTGTTTATGAAAGTTCATGGTGCTTTAGAGAGTGCTCAATATCGAGAGACGTTCGGTATTGTAAGACCCAAGAAAATTAAATAGTTATTTAAATAATTATTTAATTATGGCGGGTAATAGAAACATTTAAAACAATTAATGTGTGAAAATATGATGTGGAAAAGTGCTAGCTCAAGTGGTTGAGAGTACTTTATTGTGCATGAGGACTTGGGTTTGAGTCTTATGCGTGTCACTGGAATGTTAATTAATTTATACTTTTTGTTTAATGAAATATTGAATGCGTGGCATGATGATAAATTTCTAAAATTGTAGGAGTTATCACGGAAAATGATTGGTTGATTTGGTTATACATTAGCCAAATTTTCTTTGGCATGAAGGTGAAAAGGTTTGGAAAACCTAGTAGCCAAGAAGGCAGTCGTGAGTGCTGGAAAATACCCTAGGAGGGGTATTGAATAGGCATTAACACACATTTTTTTTATTTATTTAATTTTCGTTTTAAAAGTTAAATGAAATTAAGGGTGGACTAAAATTGGAGCGAGAGAGGATAATTGAGGGGTTGAGGGCCTGAGACAGTGGGGTGCATACTGAATCACAGATTTTTGGGCTATTGGCACGAATTGCAGAGGAGAATTGGAGTGGGAAACCAGTGTGAGAGCGTAAGGCAAGAACAAGGCTATTTTGGATTGAAGACGCATCAAATTTGCGTGTAGTAAGGAGTTAAAGGTTAGGGGAGTTGCTTTCTTGTCGTTTCTGATTGTAATTGAATTACTGTGATGTGCCTTGAATTATACCACGATCTCTGCGCTGTTTTTTTCTGCACTGTTGTATTGAGTTTCTGGATTTTTCCAGAAACCGCCTGGCAGTCCATCCCCTACCGCCAGGCAGCACATCAGGTTGTTGTGTTGTTCTTGTTTTGGCATGAACCGCCTGGCGACGATGAGTTTCTGCCCGGCGGCGCAACACTGTTTGTGTTCGGTTTAATGGTTTCACAGCTGATTACCGTGGATGTAATGAGTTGTTGAGTTTTGATTGATTTTGTATAATTGTGGGATGTTTTTATGGTCTTGAATTGATTGAGGGATGTTGGGGATCATACTAAAATGTCATATATGGGAAGGTTGGGCTGAAACGAATGAGTTATTGTGAACCTTGGGTTGTTTGGGTTAATTAGGAAATAATTGGAATTATGGTACGTGAATCGTATATTGTTGATAGGAATGGGTATTGAAAATGTCATAATTGATGAGGTGAGGATTATCGGGAAAGGAGAGAAGAGAGTTGTGATCGTGGAGTATGCAGAAAACGGGAAAAGGAGTTTGCGTCTGATATGCCGCCTGGCGGTTTCATGCTGGCCGCCAGGCGATGCTGTGTGGCAACCCAGGCTGGCTGTTGCACTGTGGTAATGCGAGAGAAGGATAGGAAGTGAATTATGCCTGTATATATAGCGAGTTGAAAGGGGGAGTGAAATTGTAATTGTTGATGTTCGATAAGAGATGAAAATGTTGATGGGGATATAGAATTCGATATAAACAAATGGTGTAGGAGAGGATAATCATATTTGGTTAGCGAATATAAGTCTTGCGTTGTGGTATGCTAGTCAAGGATAAGTGAGGGATACGAGAATTCAATAAGAGGGGTTAAGCATAGGAATTGGGGTGGAAGGCATACATTGGTTAGTTCAGCATGGTAGAATCAGAGGTATGATGTAAGGATTGGAAAACTAGCTAATTTCGTGGGATGTATGGAGTTGTTGGGTTATGACAATGTTCTTAGTACTTGAAAGCGGGGGGGAATAAGATGGATTTATCATTGTAATGTATAGATACTTGATTATCTATGATTGGGGTAGACTAACCATAGTGAGGAGTCTCTATTGGTCCATAAGAGTGAGTTATGTAACTAATTAGACTAGTTGGGGTGCTAAAACCAGTGAAGTATTGTTCTAGTATAGCGCCTGGCGGGCTAACGAAACCCGTCAGGCGATAGGCTTAACGAGAGAAAGCACTGCACTGTGTGGCGCCTAGCGGCACGGTGTGCTCCGCTAGGCGGTGACGAGAAAACAGTGGCCCTGGGGGGGGACGCTGGCGCCTAGTGGTGAGTGGATACCGTCGGGCGGTGTGTGGGCAGAGCCAGGCGGAAAATACTGCTGTTCTTTGTTTGTTTTGTGTGTTGTTTGAGCACTGATACTACACTTGGATCGGGAGATGTTGTGCCATGAGCAGGTAGGTTCATGGATGGTGGATAACATGTGATGATATAAGTGGGGAGGTTCATATCCAATTACTCTCACGTGGGGATACGAGCGAGGTAGGCTCGTATGTTCCGTGCTCACGTCTGAGAGATGCCACGTGCGGGGAGGTACGGGGCTGGTGGATCACATGTGTTGGACTACGGGCGGGCAGGTCTGTAGAGCAAGACTACGAGCGGGGAGGTTCGTAGAGTAGGACTACGAGCGGGGAGGTTCGTAGAGGCAGGAGCGGGTAGGTTCGTGTGAGCATCATATTCCCGAGTCCAAGGCTAACCAGTTGTGTGATTTGAAGGCTATAAAGCCTTGGGGTTAAGGTCTTGGCCAAGAACTATGTAGAATGAATAAGATGGGTATTTGATTTATCTTGTGTTTTATATACCTGTTATTTTATTTTCTCAGCTCACCCTTTCTGTTTGTGTATGGCGATGATCGTGTGATTCGTTGCACGGGAGCAGATGTTGACACAGGTGATGCTGAGGATGTCCAGGCGACGGAGTGAGGGCTAGCTTTGGGATTAGAGCTAGGATTTACTCACATGTATTTTTATGTTTTTATTTATGAACACAAACTTCGAGAACTTGTAACACTTTATGGTTTAAGTTATGAGTTTTGGCGCGCTCTTTTAATGAATTTAAATTTTCCCGCGTTGGGATTATTATCGAGACGACTTTTGTTATAATTATTTCTTTTATTATTTATTTTTTTTAGTAATATTCCTTAGGGATGTTACAGGTATAGTCTTTTAGTCTTAGGTTTTTCCTTTTCAATAAAGTTTTATTTTAAATTATGTATTTGGTGTTAAGTATAGATTTTAGGCACCTAAAAAATGTATTTGGTGTTACATTTTGGTATCAGAGCCAGGTTGGGTCCTAGGTCATTTGTGGGGAGTGAGCTTGTTGTGTGTCTGTTATGAATTGTCGCTTAGAGTATGAATGTGTTCTTGTATTTGTTTAACTCATTTTTTGAGTATTTCTCTTAAGTGTTATCGTAGAAGGACAAGTGTTAGAGTTGGATGCTCGAAAGAGGTGAGGTTTTATGTGTTTAGTTAAATTTACCCTTGTAATAAGCTTTTTGATTTCAATGTCCAGTTTTTAATGAAAAAAATAAAATCACACAATAATGTAATCCCCATGTATAATGATAATTAATTGTCAATGGGGCCTACATGCAATGACAAATCAATTAGACCTATAAGTAGCATAATTAAAAATAAATAATTATTTTTTATGAAATAATTGATGGCTTAGGTAAATCGTGAAAGGGTTAATTGATTTTGAACTTACTTACAAAGATTTTCCTTTCATTAAGTTCTTTTTAAAACACTTTTAGTTTGAAAATAGAATGCAATAAACATGTAAATTAACATTGATACAATATTAGATAGCAACACAATAAAAGAAGATAAAGAAAGAGAAAAATAGCACAAGATTTATACTAATTCAGATTCAATAATCCTACATTCAATCTCACTTATTCAACATTAGAATAGTTGATTCCACTATTAACAATAGGCTTTTATATGCAATTACAAACACGGCCTTACAGGCTATTATCGAAGATTTATTAATGTAGTGATTGTTGCCCTCTTTTTGAACCATTTATTGAAGAAAAAAAGTTCTAGTTAGGATGACACCGCTATTGTAGCATTTGTGACATTGAAAGGAATAGTAACTCAAACACTTGTTTTAGCTTTACCCGATTTTTCATTGTAATGTATAGATACTTGATTATCTATGATTGGGGTAGACTAACCATAGTGAGGAGTCTCTATTGGTCCATAAGAGTGAGTTATGTAACTAATTAGACTAGTTGGGGTGCTAAAACCAGTGAAGTATTGTTCTAGTATAGCGCCTGGCGGGCTAACGAAACCCGTCAGGCGATAGGCTTAACGAGAGAAAGCACTGCACTGTGTGGCGCCTAGCGGCACGGTGTGCTCCGCTAGGCGGTGACGAGAAAACAGTGGCCCTGGGGGGGGACGCTGGCGCCTAGTGGTGAGTGGATACCGTCGGGCGGTGTGTGGGCAGAGCCAGGCGGAAAATACTGCTGTTCTTTGTTTGTTTTGTGTGTTGTTTGAGCACTGATACTACACTTGGATCGGGAGATGTTGTGCCATGAGCAGGTAGGTTCATGGATGGTGGATAACATGTGATGATATAAGTGGGGAGGTTCATATCCAATTACTCTCACGTGGGGATACGAGCGAGGTAGGCTCGTATGTTCCGTGCTCACGTCTGAGAGATGCCACGTGCGGGGAGGTACGGGGCTGGTGGATCACATGTGTTGGACTACGGGCGGGCAGGTCTGTAGAGCAAGACTACGAGCGGGGAGGTTCGTAGAGTAGGACTACGAGCGGGGAGGTTCGTAGAGGCAGGAGCGGGTAGGTTCGTGTGAGCATCATATTCCCGAGTCCAAGGCTAACCAGTTGTGTGATTTGAAGGCTATAAAGCCTTGGGGTTAAGGTCTTGGCCAAGAACTATGTAGAATGAATAAGATGGGTATTTGATTTATCTTGTGTTTTATATACCTGTTATTTTATTTTCTCAGCTCACCCTTTCTGTTTGTGTATGGCGATGATCGTGTGATTCGTTGCACGGGAGCAGATGTTGACACAGGTGATGCTGAGGATGTCCAGGCGACGGAGTGAGGGCTAGCTTTGGGATTAGAGCTAGGATTTACTCACATGTATTTTTATGTTTTTATTTATGAACACAAACTTCGAGAACTTGTAACACTTTATGGTTTAAGTTATGAGTTTTGGCGCGCTCTTTTAATGAATTTAAATTTTCCCGCGTTGGGATTATTATCGAGACGACTTTTGTTATAATTATTTCTTTTATTATTTATTTTTTTTAGTAATATTCCTTAGGGATGTTACAGGTATAGTCTTTTAGTCTTAGGTTTTTCCTTTTCAATAAAGTTTTATTTTAAATTATGTATTTGGTGTTAAGTATAGATTTTAGGCACCTAAAAAATGTATTTGGTGTTACATTTTGGTATCAGAGCCAGGTTGGGTCCTAGGTCATTTGTGGGGAGTGAGCTTGTTGTGTGTCTGTTATGAATTGTCGCTTAGAGTATGAATGTGTTCTTGTATTTGTTTAACTCATTTTTTGAGTATTTCTCTTAAGTGTTATCGTAGAAGGACAAGTGTTAGAGTTGGATGCTCGAAAGAGGTGAGGTTTTATGTGTTTAGTTAAATTTACCCTTGTAATAAGCTTTTTGATTTCAATGTCCAGTTTTTAATGAAAAAAATAAAATCACACAATAATGTAATCCCCATGTATAATGATAATTAATTGTCAATGGGGCCTACATGCAATGACAAATCAATTAGACCTATAAGTAGCATAATTAAAAATAAATAATTATTTTTTATGAAATAATTGATGGCTTAGGTAAATCGTGAAAGGGTTAATTGATTTTGAACTTACTTACAAAGATTTTCCTTTCATTAAGTTCTTTTTAAAACACTTTTAGTTTGAAAATAGAATGCAATAAACATGTAAATTAACATTGATACAATATTAGATAGCAACACAATAAAAGAAGATAAAGAAAGAGAAAAATAGCACAAGATTTATACTAATTCAGATTCAATAATCCTACATTCAATCTCACTTATTCAACATTAGAATAGTTGATTCCACTATTAACAATAGGCTTTTATATGCAATTACAAACACGGCCTTACAGGCTATTATCGAAGATTTATTAATGTAGTGATTGTTGCCCTCTTTTTGAACCATTTATTGAAGAAAAAAAGTTCTAGTTAGGATGACACCGCTATTGTAGCATTTGTGACATTGAAAGGAATAGTAACTCAAACACTTGTTTTAGCTTTACCCGATTTTTCTAAACCATTTGTTTTAGAAACCAATGCTTTAGGAATGAGAATAAGAGCAATACTCAGTTCAGATATTTTGTATAGAGCTGTCAAAACGGGTAACTCGGCCTAACCCGGCTCGACCCATTATAGGTTGATCATTTAGTGAGTCAACCCAACCCGGCTCACTTTTTAGCGAGCCAAAAAAATTTGAACCCGGTCTGCCCACCACAGGTTGGCGGGTTAAACGAGTTGGCTCACAGGTTCCCTTAATTAAAAAAATATATAATTTTTTAGTTTTTTCAGTCAAAACTAAATTATAATTCTAATTAAAATCTAAATAAACTTTAATACAATCCAAATACAAACCAAAATAAAAAAATACAGATTATTTCTGTGTTGGCTAAAAAAAACAACCTAACATGACCCAAATGTAAAATCCAACTTAATAAAAAACACTTGTGTGACCCTTTTATCTACGGGTTGGTGAGTCAACCCGGCTCAACAAGGGTTCAACCCGGGTGAATCGAGTTCTAGATGAGCCAGGTCAAAAATCAACCCGTATTAAAATTTATAAAAAAAATTTAACCCAACCTGGCCTGAACCCGTGGTGAGCCGGGTTGGCTCGTGGGTTCCAACCCATTTTGACAACTCTAATTATGTACAAATACTGCAATCACAACATTAAGTTCCTTTCCTTATCACTCACATTGAATTACATCCTGTCATTCACCCCATATCTACATTAACGTCTCAAGTGATATTTAGAGGTCAATATTATATTACACAACATTTGGTTTAGTAAGAAGTCTTAGATGTTTTTATGCCACGGAGAAAGGTCACTCCTTTCTACAACAAGTTTATCTTGACTTTAACCTTGAGGATATAATTTCTATACAAAATAATGTATTACGTACAAAATTATATAGTACATATATTTTGTACGCCTATAAATCCCTAACAACTAAGGTAGAAGTATAGATCCTACCAACCAAGATAGAAGTATAAATCCCTACCAACCGAGGAAGAAATACTTAAGGACCTTTATTAAAGGATCACATGCCTATTGTTAATCTAATTATTGATGTCATTCTTAAAGGCAACTTTATGTATGTCTTTGCATTTTATTTTATCATGAATTGGGGGATGGGTTCGTTAAGGATAAAATATAAATTTTGGATTTATTTGGTAGTATTGTCTAGAAATCAATTGATAAGCATGGTTCATGGTGAATATATCATTAGACGAATCTTTCTGATAACTTCTATCACTAATGTGCTAAGATTAATTCTCCAAAATTATTAAATTTACTTTTTTTTTTATTCTTGACCATGAATAATTGACACTCTATATCTTTTATACATCAATACTTTATTATGATATAATCCGTTTATTGAATATTTGTGGAACATCCGTGTCTAATCCATTTCAATGGTGGTCTCGCTAAAGAAAAACCAACACAACTAGCCACGACATAACTCTCCTCCCAGCTTCTAAAGGACAACTTGCGCCTATTGGAATGCCTCCAATATTTGAGTTATACAATGGATGACACATTATCATGGTCATTTACACACTTGCACTCCCTTGGAAAGAAAAAGGTAGCACCGAAGAAAGGAAAGAGCGAGATGGTTGTTTTTGTTGTTCCCGCGAAGCGAAGATCATTCGCCAAGCAAATGAAGTGGGTCAACCTCTTTTTGGCTTCGGCCAAACACTTTTTCTCACTGGTCGAGCTGTCTACAAAACAAACGATGCGAGAACATATTCTCTTATCTAAGCCTCTTCCCTATTTCGCTCCCCCCATCGTTGATGGTTCAGCCACGACCAGTGCCACAAAATGATTGAGAACTACGACGGGGTCGAAATGCATTTTGTTCTTTCTATTCAATAAGTATTGCATGACCGAATAATTCAAGGAAGGGCGCACTACAGGGAGGGTCCTTTCAAATAGATGACTTGTCAGGCCGCCGGAGTGGGACTTATTAGGGAAAAATAACTTAAATAACTTCCTTTTTTTGAAGGAGTCATCTTTTTCTATTAGGAACGCTATGTCATTTACAACCCCGGCGTATTTCAGATGCTTGAAGGCCCTGCTGACCCGAAGTGATTTAGAAAGATTCTTCTTTATCAATGGTGATCGGTCATGTTATCCATAACGTTGCTTCTTTTTCCGCCAAATCCGAATTTCGTTTTCATGGAAATATTCTAGGGATTGATTTCATGTATGGAAATTCATGTAGGGCCCACAAAAGAATCATGTTTACTTGTAAGGCACCTTGAACTCAAGATACATATCCACGTGCAACGAGGGCCCTCGAGTTCCTCGACTAATCAAAGCCCACCTTCAACTTCAATTCTTGAGAACCTCATACACCAACTCGAAGACAAAGCTTTGATGAATCTCCCAATGATGATAACTTACAAAACGAACTTGATTACGATGACCACAAAATTCTTGATTCCTAAGAATGATAAACAAATAAATGATCAACCTTATACACAAGGTACGAGAAGAAGCTCGAGTGAAAAAGCATGCAATACAACTAATATTCTTGGACAAACTGTCGATGTCATGGCTAAGAATGTGAAATATTTTTGAGGATTTCTGTTAGGAAATTTGTAAAAAGGATCTAAGGAAGACTCTGACTAGGAAAGACAAGGTTCTTAGGTTTGTCCATTTGCGGCTTATCACCTCTCTTTACTAGAAGTCTCCTTAGTAAACTTTCAACAATATTCCCTCTAGAAAACATCTATGCACTGTGCAATTGGCAATTTGGGTGATCTCGATAACAACTTACATCATCATTCATTAAAAGCCCAAAGCTTCTTTAAAGTCATCTTCACGCTTCCATACAGGAACAAAGGAATTATTCGCTATTAAAGTTAAACGATTATACAACACAAGAGCAAAGGAACAAGATTTTCACAAAAACAATTTTATGCATGAGCCTAGAGAAGGGAGAAGAGATAAACTTGAAGATGGCCCCTACTCCATTAAAACAACTCATAATACCACTTCATCAAAGGCTTTGGAAGTCCCGATATTAATAAAAGACAACGAGCAATACCTTTGAGTGGAGATAGCAACATTACACGGGGAGGAATCGAAAGACTCAGTTAAGCGTCAAAAGTCTCACTCAATATTCAAAGCAAAAACAATGATAATGTCGATCACATAAACAAACTAATTCTCAGTCGAGAAATAGAAAGAATCTTAAAACATGACAATGATTAAATTGATGATCAACAAGTATATCCTGTAAGACTGAAACGGTACATTCAACAGTCTCACATCATTTAAGAGTCTAGTCTAAGAAAGGTTTGAATACAATAATTATTTAAGTATACTATGTTCCTGTAAAAGTTATTTTTAAAGCAATTTATTCTAATCCCAATAACACTTTTTTCCAAAGTATTTTAATTCCAATTTTACCATTTCAGTTTCTTATTATTCTTTATTACGCTTGTTGAGGATATCGAACTTCTATAAAAATAAACATAAAAAAATTCTTAAAATATGCTTGTTTCATTGAAATTTATTATTTTATCTAAGTTAAAGTTATTTTATAAATTTTTACTGAACAATTTGAAATATTTTAAAGTTATTCAGGTAAATAAAATGAATTTACAATTTTCATTTATTTTTTAAAATAAAATCTTAAATCCAATTATGACTTAAATTAGGTATATATATTTGTTGACCATAAGAGTAGTATTATTAGGCTACTATCAGTCAAATTCACATGATTTGGACCTTACTGAGAAATATTCATGTGAATGTACTTTTGGATAATTTCTTCCTGGACCCCATAAATTTTATCCTGCACCTCCGTATGAAAAAACTTCATTTTATACCTTTTTGGATTGCAAAATCAGAAAGTCAAAAATAATTTTTGTATTTTGTAAACAAACCATAACTTTGAGAATGCGCAATCCGGAAACGAAAATTATTTACAGAAGTTGAAGAGGGTTATAAAAATAGCTTTTAGATTATACAATCCAAAGTTATTTGACTTCTGAATTACACCTGAAAATCATAACTTTTTCTAAAAAAGATATCACATAGTACAATTCAAAGTAAACAAAAATGGATTTTATACATACATACATATATATATATATATATATATATATATATATATATATATATATATATATATATATATATATAAAGAGATGCAGAATGAAATTTATGGAGGCCCAAAGTCAAATTCGTAGCCTGTCCATTTAATTTCTTGGACCTGATTAAGCCCAAAGTAATTAGAAAAAGACCAAGAAAGTGAAAACAGTAAAGCGTTTAGCGCGATAGTTTAGCAAGTTCCCGGAGAAAATGGTTTGAATTTTTGCTGTGTGGTTAACGTTTTGGATAGTTGCGTGAGTCAGTAAGAGGAGTGCTACATTTCGAAATTGTGAGCATTATTTTGTCTTTGGAGGGGGTTTAAACCGTAACTATCTTGGTTTCGTGGAGAAGATAATCGAGTGCATTGGTTGTATGACCCAAAGTACTTGATCGCGAATTAGAAAGTTGGTTGTAGCATTTTAGGTTTTCAGTTGATGAGAAAATCTTAAAATACACGGCATAAAATTGTATATACTAGGTTTGTTTTTCTTTCTTTTTTTTATGTTAAAAGTTTCTTTTATATCCCGCAGAAAAACATTAAAAGGTGTAGTTTATTTATGATGGTTAAATAAAAACAATTATAAGAAAACAAGGTGATATTTATTTAGTAATAGTTGTGTTATTATATATATATATATATATATATATATATATATATATATATATATATATATATATATATATATATATATATATATAATGACGTTTTTAAAAGCAACTATCTTATTGTCATATAGTGTACATATACCGACTCTTTAGCAAGCCTAACAATTTGTTCTAAGCAATAATTAGATAAAACTCTAAGTAGGAATGCATTTATTTGGTTAAAGAAAAATTGCTTGTAGAATTTTTATAACAAGAGAGCAAAATAAAGTAGTATTTTAAAATTAAAATAAAGTGAAGAGTCAACCATGACTTTTTTTTAATTTTTTAATAAAAGAGTAAAGGTTAATTAAATTATTCATCTTTAAGAACGATAATAAATATAAATGAATATGAAATGATAAATGTTGTTTGAGATTGATCTCATAGTCATGTCATTCCACATGATCATCTACGAATTGACAACTTTAATTGCATATTTAATTCAAGAATTTACAAAATTAATTTTAATTAATTCCATTTCTCAATAATAAAATATTTAGACGATTCTCCAACTCGATATGCTTTCTTAGACCATTCTCCTTTTATATATAGATTTTTTATTTTTCATTTCATCACGATTTCAGTTACAACATAAACAAAAGAAGTGTGCAACAAATTAATTGATTTAATCATATTACACCTTTGGTAGTATTTTAATTGTACTCACACTAGTGTAATAAGGATTTTTGGTCCCAATTGTTTTTGGTATTCTGCCTCAGTTCTGGAACCGAGGCATATTAGGGCGAGGTCAAAAGGGGTGATTTTTGGCCTCGGGTCTCTAGAACCGAAGCCATAGAGCAACATAGCCCCACCTGTTCCTTCCGTCACTATGACACCATCGTCGAAATCAGCGACAACCATATTGGTGACCACTGTAAACACAACCAAAACTGCCAGGAACAGTGCGCACCACCTGCAGAAAACCAAAACCAGCGAAATGTAGGTGCGAAACCCTCGTGTGGAGAACACTACACATCACGCCTGAGCCATTGTCGCCTCCACCGTCACGAGAAAACGCAACCACCGCTATGAATCATTTACTTGCAGATGAAACCAGAATCAGAAGCTGTAACACGAAGCGAAACCTGCAAAACCCAAACCCGAGGTTGTCTATGTTGTGAAACTAGGCCGCCTCGACGAACATCCATGTTACAAAGCAGACGTCGTCGATCACCACCCTTGCTAAACCTGCTGCCATGAATGAAGAAGAGGGAGGTCGCGAACCGAAGTAGTGGCCGCAAAGGAGTTCACCAAAGCAAAGGTCGTCGTCCGAGAGAGAGAGAGAGAGAGAGAGAGAGAGAGAGAGAGAGAGAGAGAGAGAGAGAGAAGAGAGAACGGAGTGTAAGCATGCGAGGAAGAAGAAGAACAATGAAATGGTTCACAATTTTGTGCCCTAAGTAAAGGAGGGAAGAAGAAGAACATTGAAATGGTTCGCAATTTTGTGCCCTAAGTAAAGGAGGGAAGAAGAAGAAAGTGAAATGGTTCACAATTTTATGCCCTAAGTAAAGGATATGGCCTCGGTTCTATTTTTAACCGGGGCATAAAACTCTTTTAGCACTGGTTTCCCTGACACACAAGGCCAAACATCAAACGGGCAGTTGCATTTTTGAAATTTTAGCCAAGTTTTTGGCTTCGGGTCTCTCGAACCGAAGCATATTACACTTTTTTACACTGGTTTTTTGCGAATTGAAGCATAAAACCGTTTTTGGCTTTGGTTGAAAAGTGAACCAAGGCATAAACGTTTGCAGGAATTGCAAAAATGCCACCGCGCCATTATATGCTTCGGTTTCTAGACAACCGAGGCATATAAGGCGAGTTAAAAACAAGATTTTGCACTAATGTCATGTTAAGCTTTGTAGAATAAAAGGGCTTTCAACCTTCAAGTTTCATCTTTGGTCAAACACAAATTAAAGTATGCAACATTGATTCTAGGTAATTAACAATGATCATAAGATCAATGGATTTACTTGAAGTGTGAACATAACAATGTTCATTTCATCATGCATGACGTAATTATCAAAAGAAGAACACAAGAGATATAATGATAACATTATCATTGACGCTATTAGATTAATACTACTTATCTATTGTAACTGCAATATTACTAAGAAAATAGCCAAAAGATTAGGAAGGGTAAAGATAAGTCAAAGTTGTCTCCCAATAAACTCGAAATTGATTTTTAACAAATTAGTTCTTATAAAACATATACTAAAGGGTTCGAAAAATATGATACAAATAATAAATGAGAAAAGGTAAATAAAATAGAAATTAAAAAAAAAAGATAAAGGTAAATTAAAAAATAGCTTAAATTGAAATAAACATTCAAATATGAAAACAAAGATGCCTACATTCCTAAATCCAACACGCCTAAAGTAATTTGGATGGAACAAATGCAAATGAGATGCATAAATATGCAAAATATGATAAATGTAGACAAATAAATTAAATAACAAAATAATATGAAAGAAAGGAACAAAACTACAAAACAAATGCAAATGAGATGCAGAAATATGCAAAAGATGATAAATGTAGGCAAATAAATTAAATAACAAAATAATATGAAAGAAAGGAATAAAACTATAAAAAGATGCAAAGGATTTAAATGATAAAGAAATAGGTTAATCTCACTAGGGATGGCAACGAGTCAGGTTGGACACAGATAGTGCCTATCCACAATCTGACCCTCAACGAAAAAATTCACCCGCTACCCGCCCCGCACCTGCACAGGTACTAGTTTAAGAAATACCTGTGAATATTTTAAAACATGTGGATACCCGTGGATGCCCGCAAATATTTAAAAAAATATATTTTATAAATATTTAAAATTAAATTTAAATAAAATTTCAAAAAAAAATGTAAAATAAAATGTAAATTTAATTTAATTTAATCTAAAAAATAAAAATAAAAAATTTAATTTTAATTAAATTTAACTTAATAAAAAAAATTTAATTTTAATTTTAATTTTTTACAAGTAACGGTTACCCGCGGATACGAATATTATGATACCCACACCTGATCCGTTTATAAGCGAGTATTAAAATGTCCGTTACCCACTACCTACGGGTAACAAATACCTGTGGGTACTAACTATTTGTCACGGATTTTATCTGCGAATACTCACAGGCATGGGTATTTTTGCCATCCCTAGATCTCATCGTTTTATCAAAATAAGATTCATCTTTGTTTTTCTCAAGATTATTATTTAATTGATTCTTTGTGTTAGATTTCAAATTAATCAATATAACTTCTCAATTAAGTTGTTGGTATCTTAACTATTAGTCAAAGTAATTTCTCAATTAAAAGTAAGAAATTTTTAGATTAATCATAGCAAATTTAAACGAAGTAACTTCTCAATTAAATATTAATGTGTGTAATTGTCTCTCTTCTTTTACCTCTTTTATCAAGCAAAAAAATAACTAACCAAAGTAACTTTTTTATTAATTTTAAATAAAGTTTTTACCTTTAATCAAAGTAACTTCTTAGTTAATTTAAAAAACTAATTCAATAATATGAAATTTTCTAAATTTAACCAACGTGACTTGTCAATTAAAAACTCTAACTTATATGATTGTTATGTTATGTAGATTTAACATTGTGCTAACTTGCTCTAATGTAAAAATCATTAATTTTACTAAACTAGGAGATAAAAGACATAAATAACAATATGTCACAACAATTGTCAAAAGAACAAAGAATTTATTCCATCTTAGAATAAATTGTAACTAAAATAAAGTTTTATAGTACAAAACTCAAATAAGAAGATAATAAGTTTAGAAGTTAAATGAGTGTTCAAATTTGCAGTCATCTTATAAATAAAAATCTTAATTTAGATTTATATGTCTAAGTGTTCTATGTTTATGTGGGAGAACTTAAACCTTTGTATTCTTCATTCTATGGAGTCATTTAATGAACTTCAAATTGTTATATCTTTGAGAGTTTCTCTACTACTTTGGTGTAAGGTTTGAATCTTAGGGGGACATTAAGACATGATAACTAGGAGTGATTTATGTACTTGTAAGCTAAAGTGATTTGTGTACTTTTTATAACCGACAACGATTGTTTTCTACTTGCTAGTAATATTTGATTAAGAAAACTTCTTAAGAAGTTATCTTAAAGAAAAATAAGACATAGCTTATATGTTTGGGTGAACCAATATAGATATGTTGTGTTGTGTGTTTTTGTTTGTTAGACAATCTAGTTTATCATTTCCATAAAAGAGTCTATATCTCTATTCAAACCCTTTCTAAAGCCAGTTATTCCTACAGTGGGTATAATAGCTAAAATTTAGGGTTAGTGCTTGATAGGACACAATCCTATAAGCAATCAACCATCCACCACCATTAAAAGGTGACTACTGAAATCAGCATACTTAGGGTCATGTCAAGTTAATATGTTAGACGTGATGGAGAAAGGTTTCTCTTAATTTTTCACAGTTGAATGAAATAGAAAAGATGGATAACATAAGCCAATTCTCAAAGGGCACACATTAAATTATATTCAATCTTTAGTACTGTTCCTGTACAAATTAATTTGGGGTTTATGAGTTTGAAAAACATAAAATAGAAAAGATGGAAAATGGATTTAGAAATAAAAACAAAAAATTATAGTTCTCTAGAGATTCACATCTAAGTTTGGACAATTAATTGATTTAATTAATCAACTAAACTAGTCTATACAAATTAAATTTCAATATCATTCAATGTAATTTGTATTCAGTTATCAAATCAAGATTCAATCAATTCATAATTTAAATTGTAGTGATAGAAATACAAATTAATATCACAAACAATAAAATTGATAAAGTAGAGAAGCCAATGAGTTCCTCTTGATAGGCTAAGAGATTGCAAATTTATGAATTTCCTCTGAAATTGTCTCAGCAACATCAACCACAATGTCAAATACTGATGTAATAGAGAAGCTAAGCCTTGTCCATGTTAACATCAGAAATGTGTGTTTTGGGGTCACATTGGCAAATAAAAAGTTGGTCCATATTTGAGCTAGTGTTCTCTTGTTGGTCCTTAGAATTCACCGAATGTTTCTTGTTCTGCCCACCTCAAAAGTCATTGATCAAAATATAATTGGATTTTGTATAACTTAAGGTTTTAGCTTACTTTTGAACTATCCTTCAATTTACACTCAACTTCATCTTGTACGTGTTATTGCACTATTAAGCAAAACTAAAAACATGTTACAAAAATATGTAAAGATTAGGTTCTTTAATAAGTGTTTCTTAACATCTTTAACTTGACACTTGTATCATCTAGGCTTCATTCAAAAAGGACTATTATGGCGAGTTTTTCAACCTTACCACCCAAATATGACATCAATCTTTGCCCATTTAATGTTCATGTTCTTTGAATTGATGGCTGTTAGAAAATAATTACTCAAATAATACTATTAATAATAAAGATATGAAATAATATAATAATAATTATAATTAGACCAATAATAATAATGACATATATATAAATCAAAGAATATTAATCAGACCCAATAATTCTTATAACAATAGTAAATAATAGATAAAAAATAAAAGAGGTAAGGAGTAGAAATAACCTGGGTTAAGGCATGCATAACGTTATCCTTAGAGAGAAAATGCCTGCACTGCACATGGCAATACAAATACACAATCATATGTGTTTCAAATCATATGCATTTCTCTCCCAAGATATAACAACTCGTCAGATCGATTGAGTGCAGCGAAGGATCTCCGAACCTTATGAACCACTGTTTTAAGAGATAGTATAGAGAAGAAAAGAAGAACACTCTTGAGAAAACTTTAGTGTTTGTTGTGTCTTTCCCGTGCACCTAGGTGGTATTTATAGGTAACAAATAAGACATAAGAGTAAATAGTAATAAGAAATATAATCGTTAATCATAAATAACATTAACCCATAAAATTAAAAGGTCCATAAAAATATGAGTAACATAGAATTTTTGTTTTAATTATTTGTTTTTTAAATTATATTAAAATATTTCCAACAATCCCCCCACATAATTTAAAAAATAAAATAAAATAAAATATATTATATTTTCAAACAAAATATTGTAGTTTAGTGTAAGGAACCTTTCGGGTTTGAGTCTTACACCTAGTGTTTATAAACTTCCACCCAAGAAAAATGTAGAGACTTGATTATCTTGAGTTACATCCCCTGTGACCGGGTTTTAGTAAATAACACATACAATATCGGTGTTCATTATAGGTTCTAGTCAGTGAGTGCATGTTACAGCCTTGTGCATGTATCTTGTTTCATGAGTGTCACTTAGAGACTTGCCCATGTCTCACAATGGCGACCCCACCATCACACTCACTAGGTAAACTCTCAAAGTGTGGTTTGTGACTCACACCCTATAATAATTGTCATTGGGTTTATTAAGAGGTATTTAAAAAAATTATATATATATATATATATATATATATATATATATAAGCATAATAATGCATATACCTCAACCTAATTATTGCCACAATTTATAGTACATCTCGTCATAGGAATGAGACATAAAATTTAATCAAATTAGTTGGTGTACTTTAGTCAACAACAACTTCGTTGTTACCCATTGAACTCCATTTCATGGGATCGTCATTCATGTGGAGATGGGTGTCCATTGTTGCAACTAATTTATGGGTTATAGTCTCATTCCCCTCGACGACTAAAATACTTGTTGATGCATCAACCTTTTGATAAGCATATCTACAATATTTCTTTCTAACCTGACAAAGTCAAGTGAGACAATACCATGAGTAATATATTTCATTGACATTTTTACTAAAAACTTTAAATATAACAATTTGATTGTCAAGATGCATTGAAAATAGGAATAATTTATGCTTGCATAGTAGATCATGACAGAACAAATTTGTAACATATTTCCATGATAGTGTACCTCTATCCATGATAGGAATCATAACCAGTAGTTGATTTTGTCACCAAAATCAATATCCAATTCACATTAATATATATAATTCAATAATCTCAAGAAATTGGACATATTTTCATAACTAGAAGAAACACAAATAATATTATTATTAGATGGCAAAACATTACTAGAGGTATCACAAACAAATTTAGTTAATATATCATTTGAAGAAAACATCTCTAGAAATTTATCAGTATAAATAATCAAAGATTTTTTTCTCATAAAGAGGTATATTAACCTTTACAAGACACCCCCACACTTTGAAATATTTTAAATGTGGTTCCTTTTTCTTTTATAACTCATAAAAAGTTTATCACAACCTTTTGTGTTCAAAATATGGTAAGCAGGATATAAAATTTCACTAATACAATGTTAGGCAAGCTAGAACTTGTAAATAACATTTATCATATCAAAGCATTTTTTTTCTTTCGTTGCACCATTAGATTAACACATATCAATGAATAATACTATAAGTTTCACACAAAAACACTTATTTATAAAGACATGTATTCTCATTTCTAAAGACATATATTCATCACTGCTTTTTTTAATTAATTTTGTACCTTAAAATTTTATAATTTGAATGGTCTCTAATCAAACTTGTCAACAATTATAATAATAGCATGTCATATATCAATACTTTCAATATATGTGATAATCGAAGAAGAACTGCTAAATATTTTATTACAAGATAAATGTACTTAACTCAAACAAATCATCACAAATATATTATCTACTAATCAAAACACATGTCTAGAGATATTGTACTTGAAAACCTTTCATAACCTTGTTGAGCAGGAAGGAAGTTTCTAAATTCAGAAACATGAAATTTAAAAATAAGATAATTTATAGAAGACGAGTTTAATTTTACTTGATTATCTCCTCAATTTCTGATATGAAGATTTTTTTTTATCAGCATTCTCATGATATCAATTAAAATAATTCATTTTAATTTCATGTCATAAACAATAATTTTAAATTCATAAATATGATAAAGATTATATATAATATCAGTCATTTTTTTCATATAAATATCAAGCTAATTGTTTTTTCCTTTGCAAATGCAAAGTTTAGTTCAAGTGTTTTCCATAACACAATAGTAGTTTTAGTATAACAAATTATTTTATAATTATTTTCATACAAAACACTTAAAATATATACATAATATAGAACATCTTTATCAATAGTAAGAGTACACAATATTAAAGCATAAATTAATATAACAGCAAAAACATTAGCTATAGACATCACAAAAGATTATTCAATGAGAAGGAATTTCATTTATCCATAATTTCATTTATTGTTACCAATAGAAGTAACAATAATTGTACACATAAATTTCTAGGCTTAGTTGATAATGATTTAATTATAACCATAACAAACACATTAGTTCGTAAAATGTGTTTTCAGTCTTCAACTCTATATTGTTTATAATTTTAGAAATGAATACATATGAGTAATCAAAAATAGAAATAACAAGGAATTTTTCTCTCTAAGAATGTTAGAAAATGATTACTCAAATTATACTATTAATAATAAAGATATGAAATAATATAATAATTATTATTATAATTATAATTAGAGCAATAATAATATTGACATATATATAAATCAAAGAATATTAATCTGAGATCCAATAATTCTTATAACAACAATAAATAATAGATAAAAAAAATAAATGAGGTAAGAAGTAGAAATAGCCTAGGATGAGGCACGTATAACCAATGTTTCAAATCAAATGCTTAGAGAGAAAGTGCCCCCACTGCACAGGGCAATATAAATGCATAATCATATGTGTTTCAAATCATATGCGTTTCTCTCCCAAGATACAATAACCCGTCAAATCGATCGAGTGCAGCGAAGGATCCCCGAACCTTATGAACCATTGTTTTAAGAGATAGTATAGAGAAGAAAAGCATAACACTCTTGAGAAAAGTATTTGTTGTATCTTTTCCCCATGCACCTAAGTGGTATTTATAGGTAACAAAAGGAGACACAAGAGTAAATAGTAATAAGAAATATTATCGTTAATCATATTTCAAAAATGGATCCTCTAATTCTACTACTCCATAGGGCTTGATATCTTTGATAGGTAATGGTCTAAACTACTTTCTAAAAAAGTTTTTCAATCAAAACATAAGTAGATTTAGTTTACCAATAATTTCATTAACTTAAAAATTCTAAAGCATTTCCATATCCATTAAGAATTAGTTACAGTAGTTCAAAATCACTAAAAATAAGTATAATATTCACTACAAGAAAATTGGTTATTGCCGACGACTAAATTTCGATGGATATAATCCGTTGGTAATTTCTTATTTCCAACGGATTTATCGATGGATATTCATTGAGAACATTATCGACAGATTTATCCGTCGGTAATATGTTTCTGAAATTTTTTTATTTATTTACCGATGGATTGATCCGTTGGTAAGTTTCCCAGACACTATGCACTAAGTTACCGATGGAACTTACTTCTTTACCGACGGATTATGTCCTTCGGTAATTTCCTTGTTGAAATCAAAATCGAATTTCGCTCTTCCCCAAAATCAGTTTCCCTATAAAAGCAAAAAAGTAGGGTTTGTTGTGGTGCAGAGCGGGGAGCGAGCGTCATCCGATCTAATCCCGTTTTTGATTCCACGTTTTTGCCCATGCCAGCGCGATGCTACCACCGTGAGTGTGCCTTAGCCTTGCCGTGACGTTCGTTGGTGCGGCGCAGTCAAAAGCAGGGAGCTCCTTCTGTGTTCTCCGTCGAGGTCACCGGCGTAGTGGAGTGGTGTGGTGTAGAGCAATGGTGCGACAACCAATCCAACCCCTTTTTCGATTCGAATGTGACGGCGCGATGCTGCCACCGTGAGCATGCCCTAAGCCGTCCGTGACGTTCACGGGTGCGTTGAAATCGAATTCAGCGATCTCTGTCAATGTTCTCTGTCGAAGTCATCGGCGTAGTGGTAATTGGCACTCTTCCTTTGATTTTTTTTATCCCTCTGCATATTCTCACTCTCGTTTTGTAATTGGTAAGGGTTTTTTGGGGGAACCACCATCATTGAAGCGTTGAATTGGGGGAGCCAGCAGCTATCAATTTTTTGGGGCGCTTACGCGAGTTTGAGCCATTGCGGGTATGAGCTTTTTCCCTTTCTCTCTGGAGCGATAATTGATTGATGTTATTTTTTTGTATGTTAGTTTGATTATGTGTTTGAGCTAGTAGGCAGAGATGTGGTGGGGAGAAGAGTGTAAAGTGTGTGTTGATTTTGGAATTTGGTTTAGAGTGCCCCCTCCTTATGGAATTGTTTTGTTTGCAACATCTTGCAAGTAGGCTTTGGCCTCATGAGTGTAGTATATTTGGTGCTGCTTTACTAAAAATTCCCCTTCATCACTCGATGTTGGTTTTGTTACTGATTTATTATGTTGGTTTGCTCTTGATTACACTTCAATCAACCCTCCTTGCCTTTCCTTTACTTGAAAGGCATGAAGTCCAAAACGTATTAAATAATACATGAAATTTTAAGTGCAGTTCTATACAAACAGTTGTAATCATAGTTTGACTAGGTTCTTTCGATTACGACAATGATGAGTTTCGTAACTCTTCGGATATCTTACCCAATAAGTGAGATATATATTCCCACAATATGATGCGTTTGGGAACATCTCACTGTTTTACATGACCTTCCATGTTGGACTTAAGTAATAATAGGTTTATTACTTAATTCCCATGTTCTTTCACTATCACAAATGTAACACTGTCTATCTTTGCCTTGTCAGAGAACATGGGCGAAGTTCCTAGCCACCGTCGTTGGGTGTATGACCGTTGTTACAGTGGTAGGAGAGGCTTGAAGGAATCTTTTATGATAGGAGTTGAAGAGTTTATCCAGACGGATCGTCAATATAAATATTATGCTCTTGAGGGAGGGATTCGATGTCCATGCATCAAGTGCGAATGTACTCGTATTTTGAAAGACAAAGAAGTTAAAGTTCATCTATACAAAAAAGGATTCATGCCAAATTACTGGATTTGGACATTTCACAGTGAAGAGGTGTCATCTATTTATTTGGGTGAACATGAAAGATGTCTTCCTAGTTCAAGCACGGTTGTACCTACCTTTGAGATGAATCAAGCAATGTATATGCAAGAGATGTTGAATAATGCTCTTGGCCAACATGCTTCATTTGAACAAGTTAACGATAATTGTTTAGAAGAATCTCCAAATGAACTCACTCAGAGGTTTTATAATTTATTGGCAGAGGCAAATGAACCTATCTTTGAAGGGGTAAAGGAGTCAAAGTTGTCCGTATGCATTAGACTTTTGGCCTTCAAATCGAACTGGAACGTTCCCAACCAAGCATTGGACCAAATGGCAAAACTAATTTTAGATCTAACACCACCAAATAATCTTTTGCCAAACAATTATTATGAAGCAAAGAAATTAGTTTCAAAGTTGCGATTGAATTCTAAGAAGATTGATTGTTGTATGAATGGCTGTATGCTTTTTTACGACAATGATAATGGAAAAAATGATGCATCCTTCCTACAATGCAAATATTGTGGGCAACCACGATACCGCACAAAACATCCAGAACAGAGGCAAAAAAAACCAATACCATTGAAGTCCATGTTTTACTTGCCTATAATTCCAAGATTGCAAAGAATGTTTGCTTCAATGCAAATAGCACAACATATGACATTTCATTATGAGAATAAAACAGAAGGCATGTTACGTCATCCATATGATGGGAAAGCTTGGAAGCACTTTAATCGAAAGCATCCATCTTTCACCAATGATCCTCGTAACGTGCGACTTGGTCTATGTACGGATGGATTTAATCCATACATTCAAGTATCGCCATCCCCTTATTCTTGTTGACTAGTGATTGTTACTCCATATAATCTTTCACCTGAGATGTGTATGACTAAGCCTTATATGTTTTTAACGTGTCTTATACCAGATCCATCTAATCTAAAGGTATCTATGGATGTTTATCTAGAGCCCTTGATTGATGATTTGAATAAGTTGTGGAGTGGTATTTGGATGTATGATGTTTCAAGGAAGCAAAATTTTCTAATGAGGGCAGCTTTGATGTGGACTATTAATGATTTCCATGCATATGGGATGTTATCCGGTTGGAGCACACACGGTAGATTATCTTGTCCATATTATATGGCACACACTAAATCATTCACATTAACTTATGGTTGAAAAAGTTGTTGGTTTGATTGTCATCGTCGATTCTTGCCCATAGAGCATCCGTTTAGGAGAAATAATAAGGCATTTCGGAAAGGGGAAGTTGAAAAGGATGGGCCACCTCTGAAGTTGACCCCATCACAAATATGGCGAAGAGTTAAAGATTTTCCAAAAGTGACTGAAAGTGGTGTGACAAGGATGGATGGGTATGAAGAATGGTATAATTGGACTAAAAGAAGCATCTTTTGGGATCTTCCATATTGGAAAGATAACTTGCTAAGACATAATCTTGATGTGATGCACATAGAAAAAAAAATTTTTGACAACATCTTCAACACGGTGATGAATGTAAGTGGCAAGACAAAAGATAATGACAAGGCAAGAAGAGATATAGCTTTTTATTGTCGGCGGAGAGACTTGGAGTTGCAGTCACATACTAATGGGAAGTTGCTGAATCCAAAAGAAAATTATACCTTAACAAAAGATGAAGCTAAAATAGTTTGTCGTTGGATCAAAGAGCTTAGAATGCTAGATGGTTATTCTTCTAACTTGGCAAGATGTGCAGATACTAAAAAAGGTAGTACTCATAGTATGAAAAGTCATGATTGTCATGTCTTCATGGAGACATTACTTCCTATTGCATTTAGCTTATTACCAATGCATGCGTTAAATCCTCTAATAGAAATTAGTCACTTTTTTAAAGATTTGTGCTCAACGATATTAAAGGGGGATTCAATAAGAAGATTGAAGGAATATATTCCACTTATTCTTTGTAAATTGGAAAGAATATTCCCTCCAGGATTCTTCGATTCAATGGAGTATCTACCTATTCATCTTCCCCACAAAGCATGGCTTGGCGGACCAGTGCAATATAGGTGGATGTATCCGTTTGAAAGGTGATATGATTACTATATTTTGTATATCTTGTTCATGTCCTTCCCTAATGTATTCGTTTTCTTCATATAGATTTATGGGGGAATCAAAACGTTATGTAGAAAATAAAGCCAGAGTAGAAGAATCAATTTGTGCAGCTTACTTGCATCGTGAGACCACGTACTTTTGTTCTCATTATTTTAAAAACTTCATGTTGTTATCAAGCAATCATAGGAATGATACACAATGGCAAAGTGAAACATCTGAATCAACATTATCAGTGTTTTAACAAGTAGATCGTCACGCAGGCAAGGAGGTCACTCATTGGTTAACTGATGTTGAATTCAACTCTACTCATGTGCATGTGTTGATCAATTTCACTGAAGTTAAATCTTACCTTGAGTATGTTCTAATCTCATTTTTTACAACGTCAATAGTTTTGTAATGATTCTAAGCAACTTGTATCTGTATTATAATGATTCTTCTTAACAATTCTTTCCTTGTGGTTGAGCAAATACCTCAACCAAATGCTTCTGCCAACATATATTCAAAGTTTCCTTACTGGTTCAGAAATCAAGTAAGTATGGTCCTATTAATGAAACCAACTTGGTTAACTTGATTTAACTCTCTATTGTCACATATTTGTTGGTTTATAACGAGCCATTATGTCTTAGCAATCAAGAGCTAATGGATTTGGCAAATTGGCCCATGAGATGCATCAAAGAATGACACACATACTTTGTCAATGGGTAAAAGTTCCACACCAAAGCGTGGTCGAACGGAAAGAAAACAGTTAATTGTGGTGTGTACGTCAAGGGCCTCATTGAGGGTGGTTATGGTGATATTTATGGGATCATTCTTAAAATATATGAGTTAGAGTACAATACTTGTACTTCTCCAAAGAGAGTTGTTGTTTTTTATTGTGAATGGTTTGATCCTTCAAGAAGAGGTACAAGAGTGGATCCTAGGTATAATATTGTTGAACTTCAAATAAGTTCAAGATACCAACCATTTGATCCATTCATTCTTGCAAACAATGTTAGACAAGTGTATTATGTGCCATATCCAGCATTTCACATTGATAAACGTGGGTGGTGTGTTGCAATACAAACCAAACCTAGGTATCGTGTTGATTCAAATGAGGTAGAAAAGGATATCGCCTACCAAGTTGATCAAATGTCACATGTCAATGAAATAATTCAAGTAGAAGGTGTGTCTAGGTTGCATGACTTTGATGGTGATCCTGAACAATTGGAAGGACCTACACAAGAAGATGAAGTACCCACACCACCCCCTCTTGTGGTACCCACACCACCCCCTCCTATGGTACCCACACCAACCCCCTCTTTCATCTACAACAACCTTCTCCCTCATTGTCTGGTGCTTTGCACAATATTCTCCTACTGATGCGGTTGATGTTGACCCTCCTCTTCATGAGCGACCCATGATTGAATCGTTTAATCGAGGGTAATACTTTCTATCTAGTTAAAAATTTATTTCATTACAACTTTTGTTCTTTTGTATGACTTTTGTTTAATAAATATGCAGATTTCTTCCTTTTAGGGTTGCTTCCCAGGTCGTCACACGGTTTATTAAGCAACAATTTATGACAGCTTGGCCGTCATGGGGAGTAATACCTCCAGAAGACAAAGCACATTTCTGGCAACATTTTAAGGTAACATGTCATCACACTTATTCTCTTGTCATTCCTTCTATAGGTTAACATTGAACTGTCTTTTCACTATTATTGTTGATTTGCACTTTATTCATTGTCATAGAGGAAGGTGCAGTGGAAACCTGAGCATGAAGCAGAAATTCATAAAAATTTTCACAGTAAAGCATCTCATAAACTATTTGATATGTTTAGAGAGGCTCGGAATGCAGGCCAATGGCCTTACTGGCTTGGGGATGATGTTTGGAATAATTTTCTAGCATATTGGAATTCTCTTGCGTACCACAATAAGTGTGTTACAGCGCAAAGGAACCGAGGTTCCGAAAAGGGTGGAAGCCTACACACTAGGGGTTCCATTACCACACATGAGCATGCCATTCCTATGGTAAAAAGTTATTTAAATTGTATCATTTTTAGAATTTTTGTATATGTATTTCTTTTGTTACAAGCAAAGGAGCTAGGACGAGCTGCTCATATTGATGAGGTATTTCAACAAACTCATATGCGCAAAGGAACTGACCAGTTTGTTGATGAAAGATCTCGAAGGACATATGTAAGCAAACACTTTAAATTTATTATAAGAAAACTTCAATTTTTATCTTATTTAACTAATTTCTCATTATTTTATTTAATATAGGAACAATTTGATAATAGACTTTCACAGGTCAGATCTTAACAAGGCTCATGTGTTGGTGGATCACAAGATATCATTGATGATCCTGCTACAAATGATACAATTAGGACAAAGTGTTGGGTTGAGGTTGTTAGGGGTAAGAATAAAGGAAGAATATATGGGACGGGAAAACTTGTAGGTGGAAGCAGTGGCATAAAGCCCCAATCTACTGCATCCACTTCCAATGCTGAAGAAGTTACCTTCCTCAAACAACGACTGCAAGAAGTAGATGGAAAACTAAAAGTAACTGATCAATGATTGCAATAAAACGATCAGGCTTATGCAGAATTGAAAGGTCAATTTCAATCGTTATAGAACATACTCCTCACACTTCTGCCTCCTGACCAACAAGTCCTTCGACAGGCTGTATCCAACCTAACACAGTTCAGCAACAGCCTGCACCTGCCCAACCTACAACAATCCAACCAAGCACTGAGCAGCCCAACCCAATTCCAGACCCTGAAGACCCTGCTGATTCTGATGACTATGTAGATTATTAGAGTTTATGACTTATGACATTTATGTTTAAAATTAGTGTACATTTGACATTGTCTTTGCACCACAGGTTATGTTTAATTGTTTATATTGAATTTGGAAGTTTCTTATTAGATATCTTGTATAAATTTATGTAGTCTATATGAGTTGTTTGTAAATATGCAGGTTTGTACTGAATTGACAAGTCTGATTGTGTTGAATTGGCAGGTCTGGTTATGTTAAATTCGCAGGTCTGATTATGTTAAATTGGTGTGGTAAATTAGATGTTACAAGTGATTTTGTAGTCCTGCGTTATTTTATCGAAGGATTTACCGACAAATATATCCATCGGTAATTTCCGAAGGATTTAGATGCGCACAAGACAACATTTGTATGACATCATTTCCGAAGGATTTACTAACGGAACCTTCTTTCCGTAACCTTTACCGACGGATATTGGTCGTCGGTAATTACCGATGAATGATTGCCCTCGGTAATTACCGACGAAATAGGTAATTACCGACAAAATATTTCGTCCGTAATTACCGACGACAATCATCTGTCGGTAAATATTACAGACTGGCCTTTTACTGACAGAACCTGCCGCAATTTCGTCAGTAAAATTATATTACCGATGGATTTTTGGCTTTACGGACGGAATATGACCGTCGGTAATTACTGTTTTTTTGTAGTGATTGGTGTAAAAGAAAATTTGAAGTGATAAAATTTAATCTAAATTATTTTTAAGGTAAATAAAAGAAAACATTTAATGAGGATTATAAAATATATAATCTAGTCATTTATATTAATTTATAATTTTTATGTCATGTTTATTATCATTTTAATTATATTGGTTAGTGTAAGGACTTAGAAAATGGTATTTTAGAATGGATAGTGTATTTAAAATAATGAGATTCGATTATTTTAATATTAAAATACTTAAGTATAAATGGAAATTTCATAAACGAATTTCATTACTTATAAACACATTATCTCTCTCTAGAAACAACATTTTATGAAGTACTTTGTCTTCTCTCTTTTTGTTCTCATTCCCTATTTATTTGTTTGAAAATCCGAGACCGTAGGATTAATCCTTGCGACGAGTTCTTCAATCTTAGATATTCAATTTCTTCATCTGAGTAAGTTGGTATTATGCTCTTTTTCTAACTCCAATTTGTTTTCTTCTTGTATATGGGTATTTTCTACTTGCATTTGTCTCTATAATCATCTATATGAGTCGTTGTTGATCAATGATAATAATGGTATGATTTTTTCATTCTTGTGATGTTCCTATATGTAGATAGAGCATCTTGTGTGGGTGAAGGTAGTTTGGAATTCTAGAGTTGTTTAGTTGTCAACTAAGGTGAGGGTAGCTAAATTTTTAACCTTTACAATGTGCATTTTTTTCCTAATTGTTGATTGAAATTGAGTGTTATGAAATCTTGAGCTTAGAATTACTGCTTGCCTGGATTGTACTAATTTTTAGTCTTTTTGAATTTGTTATAATGTGGTTGAGCATGTGTGGTTTGATAGAACTGTGAAAAATTTCTTGAATTCAGTAATATGGTACTATCTATGCTAGAAACCTGAAAGTGTAAAGTATTTAGAAGTTTATAAAGTGGGAATTAACTCAGAAGATTTCAAATTACTCAATCCAAGCTCAAAAAGGGAAGTTTATAGTGTTGCTATACCGCCAAGGCCACTAGTATCGTTCAATGCTACTTAAACAATGAGTTCTCTAGTTTGGCTGTTGTTGGGCCAGATTTATTCTCGTTGGGCGACAACAAAGTCATGGAGCTCATTGACTTGGTGTCGTTGACTGCCACCTATAAAGGGCTATGATTTGGTATAAGGCAAGGAATTTCGTTGAGGCTAGAATAATCTTTCTTTGGGTGTAATTGTGTGTGTCTTTATAAATGCTTAGTATGATAATATAATCTGAATTAGTGATATATGTTAGATTACCCTCTTGTTTTGTTGTTTTGCCTTGTATTTGTTTTATTCTTTTGCTATAATCACCTTATTGGTGTGAGCATATGAGGAAGCAGGAGCCGATCTACCACATGAGAGAGATGTTGATGAAATAATTTAGTTTTAGGGATAGTAAATTTTGTTTTTATTCCATCTTTTGAAAAAAAAAACTTGTATTATCTTTTTATGCTATTTATAGTTTTACCTTGGTTTGTATAAGTAATTACCCTATTCAATACAACTTTTGAGATAGTTGCGCTAATGTATCCTCGTACCTTATCTTTATCTATGTGATGGTTATCAAAATAATATGTCGTTCAATAGTAGATATTTGTTGTATTTTTATTAAATCTAAATTAAAAATGTTATATATTTTAATACTGCAACAATATATTACTACTAGAAATTCTCATATTACATGAGATTTTTCTTGCAAATTTATTAAAAAAATTACAAGAAAAGACTTTTTTCTACCATTTTTTTTAAGAATTTTAATTGGTAGGTAATTTTTTCGTGGGTAATCATTTCCTACAAAATTATAAAATTTGCAAGTATTTCCTACAATATTTGTTGCAAAAAGTGTTTTATACAAAATATTTTGCAAGAAAATTGGTAGCAATTTCTTGTAAATTTTTTTTCACAACAAAATTTGTAAGTATTTTTTACGAAAAAAATTTCAAAACAAAATTAACAGAAAATATACATTTTTTTTATAATGTATTTATTTAATAGTATTTGATGTATTATTTATTATTATTATCAATTATTAATTAATTTAATTACAATTTAATCATATATCTTTAAATCAATGTTTTTGACTCTATCATTGACTGGTCTCGTAAAAAACATTGCATGTTACTCCTGAGAGTCCCATGGAGAGACCCTATATTGTAGTCCTTAAATACAAATTTGTAGAGTCCCTTTTTACAACCATTTTGCCATATCACTGACACATCAATTGTGAGCAATCACAACCAAATACTACCATGTTCCCTGCAAAGAAACCACCCAACAGCTCCTTAACCCTACCATGTGTCATCCCCAACTCTTATTGGAGAACCACCATCACCTTCTTCTTCTATCTTTTCTGCCACAACCCAAATTAAGCTATTACTTATTCATTGTGGAATTTAAAAACAGAATTGAAAACTCCATGGATGTGTATTGTTTCAAGCTGGCATCACCCTTTGACACCACTGAAACTCATCTCACACTATTACCACCTTACTTTGTGGTGTCTATTAAAAAGCTTGAAATCATTTTCTTTCTTTTACATTAGTGGCAAGTGGTGACTACACTACACTCCTAAAGTTATAACTTTATAAATCTCTATTTGGGAATATTATATATATATATATATATATATATATATATATATATATATATATATATATATATGGGGTTTCATTCTATTATAAGGGCTTCATTTTGGGCAGTGTTGGATTTAGATTTACTAATTCAAAAGGGATGCAAATTAGTCTATTGGATTTTTTTTATTATTATGGATGATATTTTGGAGTAAAAGTAAATGTAGAAGACAGTAAAAAAAAATGTTGTTTGTAATGAAATAGGTGTGATGGTGAATGAGATTATTGGGATTTAACTTCATTGTGCTTTTAAATATAGAACCACATACTTTTTTTCAATCAAGATACGAAAAACATATAACTCTCTTGATTCCAATTTCAAAGCCTTAAATTAATCTAGTCAATGTACTTGCTTTAAGAAAAATGGTTTCAACAATTATTAATTCTTTTTGTCCTATCGCTAGACATAAAAACAACAATTGGTTGTCTATTTTAGTTGTAACTTAAAAGAATTTTTCAATTATAATTAAAAGTCATACAAGTGCTTCAACTTTTCGATGACCATGAGACATTAATTACAGAAGAAGATTCAATAATTGTTAATTGACAAAAAAAAAAACTAATATAACAACTAGAGTGAATCCAATTAGGCGATGATACACCAATATCTTATTTTCTTCTTAATACATCATCCAACATCAATAAAATGACATTTTTTTTTCAGATATAAAATTAGAATAATAAAAATATTAGTTTTTTTTAGATATTAGAAAGGTATAGAGAAAATGAAAGAAAAAAAAACGTACATATTAAAGTCCAATGTAAAGCTAGACTTAGCTACAAAGTTAGGGAAGAAGAGTCTTCACAAGAAGGGTTTTACTCATCTTTTATATTTATATGCCTTTGAAAGAAATACTTTAGCTCTCAAAAAAAAAAAAAAACAAAACAAAACTCTTAAACACTTAAAAAACCTATTTCTTTTCTTCTCAAGTTCGGCTTTAATTTGCCATATAATTAAGTTATTTAAGTCCTCCGGAAAGTTCCTTCTTATATCTAAGGTAGGCTAAAGTGATCCAATTTTAGACAATTTAAGCTTATATAACGAGTTTTATTTTCTCTATTTGAATATTTTATAAAACTTCTTAATCTACATACTAAATTTAATCATAACCAATACATTAAAAACTAACAAAATAAATAAATAAATCAAGTGAAAAAGAAAATAATTAAATTTAAACTTAAAAACAATTTACTCAACTCTAAATTAAAAATAAATACAATTAAAGTTAAAAAAACCGCATAATTAATGTCAAATAATTAAGCATGTATAGATTACATTTAACAGGGAGCTATTAATATAAAGAAATTATTTTTGTTTTCCAGGCATCTGAACTTTGGAATGTTATTCTTCGAATTCTAGTTTACGTTTTAAAAATAACATTACAATACAAGATAATTTTTTGTTAAGTTTCTCATGAAATTATTCACGCAACATAGTGAAATTTAACTTTTTTTTGAATTAATTTTATTGCGATAAAATTTTAGTGTTACTCTTATTAATAATTTGATGAACAAATAATAAAAGATTTATAGTAAAAATACATTCTTTTAATTTCCATAAAATTTATTTCTATACTCTTAAGAATATTTTTTACGAACCAAACAGATTTTAGTTATTCCTACAAACATAATTCTTGAAAATAATAATATCTGTTATTATCCATATTTACTTTGTTAACAAATATCTCAAAAGTTTATTTTTTAGTAATTTAATATTATTAATTTTTTTTATATTTATTTTATTGTCACATATGCATAAAAAATATTTTATCATTTTATTTTTAAATTATTTTACCTTACATATAAAAATATATTTCTATATTGTTTTTTAATTCTTAATTTTATCTTTTTGTAATTTCTAACTAATTGATCATTTAAGAAATTATTAAAGAATAAATAATATTTAAAGTAATAACCTTTTACACTCATTTCTTCGTTTTAATTTTATTCTTTCTTGGTCATATAGTAAATTTGAATTTAAAAAATATATATTTTATTTTTATTTCTTAAAATAATAATATTTTGAAATATAATATATACTTATTTAGAATGTAACGTCCATTTAAAATATAATATAATTAAATAAAACATTACAAAAATATAATAGAAATAAGGTCCTAGAGTAAAGACACTACTCCTTACAGTTAACCAACGAAAATATAATTGGACTAGGACACACTACGATGTCAATAGACAAGTAACGAAAAGAGTCAATAGTAATTCAAAATATAACCCAAAAGTAACACGCTACATGGGACATAGTCCTAGAGGAAAGCCCAAATAAACAGAAATCTAGTCCAAACAAACTATGCAGCGGAATCATCCATTCCCTGTTGACCTCGAGTACCTCTCGCATCTGCTCACATCAATAAATTGATGATCATCGCAAAAGTAGAAGAACTACATACAAAGCAACCAAACAAGCAAAAGGCTAAGCTAGAGTATAAAATAATTTATCATACAGATACAGGCTATTTTACAGACCAATGAATATATGTCAACCAATCATGTTATGACATGCAAACAATACACTAAGACTCAGACTCGACTCATCCGGATACATATAATTTAGTCGGATTCAGCGAATGCTTGTACTTGTGGTGGATTTTCTTGCTCGCCCCCGAGCTCCCCACCCCTGAGTTAAGTGCTATAATGTCTCAATCCCCCACACACAAGGTTAGCCCTTAATGAGTTTCAGGCCTCCTACTACTCTCACAAGAGTCAGTCCACTCTATGTGAGACTAACTGACTCCTTAGAGCATCAAGATGCAACCTTACCTTGAATCCTTACTAAATTATATAGATGGGGCACCACCATGAACTCCCACTAATAGGGGTCGTGGAATTACGTCCCAACCAACAGAGGCACCATCCTGAAATCTCACCTAGAGATTTAAGGAATTACATCCTGACCACACACAAATCATATTCAACCAACCGAGTAATATTTATCTTGCATATAAATCTAATGCCAACCTTCATAACCATTCCTCATTCATATTCCATGTTGAATCCATACCAACTCATCCTTCCCAAATCATGAATATATAAGTGTATTTCATACCAACACCATGCCACTTTAATTACCAACCATCTCATTTGTTTTACATACCAAGATCACACTAACACATCAATCCAATTCATACCCACAAATTTTCCATGCATTTCATAAGCCTAAAACTTTAAATCAATCAATCAAACAATCCATCACAACCAAGTAAAGAAAATAGTGTGGCCTGCAACGAATCTCGCTCAAGCCAGAAGCCCTCGCTTTAGCAAAAAGAGTTCCCTCGCTCAAGCTGCAGACTCTCGCCTAGGCGAGATCGCGATAGAAGCCCTGGGAGGTTTTTCGCGCACTTACTTAGGCGAGCCTTCCCTCGCTTGAGCGAGACCACCCCTCGCCCAAAGGTGAGGTTCCTCGCCTGGGCTAAGACTGCAGCAGCACACCAAGGCCCTCACACGTTCTCGCTTAGGCGAGAGTCTCTCGCCTGAGCGAGATAATGCCTCGCTCAAAACAAGAGCTTTTCGCCTGAGCGAGAGTTCGAGTGTAACCCTGGCCTGCTTCTGCACGTCTCGCCTGGGCGACTCAGTCTCGCTTGAGCGAGAGCAACGGGTCTCGCCACTGTTCTCCCTGCAGCAGCCACAATTTCGCACCCAAACAACAATACAAGCATTTCATAGTTCGACCACAACACACCAGTTATAAATCATGAAACAATGACAAGGAAACTCAAAGATCGAAGTAAATAAACAAGCCCTAGCTTCCCTTACCTAGAAAGTGTTAGCTAAGAGCTTCGACACTCGAACTGTGAAGAACAGTAGCTCGAGAAGTAGCTTCGAGAGCTGAAAAACAATGGAACCAGTTCAAAATGAGCTCCCTAAGACAAACCCTAGTTGGAACCACGAAAAAGAAACTGAATGGAGAAAGAGCATGAGTTTGAACTGAGTTAGCTTGAAGAGGGCTTAAGGCTAAACCCTAGCATAGCATTTTGTGAAGAAAATGAGAGTGTGAGGGAACTATTTTTGCAAGAATGGCAGAAGTGAGAGGGGTTTGGCTACCTTAGGGGCCTTGGACACCCTATAGGCCAGCCCTTAGGCCTATTACATTAGGGGCAGCCCCTTGAATATTAGGGCTAAAATAAGAGGGCCTTATCATTGTCCCCAACAACAAAAATTTTCGACCCCGAAAATAGAAACTTACCATGTAAAAAGGTGTGGATGTGATTTCCTCATATCCTTCTCCAACTCACAAGTAGAATCACCTATCCTCCGATCCCAAATGACTTTAACAAGGCTGACTTGTTTTCCTTAGCGTTCCTAAACTTTGCTATCTTCTAAAGCCACTAGTGGTACTTCCATAGTGAGTTCCTCTCTGATTTGTACATCCTCAGCTTCCAAAACATGAGACGGGTCGAAAACATATTTCCTCAGCTAGGATACGTGGAATACCGGATGGAGATTGGCCAACTATGGAGGCAAAGCTATCTCGTAAGCCACCGATCCAATCCTCCTCAAAATCTGGTAAAAGCCAAGGAACTTAGGAGAGAGCTTCCTTGACCGGAGAGCCCTTCCCACCCTAGTGGTTTTGGTCACCCTCAAGAACATGTGATCTCCAACCGCGAATTTCAATGGTCTCCTCCTATGGTCTGCATAAGCCTTTTGTCTGCTTTGTTAAGCCTGCATTCTGTCTCTCACCATCCTCACCTTCTCAGTGGTCTGTTCTAACAACTCTGGTCCGACAAGCACTGCTTCCCCATCCTGATACCAACATAAAGGAGTCCTACACTTCCTACCGTATAGAGCCTCATATGGCGCCATGGCAATGCTCGCATAAAAGCTGTTGTTGTAGGTGAACTCTATCAAAGGTAGGACTTCATCCCAAGCACCCAGATGGTCTAGTACACACGCCCTCAACAAATCCTCTAGCGACTGAATCGTCCTCTCGGACAGCCCATCGGTATGGGGATGATAGGCTGAGCTCATAGTCAACTTACTTCCCAAAGCACTCTGCAAGGTCTGCCAAAATCGGGAAGTGAATCGCGGATCCTTGTCAGATACTATACTCGAAGGCACTCCATGCAGCCTCATAATCTCTTTAATGTATAACTGAGCCAACTTAGCCATAGACATCATCAAGTTCATCGCCAAGAAATGAGCACTCTTGGTAAATCGGTCCACTATAACCCAAATGGTGTTATGCCCTCTAAAAGTTCGTGGCAAATGGGTCACAAAATCTATGGAGATGCTATCCCATTTCCATACTGGTATTTCCAGGAGCTGTGGATTCCCACCGGGTCTCTGATGCTCAACCCTTGCCTTCTGACATGTCAAACAGGCTGCTACAAATTGTGCAACATCTCTCTTCATTCCCTACCACCAGAAGGTCTCCTTGAGATCTTGGTACATCTTAGTTATGCCAGGATGCATGCAAAGACGACTCTTGTGCCCTTTCTCAAGGATTAACCATTTCACCTTAACATCATCTGGTATGCACACCCTGTCTTGGAATCTCAATATGCCATCGTTACCTAAAGCAAAATCTTATGCCTCATCTGATCCAAGCTGCTCTCTCACTTTGTTCAAACTGGCATCTAACAACTATCGCTCCCTAACTAAGTCCAAGAAATCACTAGATATAGTTAAAGTACTACACCTAATGAACTCGGATCTCGACTCCACCTGTAGCTTCATATCCCTAAATTTCTCTAACAGTTCCACCTCCTTGATCATAAGGTGTGCAGTATGTACGATCTTCCTACTCAAGGCATCTGCTACCATATTTGCCTTCCCTAGATGACAAAGCAGTTCAGAATCATAGTCTTTCAAGAATTCCATCCACCTTCTTTACCTCATGTTCAGCTCCTTGTGATCAAATAGATATTTGAGACTCTTATGATCGTTGAACACACGAAATTGGGCACCATAGAGATAATTCCTCCAGATCTTCAAGACGAATACTATAGCTGCCAACTCCAGGTCATGAGTGAGGTAGTTTCTCTCATGCACCTTAAGCTACCTCGACGCATAGGCCACCGCCTTCTTTCCTTGCATCAACACATAACCCAACCCCAAGTGGGAGGCATCACAATAGACCTCAAAAGGTTTCCCAACATCCAAAATGACCAATATGGGAGCACTCGTCAACCTTCGCTTCAGCTCCTGGAAGCTTTCGTCTCACTTATCCGTCCAGGTGAAAGGTTGGTCCTTTCGGGTAAGCTATGTCAAAGGCACCACTATCTTGGAGAATCCCTTGATGAATCTCTTATAGTAGCCAACTAACTCCACAAAGCTCCTGATCTCAGTTGTTGACTTGGGACTTTCCCACTTAACCATTGCATCAACCTTTGTCGGATCCACTACAATGCCTTGTGCAGATATCACATGGCCTAAGAATTGCACTTCATCCATCCAGAATTCACACTTGGATAACTTAGCGTACAAATACTTCTCTATCAGAACACTAAGTACCAACCTCAGGTGTTTTGCATGCTCCTCTTGAGTTCGGGAATAGATGAGGATATCGTCTATAAAGACCACGACGAACTTATACAAGAATGGTCTGAAAATTCTATTCATGTAGTCCATGAATATCATCGGAGCATTGGTCACACCAAAAGGCATAACCACATACTCGTAGTGGCCATAACGGGACCTGAAGGTCGTCTTCTGTACATCATCAGCCTTTACCAATATCTGGTGGTATCCCGACCGTAAATCTATCTTCGAGAATACCGATGATCCATGCAGCTGATCCATCAGGTCGTCTATTCTCGGAAGAGGATACTTATTATTGATCGTCATCTTGTTTAACTGTCAGTAGTCCACACACAAACACGAACTTCCATCCTTCTTCTTCACCAACAACACTAGTGTTCCCCAATGAAAAGTACTGGGTTTGATAAACTACTTCCCCAACAACTCCTCTATTTATTTCTTGAGCTCTACCAATTCTACCGGAGCCATACGGTATGGGGTCATCGACATTGGACCGGTTCAAGGCACTAGGTCAATTAGGAACTCCACCTCTCTATTGGGAGGCAGCCCTGGTACTTCATCTAGGAACACATCTTCAAATTCATGTACTACCGGTATGACCGATGTCCCTTCTTTCACCTCTACCTCCATATGAGTGAAAATTATGAAGCATTGTGCGCCACTCTGAATCTCCTTCATAACTCCTTTAGAAGATACTAACTCAGGCTCCTCTGATTTGGGAAATAACAGCCTATTCTCTCGGTAATCTATAAGAATGCGATGGTAGAGAGCCAATCGATCCCCAAGATCACCTCCAACTCTTGTAGAGGTAGGGAGATTAGGTTCACTTTGTATTTGCGCCCTTCCACCTCCACTAGGCATCTAGTGCACAAGGACGATGTCCTAACCAAACCCGACGTCAGAGTAGACACCGCAAGCTGGCACTACAGCTCGCACACTGGCATACTCAAACGTTCCACACATGCATATGACACAAAGGAATGTGTCACTCCAAAATCATAATACACACAATATCTCATCCCAGCAATCACACAATAACCCATAACCAGGATACCTGAGCCTGTAACCTCTGCTCCCGTCATAACGTGGACCCTACCTGTCGCTTGAGGCCTGTTGCCTTTGTTCCTCTGTTGGTTCTGTGCAGGAGTCTGAACTAGAGGGCGTGTCGCTATCCTAGCAAGAGTCGGATAGTCTTTCCGAAAGTGGTCTTGCTTGCCACAGTTGTTGCATCTACGGTAGCCTTCCATGCGTGGGCAAACGTGCCTCAAGTGAGGGCCTCCACATATGAAGCACTGCCTTTCGGCTCTGCTGTGAAGGAAAGCTCCTAGACCCCTAGGACTGATGGTAAGGTCTGTCATAAGGCTTTCTCCTCTCCTCCTATCTCGGCTTGGACCCAGATGGTCCGCCGATGCTCTGATGTTGTGGTAGACGCTAACCCTCTACCTCATTCTTCATTTTCGCTATTACTCTGGGCTTTTCCACCACAGCAGCAAAATCCTTGATGGACAGTGGGGCTACCATCAAGCGAATATCACCACGAAGACCATTTTCAAATTTCCTGCATCACCACTCCTCATCAAGTGGCTTGGTGTAGAAACGACTGAGGTGCTTGAATATCTTCGCACACTCTGCTACTGTCTTCCCTCCTTGAGTTAACTGGAGGAATTCCACCTCCTTGGCATACCGGATGCTTTCTGGGAAATATTCAGAGAGGAATTTCCCCTTGAATGTCTCCTAAGTCACATGCTCGTCTCTCTCCTCCATGATGGATTTGGTGCTGATCCACCAATGTTCAACTTCTCCAGTGAGCATATATACCGTAAATGCAAGCCTGTTATCTATCGGACACATTTGCGCGTCGAAGATTCTTTCCATGTCCTTTAGCCATTGGTCTGCGGCATCAGGACTGGTCTTGCCGTTGAACCTCACAGGATTGTTTTTCAGAAACTCTTCCAGACTCCACTCCCTGACTGGTGGTCATGGGTCAGGGCCAAAGACAGGTGCAGTTGTCCTACTCTCCTCTAGCTGATGGAGGGCTTCCATATGCTACCTGTGAGCATCCTCAACAGCCACTCTTGCAGCCTCCATCTGCTGCATCACCGATTGTTGTTGTTCAAGCGACGCTGCCTGTCACTACATGGACGCTTCATGTTGCTGCATCATCGCCGTGCTTTGTTGTGTCATTGCCACCACCATGGCTTTTATGGCTCTGGCGATATCAGGTACATCGTCTTGAGAAGGTTGGGAGTCCCTACAAGGAGCTGCCATAATCACTGGCGCACAGAAAACCAATTGTTAGACCAGATAAGACACATACTTAACTAAGAACACTCAGAATGACATAAAGAAAGCTAAGCAGACACCCAAGTCCAAAGACCTAAGGAATGACCGCTCTGATACCATAAATGTAACGTCCCATTAAAAATATAATATAATTAAATGAAACATTACACAAAATAGTAATAGAAACAAGGTCCTGGAGTAAAGTCGCTACTCCTTACAATTAACCAAAGAAAAATTAATTAGACTAGGGCACACCATGATACCAATAGACAAGTAAAGAAAAGACTCAATAGTAATTCAAATTATAACCCAAAAGTAAGACGCTACATGGGCCATAGCACTAGAGGAAAGCCCAAATAAACAGAAATCTAGTCCAAGCAGACTATGCAGCTGAATCATCCCTTCCCTGTTGACCTCGAGTACCTCTCGCATATGCTAACATCCATTAATTGATGATCATCGCAAAAGTAGAAGAACCACATACAAAGCAACCAAACAAGCAAAAGGATAAGCTAGAGTATAAAACTGTTTATCATAATGATACAGGCTATTTCACATACCAATGAGTATATGTCAACCAATCATGTTATGACTTGCAAACAATACACTAAGACTCAGACTCGACTCATCCAGATACATATAATTTAGTCAGATTCAGCGGATGCTTACTCTTGTGGTGGATTTCCTTGCTCACCCTTGAGCTAAGTGTTACAATGTCTCAATCCCTCCACACAAGGTTAGCCATTAATGAGTTTCAAGCCTCCTACTACTCTCACCAAGAGAGTCAGTCCGCTCTATGTGAGACTAACTGACTCCTTAGAGCGTCGGGATGCAACCTTACCTTGAATCCTTACTCAATTATATAGATGGGGCACCACCATGAACTCCCACTAAAAAGGGTGGTGGAATTACGTCCCAACCAACTGAGGCACCACCCTGAAATCTCACCTAGAAATTCAAGGAATTATGTCCTGACCATACACAAATCATATTCAACCAATCGAGTAATATTTATCATGCATATAAATCTCATGCCAACCTTCATAACCATTCCTCATTCATATTCCATGTTGAATCCATACCAACTCATCCTTCCCAAATCATGAATATATAAGTGTATTTCATACCAACACCATGCCACTTTAATTACCAACCATCTCATTTGTTTTACATACCAAGATCACACTAACACATCAATCCAATTCATACCCACATATTTTTCCATGCATTTCATAAGCCTAACACTTTAAATAGAGTAAATCAATCAATCAAACAATCCATAACAACCAAGTAAAGAAAATAGTGTGGCCTATAGCGGATCTCGCTTAAGCTAGAAGCTCTCGCTCTAGCAAAATGAGTTCCCTCGCTCAAGCTGTAGACTCTCGCTTAGACGAGATCGCGACAGAGGCCTTTGGAGGTTTTTCGCGCACTCGCTTAGGCAAGCCCTCCCCTCGCTTGAGCGAGACCACTCCTCGCCTAAAGGTGAGGTTCCTCGCCTGGGCTAAGACTGCAACAGCACACCAAGGCCCCCACGCGTTCTCGCTTAGGTGAGAGTCTCTCGCCTGAGTGAGATGGTGCCTCGCTCAAAACAAGAGCTCTCCGCCTGAGCAAGAGTTCGAGTGTAACCCTGGCCTGCTTCTGCATGTCTCGCCTGGGCAAGTCAGTCTCGCTTGGGCGAGAGCAACAGGTCTCGCCACTGTTCTCCCTGTAGTAGCCACAGTTTCGCACCCAAACAACAATACAAGCATTTCACAGTTCAACCACAACACACCAGTTATAAATCATGAAACAGTGACAAGTAAACTCGAAGATCGAAGTAAATAAACAAGTCCTAGCTTCCCTTACCTAGAAAGTGTTAGCTAAGAGCTTTGACACTCGAACCATGAAGAACAGTAGCTCGAGAAGTAGCTTCGAGAGCTGAAAAATAGTGGAACCAGTTCAAAACGAGCTCCCTAAGACAAACCCTATTTGGAACCACGAAAAAGAAACTGAATGGAGAAAGAGCATGAGTTGGAATTGAGTTACCTGGAGTAGAAAATCTGGTTTGAGTTAGCTTGAAGAAGGCTTAGGGCTAAACCCTAGTAGAGCATTTTGTGAAGAAAATGAGAGTGTGAGGAACTGTTTTTACAAGAATGGCAGAAGTGAGAGGGGTTTGGCTGCCTTAGGGGCCTTGGACACCCTATGGACCAACCCTTAAGCCTATTATATTAGGGGCAGCCCCTTGAATATTATGACTGAAATAAGAGGGCCTTACATAGAATACAAAATTTTTACTCAATCATATAAAAATTCTACTTAAAGAGTTATTTTACTTTTTCAACCTATTGATTTTTGTTGTCAATCTCGTTTACCATAAAAAATGTAAAAATGAAAATATAATTCAATTCTATTATTTAATATCTAATAAATGATTGTTTTAGTTTTGTCGATGTATAAAGTTGAAATTCTTTTATTAATTAATTAGTTTAATCCATGGTATCCTTAAAAATTATTTTAAAATTAATTGATTTTTAAAATAAATAAATAAATACTACTTTAAATGTGTGTCTTAGATAATTTTACTCATAATTTTTTTTTCTCTTTCATATTTTCAATATATTTATCCTCCTATAACTTTTAATTAATTGATCTTTAGAATAAGTTATATTTTAAGTATGATTTTGTTAGACTATTTTTTAATTTCTTTTATTTTATCCCTTTATGATTTATAATTATCTGGTTATTTAATAAAGTTAAATTTGGAAAAATATATTTTACTTTCATTTATTTAAATAATATTTTAAAATATATATATATATATATATATAGTAGTCTTTTTATCCGTGCAACGCATGGTTTTTTTAGATACCCTATTTTCGATTATATAATAATTATCAAACAACAAATAATATTTTTGTTAAGTACACAAATTGTTAGTAATTATTAGTAGGAAATAACAATATGTATATAAACATTCTAGGGATTGTAAGGCCCACTTTTTTTCTGCTCTTAATGTTTAAGGGCCTAGTCTTATCTATTGGGTCTAAGGCCAGTCCATAGGGTACCCCAAGACCCCTTCCAGCCTCTTGGTTTCCATTCTGCATTCATTTTGCAAAACAACTCACTTCCTCTCTCTCCTTTCTCTAACAGAGAGCTCTGCTAGGGTTTGATCAAGACTCTTCTCCGAGTTAGCTATGCTCCATTTTATTCCATGTAAGTTGATCCTCAACTAGTACTTTTTCTTCTCTAGCTCTGTTGTCGTGGTTCCAACTAGGGTTTATCTTCGTAACCTTATTTTTGTTCTGGTGTCAGTATTTCTAGCTCAACAATCTGTTGTTGGAGCTGTGGTGCTCCTCTATAGGGTGCTTGTGTTGTTTGCTACCATCTGTCTAGGTAAGGGAAGCTAGGGTTTTCACATTTTTGAAGTATGTCGCTTGTTTGGATTCTGTTTCATGATTAAAATGCTTGGTTGACGTTTGTGCTTGTATAAGATTGAATTGGATGTGGCCTTGTACTATTTTCCTGGTTTGCATTTGCGAACAGTTGAGAAACCTGATATTCTCGCCCAAGCGAGCAGGTCTCGCCTAAGCGAGAGTATCAAAAACCCTCCTAGGCTTTTGCTCGAGTTATTGCTCAAGCGACGAGCTCGAGTTATTGCTCAAGCGACGAGCTCCAGTTTTGAGCGAGTAGTCATCTCGCTTAAGCGAGGAGGTCTCGCCTAAGCGATAAAACGCAAAAACCTCATTGTTCCACTGCTCGAGCTCTTGCCTAAGCGAAAAGGACCCGCCTGAGCGAGAGAATCTCTCTCGCTTAAGCGAGTGCTTCCAGCTTAAGCGAGATCTAGGTAGGGACGTGCTCTAGTATTGTTTTCTTCTCTAATTTAATTGTTTGCGTACATGATATAATGATTTATTGTAAAGGCCTGAAGTATGATGTTGCATATGTTTAATGGGATGAAGTGAGACTGTTATATGTTGTGTTTGGCATGAAATGAAATATGGATTGGTTGGTTTGTTAGGGCATCAACATGAAATTGTGATGCTTGAGATAATGTGTGGGGGCATGGTTGTGGTATGAGATTGATGTAATTCCATGAAACTCTTGGTGAGATTTCATGGTGGTGTTGGATGTGATGGACATAATTCCATGAAGCTCTTGGTGAGATTTCATGGTGGTGTCGTAGTCTATATAATTAGGTAAGGATTCAAGTAAGGATTGCATCCTGAAACTCTAAAAAGTTAGTTAGTCTCACGTAGAGCGGACTGACTCAAGTGGTGAGACTAGCAGGAAGCCCTAGTCTTTGGCAGAATAATGGCCTTAGATGTTTGAAGGTTAACCTTGTGCGTGGTAGGGTGAAACCCATTGGCAATGGCTTTGTAGAGCAGTAGAGGCCACCAAAAGTGCAGGCATCCGGTGAATCCGACCTATTATATGTATCCGGATAAATTGAGTCTTAGAGTCTTGTTGTTTGCTATCACATGCTTGGATGATTGATGTGTTCTTGATTTTAAATTGCATGCTTAATTGTATGATAAAGATCTTCTTACTCTATCTTACCCTTTTTGCTTGTGTATATCTTCTTGTGTGGTTTTCCTTCTTGCAATGATCACCAATTCCTTAGTGTGAGCAGATATGGGAACCCCTGGTGATCGCAATGGGAACACTACAACTCAGTTGGTCATGAGTAGAAGTTGGGCTCACCGTAGAGCTCACGTTTGAAGAAACTTAATGGTTTTGTAATCTCTTGCTCTAAGAGCAAGCTTTTGGGCAATTGTTGAACCTTTTAATTATGTTCATGGCATCGTGGTGTGCCTACTCTTTTCTTCCAGTATATTATGCATAACTGTAATGGTTGATACATATATACTTCATGGTGTTGCTCTTTTATATTATATGTGATGTTTCATTTATAGAATTTATTCTCTATTAAATGGGATGTTACAAGGATCGCTCAAGAGTTTGGGAGGCCTAAAGCAAACTTAAAAAATGAGGTCTTTTATTTAAAATTTATTTTTTTAACTTTTTTTATGCAAAATTATTTATTCAATTGTCGTAATTAATTTTATTTAACATTTCTTTTTCAATAGATAATGGTTGATCTTAAATAAATTTTTATTATTTTTAACTTTGAGAAACTCCTTTCGGCTGAAGCAATTGACACTAAAGGAAGCAACTGACACTGAACTTGTTAACATTATCCTAATCACTAATTACTTCTCTTTCTATATTGTTGCTAACACCTATATCTATATTGTTATTATCTTGTTCATTCAAAGAGCACCCACCTGTATTTTCTAATTCATTTTTCTTATCTATTTTTATAAATTTATTCATAACTCCTTTTTGCTATGCAATTAATGCCTCAATTCTTATCTTTTTTGGATTCCTCAATAATCTGATTCAAAATTTCTAGTTGACATATCTATATATTTTTATATGAAATAATAATATATAAAATACTACTAAAGATATATATATATATATATATATATATATATATATATAACGAATGATTTTAAATAATAAAACTTGGTTTTGATTGTCAAGGAAGTAAACTTGATAGCAGACTTGTAGTATCTTAAAGTTTCAAACCTTTTACTTCTTCTCAACTCTCAAATATTTCACAAACCTACAAAGTTTATTTTAAGATTAATCATTAATAAAAATAATTCAAAAAAAAAATTGTTCTTCAATAGTAAATGGGAAAAATATATGAAAAAAAAACTCTTAAAACCCGTAATCGAAAAGTACCGAAAAATAAAATTGGGCAGAAGAAATGTATTTCTAATTATAATACAAATTCAAAACAAAATAAAAATAACAACAACACTACAAAAAAATTTGTTAAATACGACGGTTATTTGGGGTATAAAATGACGGTTTTGACTGCCATATTTTGCGCGTATGGCGGGTGCGGGTACCGCCATATATCCTGCCGCCATAATGAATAATATGGCGGTCTTGGACGAAACGCCGCAACGCCCGCCAATAAATGCATTGTGCAAATAGTGGCAGTTTGAACCGCCGTATTTTGTGCGCAAATAATGGCAGTTAAAACCGTCTTAATTTGTTTATTTTTAAAGAATTGTCATACGAAATACAACACCTAGAAATGCCATTATTTGTACTGTACGGATGCGTTATACGACGTTTCAACTGCCATAATTTGAATGTGATTTTTTTATATTAATTTTATATAACCTGCTTTCCATTATTATTGAACCTATTTTCCATAAAATTAAAAAAATCACAGACAACATCTTGATCAATAATACTTTCATTCATAATTCATATTTCATATTTAAAAAGTTGATATTACAAAACACCATCCAAAAGTTTTCACATTGAAAACAAAAGCCAAAAAAAAATCTAAAACATTATTATAATACATTTTGTTAAATTTCTATAGCTATGTTCCTATAGCTATGTGCCTAACTTGTCTTTTCTGTCCCGCTTGATCTTCATATAAATTACCCATGTTCCTATAGCTATGTAAATCCAATAAATTACCTGGATAATTGTCTTTGACACAATAAATGATTTTTTTTTCAATCACAATAAAATCTGCATACAAAATAGTCAAAAAAGTTTCACTGAATATTGTTTCTAATTGTACACTATAAATTACAAGTATAAACAATATAGGAAGCAAAAGAACACAAAAAGCAAGCTACTGTTAGCACCCATGAATACCATTTTATAAGATTGACAAAAGAAAGATTTAGCAAGGCACACACATTAAAACTTATCAATATAATATTAATCATGACAATCTCAACCAATGTTATGATTTAAATAAATAATGGAATGATGCATGCACACACTATTATGTTGGTTGGTACATACTCATGAAAAAAAATACTAGTTGACACTAACCAACGAAGTACGGTCGAGATGAAAAACCTAGGATTAAAGGTAAAATTCATTTTTTAAATCACAATTATGAGTTTCTTGTTAAATCATAACCATTTTCATATATATATATATATATATATATATATATATATATATATATATATATATATATATATATATATATCTCGAAAAACCTAGGATTAAAGGTAAAATATATATATATATATATATATATATATATATATATATATATATATATATATATATATATATATATATATATATATATATATATTTTGTCAATCTGTTGGAAAGTTGGCTTTAACACTTTTTATACCTTTTAATTAATATATATTTCCGGTGCAATTTCAGACAATTATTAAAATTCAATAGGCAGCAAACTCCCAATAAACTTAATCCAGCACAGCATTGAAAGAGCCAAACAACAAACGTACAATTACATATCCTTATTATCATTTCTATGGCGATGTTAACTAAAACACCAAAAACACGATTCAACAACTATGAATAGAGGCAGATCCCTGATTTCGGCTCACACGAACACTTCAGTTGAGCTCTTTAACAATTCACTCACACGAAACAGACTACGCGTTGCGATATCACAAAAGCATTTGACAATTCAGAGTGAAAAAAACCCAGGAAAAAAAATGGTAGCAACAATTCGGAATACACATTAAGAGTTGAAAGATCTCGAAAAAATGAAGCTCGAAATCGAGATTGAACGTGTGCGCGTTGAATCGAAGGTTTTGCGAATCGAACCTGCAACTGAAGGAATGAATCAGAGACGAACAATTCAGAATCCACTACACAGACATTCATATGACTAATCTTAGAAAAGTCAAAACAATACAAGATTAGATTCTTTGGTGCTTTCAAAATCCATCAGACACAGGACAAGTTACCTTATAAAAACATAACACTAGACCATGGGGCCTTATAAAACATTAACCCAGTTCCTTATTTCATCCAAAAAATACGAACCTCTTCCAACAGTCTACAACAAACAAAATCCGCTATAGATGCTAGAAACCTAGTATTAACCATGATATCAACAGCCATAAACATCAAACAAAAGCGCCAAAACAAAGCATCTTCATGCCTTCTGGCAATCATAATCACAACTTTTATGTTTCCCACTACTTAACCCAATAATCAGAGCAAACAATATGAGTCGCACACTAGTCACTAATCAAAGTGCAAACCAACCAAAAACGAAATCTTAATAGAGGGAAAGAAGTGGAAGGACCTTGTTCGTGCCGGAAATGAGGAAATGCACAGCGAATGCTCCGTGGCGACTGCTAGTGTGCTTGATTGGTTGAGGGTTTGGGCAGTGGAGAAATGGCTCACGACGAAACCCTGTTCGACATTGTCGTCGGAGTTGCTAGAGATGTTCGACGCTTTGCTGGTTCCCAATCAGTGTGGAGAAGGAAGTCCCGATCTTCGGCGACTTGGTGCGAGGAGCGGAAACAACAAGAACGGTGTGGTGGTTCGAGGTGCGAGGAGCGGAAACAGCGAGGTGTGAGGAGTGGAAACAACGAGGTGCGAGGAGTGGGAAACTGTGTGGTGATCTCCTGCGGCGAGGAGGGTGGAGTCGGCGAGGATTGGGAACTGCGAGGTGCGAGAGTGGAAAATTGCGAGGTGTGAGGAGTGTGGAAACGAAACAACTATTGGGGTTGATAGAGAGGATTTTGTAGGGTTTGTCTTACATGAGTCAGTTTTATGTTTTGTGTGTGCATTTGTCCCATTAAAATTCGATTTTCTGTGTAATAAAAAAGATAGAATTAAATGAGAAGTAAATAAAAAAAAGAGTATTATGGAGGGAAAGATGGCACCACTGGAAAACGAAAGTGTAATGGGAGCATAATGGCGTTTTCAAATGCCATATTTTGCATACAAAATGTGACAGTTATAGAACTGTCGTATTATGAAGCAAATTATGGCAGTTTTCTATAACCGCTATATTAAAACCGTCATATTTACTTCAATTTTTTTGTAGTGCAACACAAATCTAAAGAAAAAACATACTAACCAAAAATGAGGATGAA